>NC_140991.1:279596912-280104412 GCF_052327205.1 Somniosus microcephalus | reverse complement strand
TAGGAGTCCGTTCGTGTGTAAACAATGTAATAAGATTTTTTTTCACCACAATAGGGCCAACTTTAAGTTCATTTTTTATGTAATTCTCTTCCCTGGGTACAGTTCAAATGCCTATTTATTGTCAGCCTGATTTGAGGTGGCCATTCTTTCAAAGCTCAATAGTGAGAAAAATAAATTGTATACCAACAAAAACCCACAAATTATAAATATAAGCATAAATTCACCAATCTCAAGCTATACTCAAGTGTTGGATTTCTTCCCTCATTTCTTCTCATTCATTGTTTTTGTCAATCCTTCTCGCCTTTTTTCTTTCATTTCCTTTCCCCTTTCTCATTTCCACTTCCTTTTTTCTTGCGTTCTCACTCTCCTCTTTCTTATTCCCGTTCTCCCTGTCTCTCTTGTTAACTATGGCTGGAATTTTAACCTAAAAAAAACGGGTGGGTTTGGAGTGTGCGGGCAGTTAAATTGTTAAAAATGGGATTCCCGACCTGATCCCACATCCAACCCGCCCATTTCCGGTTTTAACGGAGGCAGGACAGGGAGCGGCTGACCAACCCGCTCCCAGGGGGCGGAACATCAATTTAAATATTATAATGATGCTGGAAGCCTCGTTTTTAACCTCCATTTTGTGTTTAACTGCATGCGTGAAACCCGGCAGTTAAAGCGAGGCGGGGACTGCGGCATCCAGGAGGTAAGTGGCTTTATACCTACCTCCTGGATCCAGGGTCCCGACCATGCCCATCCCCCGTGATCGGAGACCCCCTCACGAGGCCTCCGATCACCTTCCCAAGCCTCCCCCGCACCCCCCCCAAAGATGCTGCTGAGGCCAGCCATGATCCTCTGGTGGCCAGCCCCGATCTACTCTTCACCCACCCCGATCATCCGGCCCCAGTCCCTGCCCCACCCCGATCATCTGCCTGACCCCCCCGATCCAACCCCCGGCCCCCGATCCCTGGTCCTCGCTCCTCCTCCCCCAATCTCTGGTCCTCGCTCCCCCTCCCCCATCCATTTAACAGCCCGGCCCTCACACGAACCCTATCTCCATGTCCCCGTGCGGCCGTAGGCCTACCCGCTCGCAGCCAGCCAGCCTCTCAATCTGGCTGGCTGCAGGTGCAAAACCGAGACCTCACATGCAAATCAGGCCCTGCCGCTAAAGTCGGCAGGGCCTGCGGGAAACCTGGATTCCTGGGTTTCTTGACTGCCTCAGAGCCCCCCGACCCCCAACCTGCCCTCCTCCTTAATATAAGAACATAAGAAATAGGAGCAGGAGTAGGCCATTCGGCCCCTCGAGCATGCTCCGCCATTCAATAAGATCATGGCTGATTTGATCTTGGCCTCAATTTCACTCTCCTGCCCGCTCCCCATAACCCTTGACTCCCCTATAGTTCAAAAATCTGTCTATCTCTACCTTAAATATATTCAATGACTCCGCCTCCACAGCTCTCTGGGGTAGAGAATGCCAAAGATTCACGACCCTCTGAGAGAAGAAATTCCTCCTCAGCTCCGTTTTCAATGGGCGACCCCTTATCCTGAAACTATGCCCCCTAGTTCTAGATTCCCCCATGAGGGGAAACATCCTCTCTGCATCTACCCTGTCAAGCCCCTTCAGAATCTTATATGTTTCAATAAGATCCCCTCTCATTCTTCTAAACTCCAATGAGTATAGGCCCAACCTGCTCAACCTTTCTTCATAAGACAACCCCTTCATCCCAGGAATCAACCTCGTGAACCTTCTCTAAACTGCCTCCAATGCAAGTATATCCCTCCTTAAATAAGGAGACCAAAACTGCACGCAGTACTCCAGGTGTGGTCTCACCAGCGCCCTGTACAGTTGTAGCAAGACTTCCTTACTTTTATACTCTATCCCCCTTGCAATAAAGACCAACATTCCATTTGCCTTCCTAATTACTTGCTGTACCTGCATGCTAACTTTTTGTGTTTCATGTACAAGGATCCCCAGATCCCTCTGTACCGCAGCATTTTGTAATCTCTATCCATTTAAATAATAATTTGATTTTTTAATCTTCCTACCAAAGTGGATAACCTCACATTTTCCCACATTATACTCCATCTGCCAAATTTTTGCCCACTCACTTAACCTACCTATATCCCTTTGCAGATTCTTTGTGTCCTCCTCACAACTTGCTTTCCCACCTATCTTTGCATCATCAGCAAATTTGGCTACATTACACTCGGTCCCTTCATCCAAGTCATTAATGTAGATTGTAAATAGTTGAGGCCCCAGCACTGATCCCTGTGGCATCCCACTAGTTACCGTTTACCAACCTGAAAATGACCCATTTATTCCGACTCTCTGTTTTCTGTTAGTTCGCCAATCCTCTATCCATGCTAATATGTTACCCCCAACCCCGTGAGGTCTTATCTTGTGCAGTAACCTTTTATGCGGCACCTTATCGAATGCCTTCTGGAAATCCAAATACACATCTACTGGTTCCCCTTTATCCACCCTGCTCGTTACATCCTCAAAGAACTCTAGCAAATTTGTCAAACATGATTTCCCTTCCATAAAACCATGCTGACTCTGCTTGATTGTATTATGATTTTCTAAATGTCCGGCTATTACTTCCTTAATAATGGACTCCAGCATTTTCCCAATGACAGATGTTAGGCTAACTGGTCGAAAGTTTCCTGCTTTCTGTCTCCCTCCTTTCTTGAATAGGGGCGTTACATTTGCGGTTTTCCAATCTGCTGGGACCTCTCCAGAAAATCCGGCCCAGTAAACGCCTCAATAATCAATTGGTCCGGAGACAAGCAAAGAAGAAAATGGTGGAATACAATGGTGCTGCAGCTGCCACAATCACTTCGAGGCCAGTCACCAGAAGATCATGGACGGCCTCAGGGTGATCGTGGGGGTGGGAGAACACTTCGAGGCCAGCCACCAATGGGTCATGGACGGCCTCAGGTGATCGTGGGGGTGGGAGGAGAACACTTCGAGGCCAGCCACCAGTGGATCGTGGATGGCCTCAGGGTGATCGTGGGGGTGGGAGGAGAACACTTCTATTATGTCCGTGTATAATTGAGACACGGACTGCAGGAGTTTGTTATAACAGGTCTTTACTGAATGGAGGCAACCTGGAACTACTATGCAAATGTTACTACACAGGCTTATATACAGGGGTGGTCACTACTGGTACTGCAGTATACAGGGGCTGCAGAATATAGTTCCTTCTGCAAAGTACATACACTACAATTCCTCCCCTTTTAGCTAAACAGTACGTAACATTCAATTAACAATGAAATAACGGGCCAGAAATTCGTGGCCAGAAGCGTGACTACGGTCGGGGTACTCACGCATTTGGCCGTTGGAAATGCCGGCGTTCAGCAGGAACAGCGCATGCGGGGAACGCCGGCATTTCCAGACCCGAGGTCTATTCACAGCGCGTGCGACTGCACAGGCAGCGCTTGCGCAGTGAACTTTGTGGATTTCAATGATGGATTCAGTGAGGGTAAGTCCTTAGAAGTTACACTTGAAAAAAGCAAGTGTAAAGTTGTTCATTGGCTGCGGAGGAAGATATATTTTATCGTGGAGCTTCTGAAATGCAATATTTTTGTTTGGGAAAGGGAGGGAAGTTATTTTAAGAAATTTTAAGTAAGTTTTAAAGTTAAAATTTTTTTTTTTTAAAGGGTTTTCAGAACGGTAGGTAGAAGGAGCAATTGTGGCTGTGTGAATGGAATGTGAGAATGAGTTATGTATGTATGTCCACATATATTCCTTTACGTATATGTATGTATGTTTTATATTCCTTTACTAATGTGTATGAATGTATGTTTTTAATTATGATTTTCCAATAAGTTACTTTCTCTGAAAGTCATAATTAAATAATACATTCATACACATAAGTAAAGGAATATATACATAACACGCAAAGGAATATATACAGACATACATACTTTCAGAAGCTCCACGATAATAAATATCTTCCTCCGCAGCCTCTGGAAGAACTGTACCCATGCTTTTTTCATGTGTAAGTTGTAATGACTTGACCTCACTGAAAGCATTAATGAAAGCGGCGAATTATACTGCGCACGCGCTGCCTGTGCAGTCGCACGCGTTCTGCCTCTGAACCCCTTCGTTCAGAGGACAGGAAATGCCGGTTTTCCCCACATGCACTGTGCATGCTGAAAACCGGCATTTCATCCGGCCAGATGCGTAAGTACCCCGACCGTACTCGCGCATTTGGAAGGGAATTACTGGGCCAACATTTTACATGTCAATAAAATGAAAAATTTAACAATTGCACGACTTGCCCCCTCGCATCTGCGACTGAGGGTCCAAGGAGGTGCATTGCGCAAGAGGTCATCATCGTACGTATCCTCACACTGTTCCCTTTGGGGAACTGTATGAAGTGGTGGAAGGATTTATGGCCGTGATTAACGCTCATTCCGTGACCGTAACCATCTTTGAACCAGCCATTAGGGTGGTTAGTCCTATGGCGGGAGGGTTTTACGGGCTCCCACAACCCATCTGAGGGGGGGGGGGGGCCACCAACACCCACGGACGCAAGTATCCCGCTGGATGTCCACCCAGAATTTAAAGTTGGAGCTCCGACTCCACTTGCCGGGACTGTCTGGAGTGGGGTTCAAAACCCTACTCCTTCTGGCCCAGCGGCGGGGATGCTTACTGCTACGCAAAAGGCCCACTCCGCACAAAAGGTGACACCCATACGTTTCCTGCGCCTTTTCCCTCCCCGTGACTGGAGCCCTATGCTGCCATTTCACGTTGCTAATCGGATTGGGCCTTTGTCATAGCGGTAGGATCCCCGCCGCTGGGCCAGATCAGGGTAGGGTTTCGAACCCCGCTCCAGACAGTCCCGGCAAGTGGAGTCGGAGCTCCGGCTCTAAATTCTGGGTTGACATCCAGTGGGATATTTGCGTCCGTGGGTGTGGGTGGCCCCCCCTCCTTGTATAGCTTGTGGGAGCCCGTAAAACCCTCCTGCCATAGGACTAACCGCCCTAATGGCTGGTTCAAAGATGGTTACGGTCACGGAATGAGCGTTAATCATGGCCATAAATCCTTCCACCACTTCATACAGTTCCCCAAAGGGAACAGTGTGAAGACACGTATGACGACGACATTGCTAAATAAATAAATGGAATTAAAAAAATTCTTTTAGGGCTTTTAAAAGTCTTTAAATTGCTTTAATTCTCTTTAAAACTACTTCAGATTACTCAAAATAATGTAAACATTTTTAAAAGTTTATAAAAGTTACCAAAATCTTCAAAAAACTTCCAAAAACCTATTTAAACTGCTGCTTTGCATGTAAAAATGCTTAGCAGCTTGACAGAAACATTGGGGGCGTGTCCAGTGAAACTGAGACCTCAAGGGGCGTGTCTCACTTGCACTGCACGCTCCTGGCTTCGCGCTGGCTGCACTCCTGGGCGGCGTGACGTCATACGCTGCCCGGGATTCTTCTTTTTCAAACACCAAGTCCAGGCGT
Source organism: Somniosus microcephalus (assembly GCF_052327205.1). Lineage (NCBI taxonomy): Eukaryota > Metazoa > Chordata > Chondrichthyes > Squaliformes > Somniosidae > Somniosus > Somniosus microcephalus. Next base: position 280,098,953 of record NC_140991.1, on the reverse strand, counting down.
CCCTGGAGCTGATCGGCAGTAGCGCGGGGTAAGTGCATATACGGGGCTTGCACGCGCGGCAAGCCCCGTTCACCAATTTCTGGCCCATTATATTTACAATTACAGTTGCTAGATACATTAGTTGAAGTTAAGCAATTATAAGTTCAGTCTTTGAGGAGGCTTCCTGATTCTGTCTGGATAACACCTCTTTGGGGTATCAGGTTCTTCTGGCAACGTTGAGTCGGGATCAACGTCGTTGTTTGGTTCGTCTGCTTCCAATATCACCGATTCTGAGGTAGATGCAATTGGTACTTCGGTTTCATCGCCAGGTGTATCAGATCGTGGTGTGGAGTTGACGTTTCCCAGTGACTCTAGAATCTGGTCAGCATGGCGTCTTACAATGCTCTCTCCAACATCCACGGTATACATTAGAGGTCCTTGCCGTGTACAGATCGTTCCTGGCTGCCATTTCTCTGTGCGGTAGTCCCGGGCCAAAACTGGTTGACCTATCTTAAAACTCCTGGTCGGCCTTTCATTCATATTCTGAAACTGCCTGTTCTCCACATCTCTTCTGATGTTTGGCTTAACCAAATCCAAGCGGCATTGTAGTCTTCGATTGAAGAACATCATGGCTGGAGTTTGGTTGGTAACCGCATGTGTCGCATTCCGGTAGGCAAACAAGAAGTTATCCACCTTGTGCTGTAGGGGTATATCTTCATTACACATTGCCTTGATAGCCTTCTTGAATGTTTGAACGAACCTCTCAGCCAATCCATTAGTGGCCGGATGATATGGGGCGGATGTGTAATGCTTAACACCATTGTTCTTTAAGAACCTCCGGAATTCTTCAGACACAAACTGTGGTCCATTGTCGGAGCAAATCTGTTCAGGCAGCCCATTCCTGGCGAATATGGTTCGTAAGACTGTGATAGTTTTTTCTGTGGTGGTTGAGGACATTTTTATTACCTCTGGCCACTTTGAATGTGCATCCACCGCAATTAAAAACATCGAGTCCATAAATGGACCAGCAAAATCAATGTGCACCCTTTGCCATGGAGATGAGGGCCACTCCCATGGATGTAGAGGGGCTTGTGGTGGGGCGTTTTGGACCTTCTGGCATCCTGTACAGCTCTTGGTCATCTCTTTGATTTCTCTATCGATTCCCGGCCACCACACAAACGCTCTGGCTAAGTTCTTCATTTTTACCCCTCCCAGATGACCCTCATGAAGCTCATTGAGCACTCTATCCTTCAATTTGGGTGGAATTACTACTCTGGATCTACACATCAAGGTTCCTCTGCACACTGACAGCTGTTCGCTTCTCGGCGAGAATGCTGGCAGCAGTGGTTCGCCATGTGCTGGCCATCCCTTCACTGTTAAATCATAGACCCAGGAGAGTGTCGGGTCATTTCGTGTTTCCTTTTCTATGTTTGCATTCGTCACAGGGAGACATTCGACTATGGTCGAGTGGAATATCTCCACTGGATCCACTGCAAGTTCTTCTTCCACCGTCGGCAACGGTAGGCGCGACAATCCATCAGCATTCCCATGCTGTTTAGTTCCTTTGTACTCGATGTCATATTGGTGTGCCCCTAGGAAAAGGGACCACCTCTGTAGCCGTTGTGCTGTCATTATCGGTACGCCCTTCTGAGGGTTGAAAATGGAGACAAGAGGTTGATGATCAGTAAGTAGTGTAAATTTCTGACCGTGCAGGTAGTGATTGAACTTCTTCACCCCCCACACCAGGCTGAGGGCCTCTCTGTCAATCTGGGCGTAGTTACGCTCGGCTGAAGTTAACGAGCGTGACGCAAAAGCTATCGGCCTCTCTGAACCATCAAGGAATTTATGTGACAGTACCGCCCCAATGCCGTAGGGAGACGCATCACACGCCAGTCTTATCGGTAGTGATGGGTTGTAGTGAGCCAATACTTCTCTTGAAGTGATTAGGTCCTTACTCTTCTGAAAGGCCCGCTTACATTCATCGCTCCATTTCCATGCTACTCCCGTTTGTAGTAGGGCGTTCAGTGAGTGCAGAATTGTGGACAAATTCGGCAAAAACTTATGGTAGTAATTCACCAATCCGAGGTATGACCTCAGTTGCGACACATTTTCAGGCGCTGGAGTCTTAACTACCGCTTCAATTTTGTCAGGGGACTTATGTAACCCCTCTTCATCAATCACGTGGCCACAATACGATATCCGTTTCTTAAAAAACTCGCACTTGGGGCGATTGGCCCGTAGCCCATGTTCACGTAGTCTAGTGAGCACCTGCTCTAGGTTGGCAAGGTGTTCACTGTCATCTTCATCTGTCACTAGGATGTCGTCCAAGTAACACTGAGTCCCCGGAATTCCTTGCAGGACTTGTTCCATCGCTCTTTGGCGTTAGCTAAGATTGTTGACAATCGTCCAGGAGTGACGTCGTCATCCTTTTTACCAGCCACCGTCAGTGCCTGAATGGAGTGCCAGTCTAAACTTATCTTTCTGATCCATTCACGTCCCAATAACGGTGGTCCACCATCTTGCAGTATGTACAGATACAATTTCTGTCTTTCCTTGCTGTTGTATTCGACAGGCACCCTTATTTTTCCTCTGGGGTATACTTTTTGCCCCGTATACGTCTTCAAGACAATGGATGTCTCTTTCAATGGTATGTGTAAGAATAGCCGCTCGTAGTCTCGTCGATTCATGACGGTTAGAGCTGATCCTGTATCCAATTCCATTTTGACTTGGGACCCTGCTATCATGAGGGTGACCCAAATGGTTCGGTGATCCTCTTTTGCGATTACGTTGTGCAGTTTGAGACAGCTTAGTCTCTTGTTCCCGGATTCACTATCGTTCATCTGGTCTTCGGAACTACTGTCCGTCATCTTTTGTACTTTCCTGTACGGTTCCTTAGTAGCCTTTTTGTTGTCGTTGGTCTTCTTCCCAGACCTGCAAACTCATGCAATGTGTCCCATCTTTCCGCATTGCCTGCATATTTTGTCCTTGGACCAGCAGTCCTTCTGGTCATGGTTTGTTCTGCCGCAGTGATAACATTTTGCAAATTCCCGTGTCATTTCGTGGGTGCCGTATTCCTGTGGCTTTTGCTGTATTTCTGCAGCTCCCCTTGCTGCTGCTTCGTATGATACTGCCACGCTGAAAGCCTTATCTAGCGTCAGCTCTTTCTCTGAGAGTAACCTCTTCTGGGTTCCTTCACTTAGGAGTCCACAGACAAATTTGTCCCGTAAGGTATCTGCCAGTCCTGCTCCGAACTGGCAGTGCTTTGATAGCTTGCGTAGTTCCGTAAGGTAATCGGCATTGCTCTCATCTTTATGCTGATTTCTCCTGTGGAATTTAAATCTTTCTGCTATCAGCAGCGGTGTAGGATTTAGGTGTTCCTGTAGGATAGCAACAATTTCGTTAAAACTCTTCGCCTTCGGTTTGGCTGGAGTAATCAGGTCCCACAATAGGCCGTACGTTCTTGCGCCCATTAAGTTTAGCAGTACCGATGCCTTTTTCTCATCGGCTACTTCGTTTGCCTCGCAATATACCTCGACTCTTTCCACATACGTGGTCCAGTCTTCCATTGCATTATCGAAGGCAGTGATATTGCCAGTCTTCGGCATCTTGGAAATCTAAGATGGCGCCTCCCGTGCTTTGCCTTCTTCCCCGATTTAACAAAATGGCGCCTCCCGTGCTTTGCCTTCTTCCCCGCTGGATTAAGATGGCGCCTCCCGCGCTTTCTGTCTTCTCCGCTGTTGCTAGCGCTGTTGCTGGCGTTTTATGCCTTGATGGCGACGCCCTATGGTCTTCGCGCACTTCCCCCCGCGCTGCTGCTAACGCCGCTCTCCGCGTTTCCCGTGGCAAACTGCGGCTCCTCGCGGTTTTCTGCGCGTTTAATTTTTATTATTTCCCCGTCGTCGGAACAACCCTGCGGACTCTTGCCTCCCTCTTCTCGGGTCTGTGCGCTGCCCAGCTTCGTAGCACCGGCCGCGCCCTGTGTGCTCCACCCTCTCTCTCTCTCCTCTTCCCGACAACGCTGCTCGGCCCCGTTGCAAAGCCACCCGCTCGAGCTCTAGACCGCCGCAGCCCAGGAAGGATCAGTGTACTACCTGCCACCAGCCCGATTAGCTGAAGCACCATCGACAGGATAACCAAGCCCCGCTCTCGACAGCCTCTCCTGCAATTCTTCAACTCCGCTGACTCAGAGGCGGATGCCCACAGTCGACGCCCATTTCTTCTGTTTCTTTCTTCCTTCTGGCCTCGACCTCTGATAACTTCGCTTCAGGGATGGATCCCCATGAGGTGGTGCAGACTGTAGGTAAGTTCGTATCTGCTCGTCGCCAGTATTATGTCCGTGTATAATTGAGACACGGACTGCAGGAGTTGGTTATAACAGGTCTTTACTGAATGGAGGCAACCTGGAACTACTATGCAAATGTTACTACACAGGCTTATATACAGGGGTGGTCACTACTGGTACTGCAGTATACAGGGGCTGCAGAATATAGTTCCTTCTGCAAAGTACATACACTACAACTTCGAGGCCAGCCACCAGTGGATCATGGACAGCCTCAGGATGATCATGGGGGGTGGGAGGGGAACACTTCGAGGCCAGACACCAGAAGATTGTGGACGGCCTCAGGGTGATCGTGGGGGGAGGGAGGAGAACACTTCGGGGCCAGCCACCAGTGGATCGTGGACAGCCTCAGGATGATCATGGGGGGTGGGAGGGGAACACTTCGAGGCCAGACACCAGAAGATTGTGGACGGCCTCAGGGTGATCGTGGGGGGAGGGAGGAGAACACTTCGGGGCCAGCCACCAGTGGATCGTGGACAGCCTCAGGATGATCATGGGGGGTGGGAGGGGAACACTTCGGGGCCAGCCACCAGTGGATCGTGGACGGCCTCAGGGTGATCGTGGCGGGTGGGAGGAGAACACTTGGGGGCCAGTCACCAACGGATCGTGGATGGCCTCAGGGTGATCGGTGGGGTGGGGTGGTCCAGTAAGTTGATCAGAGGCCTCGTGGATGGGTTAGGCAGGGACCCTGGATCCAGGAGGTAGGTATAAAGGTACTTACCTCCTGGATGCAGCAGTCCCCGTCCTGCTGTAACTGCCAGGTTTTACGAAGTGTATAAAACCCGACCACATGCAGTTAAAAACAAAATGGAGTTTAAAAAGGAGGCTTCCAACCTCATTATAATATTTAAATTGATGCCCCGCCTCCTAGCAGCGGGTTGGCTGCCTGCCCCCATCCTGCTTCCTGTCCCGCCTCCGTTAAAACCGGAAGTGGGCAGGTTGGAGGCGGGTTCAAGTCGAGAATCCGATTTTTAACAATTTAACTACCCCCACGCTCCAAACCCACCCTTTTTTTAGATTAAAATTCCCATGAATGTATGTAGCAAACCTCCCCTCATTCATCCCATTTATTGGGTATTATGGCGCACTCAGGCTAAAATTAGATGAATCAAAAATGATTCCGCATACGAGCTTGTCATGTGTCAGGTCCATTCTAGAACCATGGCTAGTTATGAATTGAAGCTATAGTTTGTGCATGCTCATTTATAAATACTCCTTGATCAAGGTAAACAACGGTCAAGGATATTGAAACTTCATCCCTGAATGATGCTTGGAAAAGTCCTATTTTTTCATCAGCTGTCATTGAACATGAGGAACATATCTAGCAGTTTTGATAAACTGATAACGTTTGTGATGCAACAACTTCAGTTCCAAAACCTTCCTCTTGCTCATGTCCAGTTCACTCGATTGCCTTTGAAATAGAAACAAACGTCCCATTTTCCAAGAATGTCTCCTATTTTCCCAAAAGACGGATCCAATACACACTGAGCTACATTTGTTGGAATTCAGAACTTCGGGCTATTCTAGTTTCTCTTCTATCCCCTCAAAAATAGCACTTTCCGATCAAAGGTAATCTTCAGACACCAGAAATAAATACCATGAAGCTTCTCAACCTGAAGGTTGCACACACATCATAAGAGCTTAATACCTACATCATTTTCTGGAGATGTTCTTGACTGGCTTAGGATTTCAGGTTACATAAATTATGCTCTTGTCTTACATTACACATGGGGCCGATTTTCAGTAAGGGTCTAAGAACAGGGACAGTAGCCTTACCGCCCCATTAACCCTGGTGATGGGCCCACTGTAAGCTTCACATAGGCTTACCGCTGGGCAGTGAAAACGCCTGCCTGAAACAAGTGGTAGGCCTCTTACCCATGTAAATCCTATTGACGCTCCTGCCATGCGTACTGGCGTTCTGATCAGGAAACGACCAGAACAATTTAAAAACAAATTTCTCGTGGAACCGGAAGGAGCAGGAATGCTTCACCTGCCTCCACAAAAATACTGCGGACCGCTGCTGGCCCGGCTTCGACATCACGTTCCCCGCCCCTTCCGAGCAAGTATATGGAACCTGTGAATTGCGATTAGCAGGGGGAAATTTGGCTGCTAATTTCCACTCCCTATCACGGAAGTGCTGAGCCCAATAGTAGTCCCGAGCTGTTGCCCTGGCTGAGGCCAACTAACTCAGCTGTATGGCTCGGTATGATACCAGAGGCAGTGCATTCACCCACTAAGCTGTTGATGAAGCTCATAAATCAATTTTATACACACAGATTTTCGGGAATTAATAGCCCAACAAAAAAAAGAGCTAAGTTAACACAAAAGTTTCCATCTTGCTGTTGATTGGTCAAACTCCTGCATGGTCATAGAATGACCTCCATTGTATCGTGGCTTTCAAAGTGGTGGTTAGTTTCTTGGACGCCAATATAAGAATGAATGCTCTGTTCCCTGTGACTGCATTACTGTTGGTTTTGACAGGAAGATTGTCTTGTTCTTTTTTTAAAAAATTTTTACAAAGGTATAATTGTTTTGAGCTCCAGCCTTAACTTCAAATTGCTTATTTTTCCATTGCTGATATATTGCAATAAAGCACACAAAAGAAAAATGACTTTCAAAAGAGTTCACAATTAATTCGTGTGCAACTTTAAAAATGACTTCAGTTGAAATGGTTCAAAATTGTGCTCCGGTAAATGTCATTACTGGGCAAAGAAAGAAGTGTGATAATCAAAAAAATGTACAGTTTGTAATAACAAATAATCTGTTGAAGATATTGCTTCTGTGTAAGTTTTCATGTACGCAAGACCAAATAAAACTGTTAGTAATGGCAGTCATTTCTTAAAGCGTACGTTTTTCTTGCAGAGCTATCCCTGAAGATGAAAACCAGGATCGGCCACTACGCTTAAGAGCTCCTCCTCCTCTCATCTCACCACAGCGTCCTTTGAGAGAGACCTCCCCTTTGGCGAGGCCCTTTCTATCTGCTCATGCACTTCAACCAGCTCAAGCACTTAACTACAGCACTAACTGCTCGAGGATCGACCATGATGCACTGAAGGACCCAGAAAGACTTCAGAACAATAATGTGAGAAACGATGCTTTCAACAAGACCACTGGAGAACACTTTAACCCAGAACTTCCTAAATCTTGCACTGTTAAAGATGTGAGCGTAATTAAGGAATCTGGAATGCCAAGTTTAAAAACCAATACGGTGCCACCCTTGAAGGAGCAGACGTCTAGTCATCAATCCATAAAAGATTTTAACAGTGACTTCAAACACCAAATTGCAGATAGCCGCCTTGAAGAGCTGCAGAAAGAATGCTTGGATCTGTCTACCACCTCTGGCGCAACTGATCTGAGTCTGAAAAACAGAAAGAGTTCTCTCATGCCCAACACGTCTATGCTTTATAGCAATGATGATGTCACTGCCAGCAGCGTGCACAATGAGGAGCTTTCACTCCAGCAACCTGTTATCAGCAAGTTAGATCTGGCAGAAAAGAAACTGAAGGAAGCCAGGATGAATGGTATGACATTTCTATCATTATAAACTTGTCCCATATTTAAGCACAATCCCCTCCACCCCATTAATTCAGTTTGCACCACAGTCCTATTTCTACAGATTTGTCATTGTAAATGACCATTGATGCCTTGCATCTCTCTCTAATTTGGATACAGTTGAGGGCTTGGCTACCTTAAATAGCATGAATCTGTGTGTCAGTTGTGGTAATTTTAGTGCAATATATTTGAAGGACAGAAAGGCAGCACAAAAATTTAAAAAGATTAACTTAAGATACCTTTCAAAGTTTCCCTCTCCTTAACTTCAAAGGTAGACAGAATGAAAAAAAACCATGCTTTTATACGGCACCTTGCATGTCCTTAGGATGTCCTAAAGTGCAAAACAGCCAATGAATTACAGTCACTCTTGTTACATAGGCAAATGCGGCAGTCAATTTGCATAACAGTGTCCCAAAAACAGCAGAGATAAATGAGCAGTTTGGTGATCATGGTTGAGCGAGAACTCCTTTGCTGTTCTTCAGATAGTGCCATGAGATTTTTTACATCCTGAAAAAGCAGACGGAGCCTTTGTTTAATGTCTCGTCTGAATGATAACACCTCAACAGTGCAGCACTCACTCAGTACTGCACTGAAATGTTAGCCTAGATTATGTTATCTGCTCAAATCCTGGAGTGGGGCTTGAACCCACGACCTTCTGACCCAGCAGCTAAAGTACTATGACTGAGCCAAGCTGAAACTTGCTGGTCCCACCAATCCAACCTCCTTCCTGACATCAGTTCATCAGGGAAGTGGATGGAACTACCACCTTCCACGTTCCCACCACTGCCCCCAACAGGAAATCCCAAGGAGGTGCCATTGGGGCAGACACTCAGGATTTCTGGATCCTGCATATTTTCCCTCCTCTGCTAGTCCTCTCCTGCTCATTTTATGCCGGATCTCTGCCCCAGACCCCAAGGATTTTGGCACCATTGTGTATGAGGATACATGTTAGAAAGCCGATGAGTGAAACAAAATAAACCAAGGTGCATTGAGTGAGCCATCTGACTCATGAGTGTGATAGATGTAAACAAGCTGTTCAGGCTGTGTCAGAATGATGTAACAACTATAGTGAATAAACTGAAAAGACTTCAGTGCTGCTTGTTCTTAATTTACACCTTTTCATAATTTGATGCAGAAGTGTTGCGATAGAGGTTGAGTGCATATGACTCCAAAAAAAATTTTTTTTTGATGTTGCACATACTTTTTATGATGCACTTATTTCTCCTTATTGATTTCCTCTTCCCAGGACAGCATTCTGGTCGTAGTTCTTCCGATGGCACCGTCTGCAAAGGAGAGATAAGACACAGGATACGCAGACTGGCAGAACGACCTCCTCTCAAGCTAGATGAAACTCCTAGGGTAGGTGCACAGAAATCTCATATAAGTGGTGATTGGACAAAACAACATATTCTCTGCTTACCGCAATTATTTTAGGATGTTTCTGGAGATTCTGACATTAAATGTCCTCCTATTGGTTTTGGGTATTTTCATGTAAAACATTTAGATCGACAATAAATGTAATCTCATAAAATAAAATATGTTAATAGAAAGCATAAACATTGAAAACACACACATCTGTCCAACCTTTAACTGATATATGCTTCTAAAACTTAACTATTGGACAATAACTTATCCTGTAATTATTACAAAAAAAAATTATTCATATGAAACGCTGACCTTGCATCTATCAAAGGAAAATAGAGAGACTTCTTCCTCTGATTTTATTTTGGGGGTGTCTTTTGTTTTTATGTTCTTGTTTCACTGTTGTATAATTTTATCATATCTGTGTGCTGGAACAAACTCTTTAGGAGTGCTTAAAATTGTTTGGGTTCTCTTGGGTTGACAGGAAGTCATTAGGAAAATGTTGTAAAGGTCATGAATTGACATTTCTGATTGGTGCAGAATGGGTCAGTTCTTTATATGTGTTCTGCCACATTTTAACCCCTCCATTGTCTTCTTTATCTCACCAACTATCTCCGCTCTCCTTTCCTGAAAGCGTTGCCTTCTTGCTAAGGCACCTGGTGCCTCAACCAGGCAGCTATTATTCACATCTGAATTTTGCCAATGAATGCCATCAGCTACTCGGCAATCTAGTCCCCACCTGACATGTGTGCTTCCAGCAAGGGTCACTGTGCAGCTTCGAAATATTCCAACATGATCAGTTGCTATGTAACTAGAAGCATTATATTAATCTAGAACAGAGGAATTTATGACTTAAGTGCAGGCATTAATCGACTTTACACTTGAATGCTGGTTAAAGTGCACAAACAATAAAAGTTAAAATCTTAAAAATATTGGTACAAATTATTCCCACTCTTGTGGTAAGATTTTGAATTGTAATATTTTCAGTTGTAATTTTTATCAATACCAAATACAACCTTCATATCCCACATAGTGCCTGGGACTAACCAATGTTCATGGTTTTATTGGCTATTCATATGAAAGAAAGAAGAAAGACTTGCCTTTATATTTATTTAGTGCCTTTCACAACCTTAAGACGTTCTAAAGTGCTTTAGGGAAAGTTATCCTTTCTGTTAGTTAGTGCTAAATAATTCAGCCATATGTTATGTGGTTGAATTACATGTGTTACATGGTTGAATTACGTGTGTTACATGGTTGAATTATGTGTGTTACATGGTTGAATTACATGTGTTACACGGTTGAATTACATGTGTTAAACATGGTTGAATTACGTGTGTTACATGGTTGAATTACGTGTGTTACATGGTTGAATTACGTGTGTTACATGGTTGAATTACATGTGTTACATGGTTGAATTACATGTGTTACATGGTTGAATTACATGTGTTACGTGGTTGAATTACATGTGTTACGTGGTTGAATTACATGTGTTACATGGTTGAATTACATGTGTTACATGGTTGAATTACGTGTGTTACATGGTTGAAGGGCAAGAAAAGACCATCAGGCTCAGTCATCAGTGCTCACTCTATGTAGTCACATAAATATAGGTTCATTTAAAATGATTTCTGTTATCTACTTAACATCCCATCGCAGAAAATGATGTTCCTTGGAGCTGTGGGTCTGACCACTCAGAGCAAGAAAGAAGAAGTCAAACAGCAGAAGATGAGGAAGCGACGCAGGATGCTGAGAGAACGCAGCCCATCCCCACTTTGTTTAGAGAAGAAACAACACTCTCCTCTTCCTCCTCCTCCTCAAGTCCGTTCCATCAACCACTCTCCAGATGAACTGAACAAGGCAGCAGATTTCGAGGAAAAGAAACAATTTCTTGCACTCTTCGACTTAAAGCACTTGACCATAGCACAGAGGAAAGGTAGGTGAACACTATTAAAGTGACATCACAGCTTCTGCAAATGAGAGTTAATAACCCATGATAGATTGGATTGAACAATAAATGGACAATACAATGAGGAGTCTTTCTTTTGTTCGCAATCTTTTCTAGCCAAGAGCCTGGCCTCTAAATAAATGTGGGGTAAGTGCAGGAAGGGAGTAACATCACTTGTTCTAAACCCAATATCTACATTTTTTCTGCAACTGGCACAGAAAATTTAAATTAATGTGTATTCTATCCCAAAATGGTATGAACAGAAAGCTTATAGCATACCTTGCATGCAAGAATAGCTGAATCTGATTATAAATATCCTGGTCAATATATTTATTTTACCTTTGTTTTCATTGCCACCTCACTACTCCATGGCCTGGAGCTCCTGTTCCCACACTGTTTATATATACGCACCAGAAAAAGCAGTTTCCACATGCAAGTCCTGAACTGAAACTCACCTTTGTGCAGGAAGTGACTGGGATATCGTATCTCAGGGTTAACAATCCACCCTCGTATATAAGGGGTATAAGGAAATGGTACAAGTTGTCCAACGTACACAACTGATCATAGAATCATAGAAATTTACAGCACAGAAGGAGGCCATTCAGCCCATTGTGTCTGTGCCAGCAGAAAAAGAGCTATCCAGCCTACTCCCCCTTTCCAGCTCTTGGTCCATAGCCCTGTAGGTTACGGCACTTCAAGTGCATATCCAAGTACTTTTAAATGTGATGAGGGTTTCTGCCTCTACCACCCTTTCAGGCAGTGAGTTCCAGGCCTCCACCACCCTCTGGGTGAAAAAAATTCTCCTCAACTCCCCTCTAATCCTTCTACCAATTACTTTAAATCTATGCCCCCTAGATATTGACTTCTCTGCTCAGGGCAATAGGTCTATTCCTATTCACTCTAACTAGGCCCCTCATAATTTTATACAGCTCAATTAGGTCTCCCCTCAGCCTCCTCTGTTCCAAAGAAAACAACCCCAGCCTATCCAATCTTTCCTCATAGCTAAAATTCTCCAGTCCTGACAACATCCTCGTAAATCTCCTCTGTACACTCTTTAGTGCAATCACATCTTTTCTGTAATGTGGTGACCAGAACTGTAGGCAGTACTCTAGCTGTGGCCTAACTAGTGTTTTATACAGTTCTAGCATAACCTCCCTGCTCTTATATTCTATGCCTTGGCTAATAAAGGAAAGTATCCCATATGCCTTCTTAACCACGTTAGAATATGAGAATAAACTAGCGAGAGACATAAAAACAGACTGTAAAAGTTTCTATAGGTATGTAAAAAGGAAAAGATTAGCAAAAACAAATGTGGGTCCCTTACAGGCTGAGCCGGAGAAATTATAATGGGGAATAAGGAAATGGCAGAGAAATTAAACAAGTTGTCTGTCTTCACGGAAGAAGACGCAAAAAACGTCCCGGAAATAGTGAAGAACCAAGGGTCTAGCGAGAATGAGGGACTGAAAGAAATTAATATTAGTAAAACAAAATAGTACTGGAGAAATGAATGGGACTGAAAGCCGATAAATCCCCAGGACCTGATGGCCTACATCCTAGGTTTTGAACGAGGTGGCTATAGAGATAGTGGATGCATTGGTTGTCATTTTCCAAAATTACATAGATTCTGGAACGGTTCCCATGGATTGGAAGGTGGCAAATGTAACCCCATTATTTAAGAAAGGAGGGAGAGAGTAAATGGGGAACTACAGACCAGTTAGCCTGACATCAGTAGTAGGGAAAATGCTACAGTCTATTATTAAGGACATGGTAACAGGACACTTAGAAAATGATAATAGGATTGGGCAGAGTCAACACCGATTTATGAAAGGGAAATCGTGTTTGACAAATCTGTTAGAGTTTTTTGAGGTTGTAACTACCAGAATAGATAAGGGGAAACCAGTGGATGTGGTGTATTTGGATTTTCAGAAGGCATTCGAAAAGGTGCCACACAAGAAGTTATTAAACAAGATTAGGGCTCATGGGATTGGGGGTAATATACTAGCATGGATTGAGGATTGGTTAACGGACAGAAAACAGAGAGTAGGAATAAACAGGTTATTTTCGGGTTGGCAGGCTGTAACTAGTGGGGTACCGCAAGGATCAGTGCTTGGGCCTCAGCTATTCACAATCTACATCAATGATTTGGATGAGGGGACCAAATGTAATATATCCAAGTTTGCTGATGATACAAAGCTGGGTGGGAATGTAAGTTGTGAGGAGGATGCAAAGAGGCTTCACGGGGATATAGACAGGCTAAGTAAGTGGGCAAAAACATGGCAAATGGAATATAATGTGGAGAAATGTGAAGTTATCCACTTTGGTAGGAAAAATAGAAAAGCAGAATATTTTTTAAATGGTGAGAGATTGGGAAATGTTGGTGTTCAGAGGGACCTGGGTGTCCTTGTACACGAATCACTGAAAGTTAACATGCAGGTACAGCAAGCAATTAGGAAAGCAAATGGTATGTTGGCCTTTATTACAAGAGGATTTGAGTATCAGAGTAAAGACGCCTTACTGCAATTATATAGGGCCCTGGTGAGACCACACCTGGAGTATTGTGTACAGTTTTGGTCTCCTTACCTAAGGAAGGATATACTTGCCATAGAGGGAGTGCAACGAAGGTTCACCAGACTGGTTCCTGGGATGGGGGGATTGTCCTTTGAGGACTGATAGAGTAGACTAAGCCGATATTCTCTAGAGTTTAGAAGAATGAGAGGTGATCTCATTGAAACATATAAAATTCTTACAGGGCATGACAGGGTTAATGCAGGGAGGATGTTTCCCCTGGCTGGGGAGTCTAGAACCAGGGGTCACAGCCTCAGAATAAGGGATCGGCCATTTAGGACTGAGATGATGAGAAATTTCTTCACTCAGAGGGTGGTGAATCTTTGGAATTCTCTACCCCAGAGGGCTGTGGAGGCTCAGTCGTTGAGTATATTCAAGACAGAGATCGATAGATTTTTGAATATTAAGGGAATCAAGGGATATGGGGATAGTGCAGGAAAGTGAAGATGAGGTAGAAGATCAGCCATGATCTTATTGAATGGCGGAGCAGGTTCAAAGGGCCAAATGGCCTACTCCTGCTCCTATTTCTTATGTTCTTATGTTATGTTCTTATCTACCTGTCCTGCAACCTTCAGGGAACTGTGGACATGCACGCCAAGGTCTCTCTGTTCCGCTACACTTCTCATTATCCTACTATTTATTGTGTATTCCCTTGCCTTGTTAGCCCTCCCCAAATATATTACCTCACACTTCTCTAGATTGAATTCCATTTGCCACTTTTCTGCCCACCTGCTCAGTCCATTGATATCCACCTGCAGTTTATAGCTTTCTTCCTCACTATCAACCACACGGCCAATTTTTGTATCATAATTATTCTTAATTATGCCCCCTACATTGAAGTCTAAGGGTGAGAAATTCGGTATCGCCCCATTTGGGGCGCAATTATCGGCCGGGCGCAAAGTTTAGCGCCTGGCGCTAATTATCGCCTCCGACTGCAAATTTGGCTTCTTTCACTCCTGGAGGTGATTGGAGTGCTAAATCAGGCACTACACACCTCTCCTAAGGTGCTAACGCCGAGGAGCGAGGCGCTACCTCAGAGCACTGGCAAAGCTCATGTGATGTCAGTCAGCAATGGAACACAGACACACTGGCGCCGGCCAGTTCTTAAAGGGGAGGGTCAATCTTGCTCTCCATCCACACCCTGCTCATTGCAGCCTTGAATCTCGGCCTGGAGAGACCTGTACATCAAATCTGCTGGAAGGAACAGTGGAGAGACCCAGGAAAAGAGCTCAGAGTGCAGCCCCCATAGTGTCTTCTAAATCGATGCAAGGAAGATCAAATCAAAATGAACCTGCAAAGTGTTGCTTAGTACCCAAAACTCCTCAACACCGCGTTGAATATCTCCAGAAGTCTCTCTCTCTTACTCAGAATGCGTGGTGCAAAAATGTCGCTGACAAAAAAAGGCAGGAAGTGGTCACCTTTGAATAGCGCTCCCCCAGTCCCTTCCCGACTGCAAAACGCTCTCCTCAACCTGTCATTGCTAGCGGCAGGTGGTAAGGCAGGGGGCGCTACTCAATATCCGGTCCGGGGCACTACCGGGGCATTGCACGCTCGACTGACATCATGATCTGCGGGCGCAGGAGATCGTGGCAGTAGTGTTTAGCGCCGCTGCAAAATGTCTGGTCAATTTCACAAGCGCCGCAAACATCGCCGCGCCCGGGCGCTAGTTGCTTTGCGCCCTCTTAAGGCGCTAACAGGAGGTGCAAACCAACCGAATTTTTCCCCCTAATACAATACCACAAAAAGCAAGGGACCTAGTACTGAGCCCTGTGGTACCCCAATGGAAACAGCCTTCCAGTCACAAAAACACCCGTTGACCATTCCCCTTTGCTTCCTGCCACTGAGCAGGGGAGTTATCCCCAGTGTCCTGGCAAATCATCTGGTCATTGTCACATTGCTGTTTGTGGGAGCTTGCTGTGTGCAAATTGCCTGCCATATTTCCTACATTACAACAATGACTACACTTTCATTGGCTGTAAAGCACTTTGAGATGTCCAGTGGTCATGAAAGGCGCTATATAAATGCAAGTATTTCTTTCTCTTGCTCTTTATGTATTTATAAAACATCTTTTGGTTTTCCTTGACTTTACTTGCCAATATTTTTTCATGCCCTCTCTTTGCTTTCCTAATTTCCTTTTTAATTTCACCCCTGCACTTTCTATACTCTCAGCTTTCTGCAGTATTTAGCACTCGGTATCTGACAAAAGCTTCCCTTTTGTTCCTTATGTTACTCTCTATGCTCCTTGACATCCAGGGGACTCTAGATTTGGGAGACCCACCCTTTTTCTTTGTGGGAACATATTTGCTCTGAACCCTCACTGTCTCCTCCTTGAGTGCCTCCCTGACACTGATTTACCGTCAAGTAGTTGTTTCCAGTCCACTTTTGCTGAGTCACATCTCAGCTTAGTAAAATTGGCCTTTCCCCAATTGAAAACTTTTGCTACTGGTCTATCTTTGTCCTTTTCCATAACTACACTAAATCTAACTGAATTACGATCACTACCATCAAAATGCTCTCCCACTGATACCCCTTCCAACTTCCCAGCTTCATTCCCTAAAGTTAACTCCAGAACTAGGGTACGGTTGCATAGTGGTTATGTTACTGGACTAGTAATCCAAAGGCCTGGACTAATGATCCGGAGACGTGAGTTCAAAGCCCAGTGCGAATTTAAATTTAGTTAATTAAATAAATCTGGAATGAAAAGCTAGTGTCAGTAATGATGACCATGAAACTACTGTCGGAAAAACACATCTGGTTCACTAATGTCCTTTAGGGAAGGAAATCTGCTGCATGGCCTACATGTGACTCCAGACCTACGGCAATGTAGTTGACTCTTAACTGCCCTTTGAAATGGTCTAGCAAGCCACTCAGTCGTAACAAACCGCTATGGAAAAACAATAAGAATAAAACCGGACGGATCACCCGATATCGACCTAGGCACCGGATTCAGTAAATGCACACACAGCCCAGTCGACCCTGCAAAGTCCTCCTCACTAACATCTCGGGACTTGTGTCAAAATTGGGAGAGCTGTCCCACAGACTAGTCAAGCAGCAGCCTGACGTAGTCATACTCACAGAATGTACCTTTCAGCCAATGTCCCAAACTCCTCCATCACCATCCCTGGGTATGTCCTGTCCCACCAGCAGGACAGACCCACCAGAGGTGGCGGCACAGTCGGGAGGGAGGGAGTGGCCCTGGGAGTCCTCAACATTGACTCCGGACCCCATGAAGTCTCATGACATCAGGTCAAACATGGGCAAGGAAACCTCCGGTTGATTACTACCTACCACTCTCCCTCAACTGATGAATCAGTACTCCTCCTGATTCTATCCTAGTTAATATTAGAGTAGTTGAAATCCCCTACTATTACCGCCCTATTGCTTTTGCACATCTCAGAAATTTGCCGACATATTTGCTCTTTATCTCCTATCTCCCTCTGACTGTTCGGGGGTCTATAGTACACTCCCAGCAGTGTGAATGCCCCTTAATCTCTCCTATAGGTAGAAAAATACCAAATTGACAGATAATGTCATACTTCCAGCAGCGCTGCTTTCCTCCTTCAATTGAGATCTACCACAGCAAACCCTAATATTGTAGGCTTCAACTGAAGGATGAAAGCAACACTGGATATGGGCCCTGAATGCCAATCCTGCTGAGTCCTGAAGCTGCCATAGTTGCAGAAATATACTGGAGAGAGAGTTAACAACAGAAGAAAATGAAAGGCAAAGAATAAAAGTAGAAGAGAGAAAGGGGGGAAGAGCAAGCAAGACACACAAAAGTGAAGGAGGAGAGAAAGAAATGAAAATGGGAAGTAAAGGGAGAGAGACAAAAGTGAAGGAACTGAGACAGAAGTAAAGGAGGAGAGCGATGGGTAGAAGTGAAGGAGGAAAGAGAATAATGGGAGGATAAAGCGGAAAAGGACTAAAGTGAATGAGGTGTAAATGGTGTGGTCAAAGGATTCCAAGTAATGTAAAATACATTGGGAGTTGGATGTATCATTTAATCATGACGCTGCCTGATTCAAAAGCAATTGAGTCATCCAAGATCCACTTAATAGTTGTGTTACAAAGATTTGGCCCTTCAATCCTCAAGCAATTCTGCCATCTCAGAGAAAAGTTTCCTCTTCTATTTAATTTTTTTTAACCATAAATTGTATTGCATAGTAAAGTAAAACTATTACATTACAGATATTGAAGAGACTTTGTTGAAGCTTCTAAATAAAAGTAAGAAAAAATGCACTTCTCAAACACATTCACAACCTTCAGATTCAGCTCAGTCTAACAAGGAACCGACCCTGTGCTCAGGTAGGAACCATCTGTTTGTGTAGTAATGTTCCCAATATTCCAGTTCTAAATATAGTGATCATACTGAAAGAAATGGGTAATGGCAGGGATCACCAGGATCACCTGTTTGCCCGCTTCCAACTTTGGTTTTATGTGGTAAAATATGTTTTATTTAATAATCCGACATGTATAGACTGTATCATCACAGCATTGTTGTCTTTACAGGAGTGGCAGGTAAACCTCACTATTAGAAAGAAAGAAAGACATGCATTTATATAGTGCCTTTCACAACCACCGAGTGGCCCAAAGCGCCTACAGCCAATGAAGTACTTTATGATGTGTAGTCACTGTTGTAATGTAGGAAATGTATTGTATTACACTTTTTGATCACCTTCTTTTGTGACTGTTATTTTTTCCTCATCTTCTCCCTTTACTCCTCATTAAGGGGGAGGATTTCCTTTGTTTGCTATTTGTATGAAATCATAAGCCTATCTTTTATACTCATGTTTACAATTTCATTACAACTAGAAAACAAAGGAAAGAACTTGTACAGGGTTACACCTGAAATGCTAACCTGTCTTTACTCTTAACAGAGGCTGAAAGATCTGCTGTGCATTTCCAGAACTTACTTTTATTTGTTTTTTTTATTGGAAATGAGCATTCAATTGTGGCAGATTTCCATTATACGGCCTGTTAACAAGACACTGCAAAATGTTTACATGATGTGATCATTTGGTATTTGAGTCTTATCCACCATGTTATTCTGTTAATATATGTTCAAATGTTTATTGAAACATTTCTGCTCCAGTCTGCTGTGCTGTGAAGCTGTACAGCACAGGGTCTGTGTCAGTGATTCACCATATGACAAGTTCTCAATCTCTGCATGTCTGTCAGGAAGTGATGCAGACCAGAGGTCAGATTCTTCCACACAAGAATCAGTGCGAAGATCATACCCTTTCTTGGGACCTGCTCAAGAGCAACAATGACAAATGCTTGGGAGTAGGTTCTTGTGATGGCCACTGCAGCTAAGGAATGGTGTGTTGCACAGGGAGAGCTAAAGAGAGGATAAATAAAAGAGCTTGAAGAGAAATTCGTTTTCAGAAATATTGAAACAAAGACATTTAGGGTATCTTCTCACTGACAGGAGGTATACCCATTTCTGGCAACATTAAAGCACCATCATGGAGAGCTGGCATTGTAGGTCTCCTGAGCAGGAAAGACTTGCGCTGATGACATAGCCAATGGATCTTCTAAGCTGTCTGCCATTGGAATGGTGGGAATTCATGACCAATACTGAGCTCTTTATTTACTTTCCAAGAGTGAGTTTGACAATGAGTGGGAAGAATACCAATCCCCTCCAAATGATAAGTCAATCAGAGTGGAGGTTCTTCCAGCCAGGTGTCACTACATGCCCTCTCTTTACGATGCTGCAGCTAGACTGCTTCATCTGAGAATGTGTCCTTTAAAGTTGGGGATGTTTTAAAGATCTTTTTAGACACATTTTCCTGAGGAGTGTAATTACATTAGAAGTACTTCACTTCCCTTCCCGGAAGAACACTCTCATCTAAAATTGATGATCTAAAAGTATATGTACTGAATAAAGTTGTCACAGTCCATTGTCATGAGGAACTGATAGCTAAGCCTCAGGCAAAGCAAAGTAAGACACCCAATAGTCCTAGAAATATTCTGATAATTGTGTTCTCTTGTTGATTAATGCTGGCAGGGCTGGAAGCTACATGCCACGCCACCAATGTTTTTTTTAAAAATGAATGCCCCATTGTTAAGAGGTCATCATGTCACTGAGATTAGCAGCTCGTAAAGTAGGCAGAAAGCCTTATTATAATAATTTTGCTTCTTTATTAATGAGCTTTTTGGCAAGTTCAGGGATAGACAGGTTTGTGAGAATATTATGTGGGCAAACTTTAACCTGGACAGGGACACTAAACAGGCGATATCGCATGGGCCGCCTATTACACGCCCCGCTTGATATTCAGTTCTGTTGATGTCAATGGCCTGTTTTATGCTACCACTCAGAACAAGTTTCTACCCTGTTGATTCTTAGTGAAAAAGTACAGGGAAGTTATTTAACATACTGCCTATTGTTGACACATAGGGACAAGTCATCATTCACTAGGCTACTATAAGACACAGGACGAAAGGAAAACAATGTATGAAAGTAGTACTGATGTTGGCATTTCTTACAGCTCTTTCCATGTACAGAGCCGTGTTTAATTTTCCCATTCAATTACGTAAATGTTTCTCAATAAGAGAAGAAAGACACATTGCCTTAAACAGCCTGGGTTAACGTCTGGAAGAATTTAGATGTTCTGCACTCCGTTTTAGCATCCAAACTCAAATTTATGATATAACTTGGGCCGGAGAAAGCAAAGTGCCCTTTACACAGTAGTGTCTTAAATTCAACTTCACAAGAGCACCCTCTACTATATCAATTTACCATTTTCATTTTTCATACCAGCTATGTTTATGGCCACTCTGGGGGGAATTATAACCCCAAAAAACAGGTGGGTTGGGGTCAGGTGGCAGGTTTATGAGTGAAAAATCTGAATACCAACTCCAACCCGGCCACATCCGGTTTTAACGGAGACGAGACGGGGGGCAGGCAGCCAACCCGATCCCAGGAAGCAGGTTGGCACTGTAAATATTAAAATGAGGCTCTGTGCCTTATGATGAACCACCATTTTAAATTAAAATTTCCTACATTACAATAGTGACTACACTTCAAAAAGTACTTCATTGGCGGTTTGGAACATCCAGTGGTTATGAAAGGCGCTATATAAATGCAAGTCTTTCTTTTCTTTAACTATGGCAGGCAAGTTTCCCAGGCCTCGGGAAACCCGCCAGCTAAAGGAAGGCAAGGAATGCTGGCTCCAGGAGGTAAGTGCCTTTCCACTTACCTGCTGGATTCAGCGTTCCTGCCTCACCAACCTCCCGCAATCGGACCCCTCTGACCCTTCCAATCACCACCCAAACTCCCTGCCGAGGCCTGCGACCACACCCCCCCTCCCCCCAAACTAGGCTTGCGATTTCCAATCCGCCCCCTTCCCCACCCGGCCTTCGCTCATCGGTGCCCGGCCCCCGACCTCCCCACTCCGGCCCCCGATCCCCCTTCCGGCCTTCTAAACTTCAGCCTTCCGACCTCCCCCCTCCAGCCCCCGATCCCCCTCTGGCCTTCCGATCTCCCCCCCCGCCCCCCCAGTCCTCCCTCCGATCTTCCGATCTTCCCTCTCCAGCCCCTGAGCCCCCTCTGGCCTTCTGACCTCCCCCATCCGGCCCCCGATCTCCCTCTGGCCTTCCGACCTCCCCCCTCCGGTCCTCGATCCTCCCTCCGGCCTTCGATCCCCCCCAATCCCTCCTTCCCACCTCTCTGCGGCCTAGTATCGCAGGCCTACCCGCCTGACAGCCAGCCAGCCTCTCCATCTGGTTGGCTGCAGGCAGGAAACAATGATTCTAAATACTAATCAGGCCCTGCCATTAAATTTGGCAGGGCCTGTGGGAAACCTGCACTCCCGGGTTTCCCGACTGCTGTCCAGCCCCCCAGCTCCCTACCCACCTCCAAATTAAAATTCCGGTCTCTGAGTGAGGGTGGCAATTTAGTTCAAATATAGTGCCAAATTTGGGGTAATTTTAAGCCGTTGGTTCATTTGCTTAGAGGGAGCCTTTGGCTTCATGTTAGCATTCCTGTCTCTGAGCCAGAAAGTAAAAACCAAAATCTCCTATTATTTTTGTCAGTTCCCTAGGGTACAAGTGGTGCATTTACATCTGACTTTATCACTAAGTTTAACTTAGGGAGGTACAAGCTTAAGGATTGAGCTCTTGCTCCATCACCATCACCTCCTACTAAGAAGGTGGTGTTGTTTTTGAGCTCACACTCAAGCTTCTGAGTGCCACTAGCTCCCATGTCGAAATAATAGTCACTAATATGCTGGCCCACTTCCCTAATGCCCTGAGCAACATTTCAGCAGTCAGCCCGGGTAGTCTCTTGGCGCAGGGCAGAAGGGGTGACATGCACATTACTGGTTGTAATTTGCAACACTGCCCGTAGGAAACTCTTGCTCTATATCCTGCTTTTCGGGGCAGAGACCCAGTGTTACTGAGTCCCACCCCATTTCCACCCCCACCACTGCCACTGGAATCCTGCCTCAGGAACGCCGAATCCCTGAGGAAACTAAGGGTCAACATGTTTAAATTCAGGACTGTATTCCGATCCACTCCTTCCAAACTTGAATAATGGTACAGTTCTTCCAGGATTTCCCTCCTTTATGTTAATTCTTTCCTGCTTTGTGTTCACTCTCAGGTGCAAAAGGAAACACATTAATAAAAGAAACGCAGCTGCCCCAGTCACTCAGAACACATCACAAAATGGACATTAAAGCACAGCAACATTTCAAGTCTAAAGTTTCATTTGTCACTCTAGGACCTCACAGTCTACAGGGAGAGAAAGTGTTCATCATATCAGTGTGGGGATCATCATATCAGTGTGGGGATCATCATATCAGTGTGGGGATCATCATATCAGTGTGGGGATCATCATATCAGTGTGGGGATCATCATATCAGTGTGGGGATCATCATATCAGTGTGGGGATCATCATATCAGTGTGGGGATCATCATAGCAGTGTGGGGATCATCATAGCAGTGTGGGGATCATCATATCAGTGTGGGGATCATCATAGCAGTGTGGGGATCATCATATCAGTGTGGGGATCATCATATCAGTGTGGGGATCATCATATCAGTGTGGGGATCATCATATCAGTGTGGGGATCATCATATCAGTGTGGGGATCATCATATCAGTGTGGGGATCATCATATCAATGTGGGTTCAAATCCAGGATCCAGAGGTTAACGAACAATGTACTAGCCCACTGTATCAATTAGTTGGCATTCAACCCCATCACACACACAGACACACTTAATGAGTACCAGAATTCATCATTAAATGTATACCACTGTTCTTTGTGATTATTTAATTTTAAAAGTAAAAATTATAGGTGTAACTTTCAACTTCGGCAAGGGTGGCAGACTGGCTATATCGGATCGGTGAGCTCGTTATCGAATGCGCCTGATTTTCCTTACTCACGGTATCAGACCAGCCGCCTGTTATAGATCCCACCCAATTTTCCTTACTCGCTGTATCAGATCAGTGGGAATTACCTTTTGGTAGCTGTGTAATTTTCCATTGATAATCTAAAATCTAAACAGACATGAAACGGAGGACAGTCGATAGATTTTTGGATACTAAGGGAACCAACGGATATGGGGATAGTGCGGGAAGGTGGAGTTGAGGTAGAAGATCAGCCATGATCCTATTGAATGGCGGAGCAGGCTCGACAGGCCCAATGGCCTACTCCCGCTCCTATTTCTTATGTTCTTACGTTAATTACCAAATGTGACATGCTGGCGATGATTTAATTTCCCACTGAAGGGAAGTAATAGCAGAAACAGATTATTGCAGGTTGCTGATTCCTTTCTTGTTCCCAGGCGCCTACTACCTGGGAACAGAGAAGGGTGCAGGCTGATCAACAAGGAGCAGAGCTGATGGTGATGATTTTGCCACTGCTTTAATTGGGTGCTCTGACCAGCAAAGAGGAAGCCAACTAGAAGCTGCCATCACTTAAGGCGATCTCTCCCTGGGTCTGTGTAAACATTATTATGTTATTATTGATGAGTGGATTGAATAATTCTTACAATCTGGAGTCTCTACCTCAGCGAGGCAGGCCCCCAGCTGTGCACGATAAATGTGATTTTGCTTGTCTAATCACTGAAGTGTTGGGTATTTTTGATGAGATGCAGGAGTTCTGAGCCAACCTAAACCAAACTGGCTAGCTGCAGAATTTTCAGTGGGGGCATAAAATACATGAGCCCTCTGACCGTTTTTATAATAGATCAATTCAACTTAGCATTCATTGCCGGCATCCAGCAAAGGTTTGCCACAACTGCCTAGATGACCCCTGCAAACACCCGTACCAGATTTTATGTCAAGTTTGGTTTAGATTCAGCTGTTCACTCAAGTATTCAAAACAACTAGATCATCCCCAGATGAAATACTCTCGACACAAGATGTGAATAATGCTGCTGTCAGGATAGTTACACCAAGGAACGCGAAGGTTCATAGAGACATCAGAAAACGAACAGATGATCTGTTTTTATTTTGCAGATGCTCCCGGTGTGACAGGTGCAGCTGACGTCAGCTGTCTCTCGGTGCTTCCACCTGACAGCAATCCAACTGCTCGCTCTCACGAGGACCTGCCAGCCCAGCCTCAGGCAGAGCGACACAGGCCACTGTTGACACCAGAAACATCAGAGACTGTGCCAAAGGATCACACAAGCAGCATAAATGAGAACAAATCTGACAAGCTGGGAGCAGCAGATTCTAGCAGTGCCTCCAGTGACAAGGCTAAACCATCTGGGATGGTAGCTGACAGGAATGGAAAAATCAAACTGCTGGACGAGTTTCTGCAGAAGTTTCGCGAGTCCGTGTTGCAGAGCACTGAAAACCAGGCTTCAGATCAGCCCAAAGGTAATGCATCCAGTCAAGATAAGCAACCCTACTTATGAATCTCATTTGTAAGTTTTTTTTGTTTACTTTAAAAGACCCAATTCACCCCTTGTGTCTTCCCCTCCCTTTTCTCTCCCCTTGCTGGGCACACACCACCTGGCATCCTCTGCCTCCAGCCTGGCAAATTGTGTGACTGGTATCAGTCCCTCTCCACAATCGGGCGACAGGACGCACAGTTCAAATGAGCTGAGCCAGGCAGTGTAATTCTTCAACCTATGCTGATAGACAGCATAAATAATTTGCAGCAGCATGACATTCTGTCATAAACTCCCAGACTTACGGCATAAAATCATGCGATTTGCATTAAAAAATCCTGCAGGCAGTGAAAACGCCATTTTCTGAGCAATAACAAATCACGAGCCCTCTTCATAGTTATTTGTAGGCTGAGAATGTATTTATTCACACCAAGTTAAATTGAGCACCATCATATAAATATTTAAATTCTAATTTGTGTCATGCATTCCTATCTCTGTATTGCCTCAGGCACAGACGATATGTGACATGGGGAGACTAAGAAAAGGGTTGAGGAAAAATAACTTAAAAAGAGCAAAGTGCATCACGCTCAAGAAAAATAGCTAAAATAATTTTTGATACTGACTGACATGGTGTGGCACAAGTCAGGCAGGTCCCATGTATGGTCCCTGAACTATACTGAATTAGCCTATTTCTTAGAGACATCAGCAAGGCCAATAAAATTAGCCTCAACACCCCTAGGCAAGAGAGAGAAACATGCTGAAACCTGTGCACATGTGAAAACTGGGCAAGAATAGCACCAGGCTTGATTGTGTAGCCTCCCATTTTCAAGTAGCCCGCCAACACTCGCTGTCCAGGCTCAACCTGGGGAGAGAGCGGGACTATGGTATTGAGATAGAGGATCAGCCATGATCATATTGAATGGCGGAGCAGGCTCGAAGGGCCGAATGGCCGACTCCTGCTCCTATGTTTCTATGTTCTATGTTTCTAACCATGAGAAATGGCCGTAGAGACAGTCTCTTCAAGACTGCCAGAGTCCAGGGAACCATGTTCCAAGCCTAGGGGAATGGAGAGAAAGTAGCTTTGCTAGTTGCAATGGCACTTTGCCTATTCCCAACCCCTCCACTGTGGTACAGTAAGGAAATCCTGTTCTTCTACCAGTGAGGGGATTCAAGTACTGTGCTATCCTTTGTTTAATGGTATCAGGATTTGTCAATACCCATCGTGTGGTGATCTAAAAGGGTATCAAATTTCCCGTGGTTCGTGTGCAGTCTCTTGTTTTCGATCCACAGTGTGCCACGATTCGTCAGTTCCCAGGGATTGCAAATTATACCTGGGGCTGTAAAACTGGGATGAAGTAGCAGCATGTAATAAATTCAAGTGTGAGCAAACGTTGACTAATGACATCAATACAAATGGCACTTTGGGACAAATGCTGCAGTGACAACAAGTCAATTTTTATTTACAGTTAAAATCTAACCCTTTGCGTACACTTGATTCCATTTCATGTTTTAGATACAACTTAGAACCATTATATTTTGTTTTAAAAATGAGGATGATGAGACCAAAGATTGTGCTGTCAGCTAAGAGTACCGATTACTATACAGATTACTGATTGTGGCTATTTACCACCACAACTCTGATACAGCCAGTGGCTCAGTTCCCTCAGCACCCTCACCTCTGAGTCAGAAGGTTGTGGGTTCAAGGCCCACCCCAGAGACTTGAGCACAAAATTCTAGGCTGACACCCCAGTGCCGTGCTGAGGGAGTGCTGCACTGTCGGAGAGTGCCGTCTTTCGGATGAGACGTTAAACCGAGGCCCTGCCTGCGCTCTCAGGTGGACGTAAAAGATTCCATGGCACTATTTCGAAGAAGAGCAGGGGAGTTAGCCCCAGTGTCCTGGCCAATATTTATCCCTCAATCAACATAACAAAAACAGATTATCTGGTCATTATCACATTGCTGTTTGTGGGAGCTTGCTGTGCACAAATTGGCTACCGCGTTTCCTACATTATAACAGTGACTCCACTTCAGAAGATACTTCATTGGCTGTAAAGTGCATTGGGACGTCCGGCTAACTGAATTTGTGCACGTTTTATACTATAGCACAATATGGTGGAAGTTATATGTTAATTTGGTGAAAAACAGGAAGCAGTTTGAAGTCAACATTTGCATTAAACTGTTGACAGGAGATTTTTCCCTGTTGTTAACTGACTGATAACTTTAAAGTAAGACATGCCTTTGTGTTATGTTTGGATCTACAGCAGATAAATACTTTATATCCTTTCCTTTGTCAAATATGCTGTCTTCAAAATACAACAGCATGGTAACTGATCCACCATGCATGTATCTGTTAACTGAAATATCATTTTGTTCATTAACTGTTCAGTGGGTGATCAGCAGAGTGACAGGAATTGCAGCTCACTGGCTCCGAGTTCATCACTGTGTGATGTACCAAAACAGCAAGTGCTCGAGATCTTGGATCAGAGCAGACAAGTTAACCCTCAGCCTGAGGAATTGGACAGTGAGGATGAAATGGATCAGCAACCAAAATGGCAGGGAGTGACAGGTGTCCTCGAAGCCTACCAAGAATACCTTGAAGGTAAGGACGAAAGGAGAGTCCACCTGAACCAAACTTGCAGATGTTGCTGTGCAACATCTACAGGATTGGGTTATAGTTTATGTAAAATTAAAGTAACGCATTTTCCTGGAAACCATAATGCATTAGAATCACAAGGATCGGTTTTAGTGGCCTGAAAATGGCCTCAGGTAACTTAGCACCCCGTTTACGCTGTTACACTGGTGCTCCGGCAGCTGCCATCTTGAGTTGGGTCCTAAGATGGGTGGCCAGAAAGCCTGCCTGCTTCAGGTGGGAGTCCACTTGAAAACTAGAAATCAGGGTCCAATGACAACTACTGTAACTTTGAAGTACAACTGGGCAGAGTGCGTGCGCCACACACACTGCAGCTATTGTTACCAGGCATTGAGTGACCCAACTAGTGGTTCTTAAAGGGACTGCTGGAGGCCAGTCAGAAAACTAATATAAGAAATGTTTACTATTTGGAATGCTTCTCCAGCTACCAGCCTGTCCAAGGCGCCCTTTCTCTGGATCCCCTCCTTTTCCCGGGTTCCGACTGTCAACCGGCTCAGCCTGGATGCCGGCCAATTTCCCACCCTCCCACAACTGGGGAGCTGCAGCAAGGCACCCGCTTGGCACCTGTAGCTCTCTGACAGTATGTAAATGAGGCCCAGGCCTTAAAATGGCTGGGACCTCATATTGGCAACAACAATTAAAATGAGTCCTATAGAGTTTTACAGCACAGAAGGAAACCATTTGGCCCATCACACCTGCACTCTAAAAGAGTTATCCATTTAGTCCCCATTTGCCTGTTTTAAATTGTTCTTTCTCAAGTATTTATCCACACCTTTTTAAAGTCTGTTATGGACTCTGCTTTCGTCGCTGTTTGGGGCAGGGCATTCCCTGTCCTAAAGGTCATTTTCACATTGCTGTTTGTGGGAGTGCAAGTTGGCTGCCACGTTTCCCACATTACAACAGTGACTCCACTTCTTAAATACTTCATTGGCTGTAAAGCGCTTTGAGACAACCGGTGGTCGTGAAAGGTGCTACATAAATGCAAGTCTTTCTTTCAAGTCTTTTCTAAGACCCTCTGTGTAAAAATATTTTCTAATATTTCATTCTTTTGGTAAGGATTACACACTATTTTTCAAGAGTTCTACCAGTCTGGAGTATTGAAAGCAGGCAGAGTCCCCACTACTAAGTTATTGGCTTGGAGAAGGGCTGAATGTACAATTTAGTATATTTAAAATAAAGCACAATAGCATCAGTTAAAGAGCATGCTTTTGGTGACTTTTTACATATGATTTTATCCAGCCCATGCTGACAAATTAAGACTTTAAAAATGTATGTAGTCCTTAAGGTGTTGCAACCTTTTGCGTAGAATGTGTGAAGGTTAAAAGTACTTTAACACTGCACTTGGTTTTGCTAATTTTACCTCCTGCAGTGACTCCTGCTGGGATCCAAGCATTGACTCCTGCTGGGATCCATGTTTTGACTCCTGCTGGGATCCATGTTTTGACTCCTGCTGGGATCGTTGCATTGCTCTGGGGCTCTCGACTTCTGACGCCTGAGTCCCTGGCCTGGCGAGGAATTACATTTTTCCTGACTTCATTTCCTGTCTGATCGCAGACACGGTCCAACCTCTCAGCGGGTTTGCTTAGAAAATGAGTGATAGTTCTGAGCAAGTGGCGGTGACTGACAGTGCAGGTGCAACATTTATGTATAGATTCAGAAAGGCAATCACATAAATATTAAGATGGGACTTCCAGGAAAAATAAGGAAATGGTCAGTCCCAAGTGATAGTCTACGTAGCCCAGTTTTCACTCCGCATGGGGCTTGTGTTCCACATGTTTGATCCCCAGATTGTAGTGAGAGTCATTTATAATCCATTTTTGACAAGCATGAAAAAACAGATATTTTCAAAATGTGTCCTTATAAGAGAAATGTAAGTCCGCAAATGTAGTTGGAACTCTACTCTGTAAGTTTGACTAAAATGTTTGATCCTTCACTTTGAGAGACATAGAAAGAACAATATACAGTATCAGAGTGCCAAAACATCTGTTGGGGAACAGAAAAAACTTTTGTGTCTCAAAATGCTAATTCATTTTATTGCATTACTCCTGTAAGCTTCAAATGATTAGAACCAAGCCTGGCTGACAGCCTGTTGAAATAGTGAGGATGATTAATGGCATTGAAAGCACTTCAGATCTGTTTCCAGTTATACCAATAACAATGTACATAAAGGTGAAGCTCAGGGATAATTACACACATCTACATATTTAAAATGCCGGAGAAGAGTGGTTTTTAACCTCTGCCGTCTTGAAATGCCCCTTTTGCCAGTCCTGTAATAACAGCGAATATTTGGATATTGGCTGTATTTATTCCGTCAAAATATTTAAGCATAGTCAACTACAAAAGGAAAAATGTGCAGCTTATTAATCACAGGGAAAGTAGGAACAACAGTGAGAAAAAAAAGACAATTTAAAAATTGCAAAGAAGTAAGGAAAATTGGTTAATGGTTAAGGATCATTAAAATTGTTAATTCGGCCAGCTGTCTCTGCCACATCCCTCTCTTCCCCTTGCACACCAAGCCAAACTTCCCCCGAAAGATCCCCCCTGCCCTAGCCCGAAACTTGCATCTTTTTCTAGTTTTACTCTGATCTCCCCTCATAGCCTCTCCAAGCTCATCGTGTCCATGAGACCCACCTCCTGCTCTCTCAACTCCATTCCCACTAAACTACTGACCTTCCTGGTGCCCATGCTAGCTGATGTTGTAAACCATTCCCTCCCTCTCCTCGGATACCGTCTCCTTCCTTTTCAAATCTGCCACCATCCCCTCCCACCTCAGAAAACCCACCCTTGTCCCCTCTGCCCTTGCTAACTACAGCCCCATCTCCAACCACCCTTTCCTCTCCAAAGTCTATTGAACTTATTTGTTAAGTTCTGGTTCTAATGAATTCATGAGACGTCAGTTCAACATATTAATTTGGCCAGAAATTCGGGTCCCCACAGGTGAGTACGCACTGGGTACTCACGCGTAGGCCCAACAAAAGTGCCGGTTTCGTGCATGCACGGGAAACCGGAACTTCCGTTCCCTTAAAGGAAGGGGTTCACAGGTCGAATGCGTGCACCGGAGAGGCAGCGTGTACGCCTGGAACTTCCGTTTTTTTTGCAGCTTTCTCCGGTTGGGTAAGTCTCCAGGAGCTACGCTTGTAAAAAGCAGTCGCTAGGCCTGCTTTTAACAAGGTAAGTGGTGAATTAAGTTAAATTAAAACATTTTTTCCACAGGTTTATTATTTTTAAATACTTTAAAGAAAGGTAAGTTTATTTTTAGCCCCGTTAGAAACTGTAATTAATTTTTTCAAAAATTTAAATTATTGTTTAAAATAGTTATTTTATGTAATTTATAGTTATTTTAAAAATGTGATTTAAAAAAAAATTATTTGAAGTTTTAGTGATGTTTTGGGGCTGAATTTTATTCATAGATTTGACAGCTCTTCCTGTCAAATCTATGAATACAGATTCCCTGCTACCATTGGCTCTCCATGGCCCACGTGATCCCAGGGGACACTTCGAACTAACTGCGCCCCTGGGATACGCAAGCACTGCGCGCTGGCAGTTGGAGAAGGCCCAGGATCGGAACCCCACGCGGGCCCACAGCTCAATGGCCGGCGCGCTAGGTAAGTGCAGGTCAGAGGCTTGCACCCGCGGGAAGTCTCCGACCTGAATTTCTGGGCCATTACTTTATTAGTCGAAAGACCATGTCAACATAATTAGACATACATTAATAGAAAGTTAACAAGAGTCTATGGCCTGGAAATTCGTCTCGGGAGGTGGCGCAAAACGGGCGGTATCAGATCGGCTGCCCGTTCTACGCAGCGCCTGATGGTCAGTTCTTGCGTGTAACGGGCGGCTGATCCGACACCACCCGTTTTTTGCCACTGCCTGAGATTAATTTCTAGGCCTTCCCGACATATTCTAATGCAAGCTGTAATTAAGCAGTTGACTGCATACTTACACTTGGGACACTTGGCTAGGTTCGGATGCTTCTCCTGTTTCCCAAAGTGACAGCTAGCAAGAGCTTTTTCCACTCTTTATAGTCATTTCATTTCTCATATATGGTCAGATGTGTGACTTTTACAATTCACGTAAGTCATCAAGTTTTAGCTTGTGACCCTTAGATCAATGAGTTTAATTTTATTGGGCATCTTATGAATCTTAGGTCATCGAACAGATTGTTGAACATGCACAACCATTGGGGATTTATCCTTATCAGATCCTGTTCCATTGTCTAAAATGATAATCCTTTTAAACTGTGGTCAACTATCTTTCA
The DNA here is from genome assembly GCF_052327205.1 of Somniosus microcephalus. NCBI lineage: Eukaryota > Metazoa > Chordata > Chondrichthyes > Squaliformes > Somniosidae > Somniosus > Somniosus microcephalus. The sequence goes on along the minus strand of NC_140991.1, from coordinate 280,067,463 downwards.
TTACACATGTCTCTGCCAAAATACCTTCCTGCACAGCTGGTAAAGTAAGCTATTTAAAAAGTTAAACTTCTGCTTCCTGTACATTTTGCTCACGATGCGTTATCTTGAGTTTAGGGTTTTAGAAAGGCTACGTGCAGAAGCACACACTACTTTCCTAGGCTAATTATCTTTTACCCATATTGCTGCACTTTATCCAACCCATCATTCTTGCATTAGCCATTGGCTTGGTTTCTATAAAAAGTTGCAAAAGCGAATATATATTCTCCAACAGTATTGTTGCCTCCCAAATCCATATCCATCTTTCCCACAATTCCATGTTTGAACTTCTCCACTCAGGTTTCTGCCCCTGCCACAGCACTGCAATGGCCCTAATCAAAATCACATATGGCATCCTCTGTGACTGTGACCATGGTGCACTATCCCTCCTTATCCTTCTCGACCTTTATGCAACCTTTGACATGGTTGACCACACACAACTGCTCCAACGCCTCTCCTCCGTTATCCAGCTGAGTGACATTGGCCTCGCCTGTTTCCACTCTTACCTATCCAGTCATAGGCAGGGAATCTTCTGCAATGGCTTCTCTTCCTGCCGTTGCACTATTACCTCTGGAGTCGCCCAAGTATCTATCCTTGGCTCCCTCCTATAGCTCATCTACATTCTGCTCCTCGATAACATCATCTGAAGACAGGGTCTAACTCGCACCAAGTCCTGCTCAACTTTCACCCCTGTGCTTGCCTCACCTGCATTGGTTCCCGATCTACTGAAAGGATAATTACTAGTCCTAGCCCCTTTAGGGCTACGCCGGATCAGGCGTATTCCTCAGATGTTCACTTTCAACTAAAGTTTGAGGTAGCCGAATCCTAAAGATGCTTAATTGGGTCTAAAGGTCCGGACTATCTCCCCCTAAAGGAAAGGAACAACCTGAAAATGTTACCGTCCTCCAGATAGCACTTTTAATAAATTTAGCTAGACTGTAACGTTCCGGATATTATGATGGCCTGGAAAACTCCCCCAGAATTCTGCAACTCCTCACCAAAGAGTGTACAGAGATTGAGTATGCGAGTTTGACCCCTGCAGTTCTTACAGTCACCTCAGCTGGTAGCACTACAGAAGTATGTCTCTTCTCTAGGTATTCTAAATTTATCATAAAAAACGGCATAACAGCAGGTGCGCTTTACTTGGTATCATTTTTATGAAGGCAGATGTTTGTTACTTTTATGTGCTCCTTTACGAAGTGTAAATTAGAACACCTTGTACTGGATATCTATTGTCTTCACAGAATCACAGAAACCCCACAGTGCAGATAGAGGCCATTTCGGCCCATCGAGCCTGCACTGACACATATCCCACCCGATCCCCATAACCCCTACACCAACACATATCCCACCCTATCCCCGTAACCCCACGTATTTAATCCCCCTAACACTAAGGGTCAATTTATCATAGCCAATCAACCTAACTCGCACATCTTTGGACTGTGGGAGGAAACCGGAGCACCCGGAGGAAACCCACGCAAACACGGGGAGAATGTGCAAACTCCACACAGACAGTCGCCCGAGGCCAGATTCGAACCCGGGTCCCTGGCGCTGTGAGGCAAGAGTGCTAACCACTATGCCACCGTGCTGCCAGTTGTTCCCAAAGGTTCAGACTTCAGGAGTATTATGTGAGACAATTCTAAAAATATATAGATTTATTAAAGAACCGACATATAATTTACAGTTGGTGAGTCAATCGCAACATTAACAGTTCCAAAAAGAGAAAGCTTTACAATCTTATCAGAGATCCTTACTCTCAAATCTTAACTTCGCTACAGTTTTACAGTTCTTAAAGTTTATTCAGGATATCCACCAAAATCAAATACAGTACCTTGATCCCCGAGGTACAAAGAGTTGAAGACTTACAGAGCTAGCTCTGAAGCCGAGAATCGCTTTGCCCCTTTAAGTGAGTCTATTATCCCATTTGAGAGTTCAATATTTATACCCTTTACCAATGGTATTTCCTTTAAGGTTTTCTGCTGATGTAAGCTAATTATCTCTAGTCATTTTTCTGCTGACCCCTGCAGTTCTTACAGTCACCTCAGCTGGTAGCACTACAGAAGTATGTCTCTTCTCTAGGTATTCTAAATTTATCATAAAAAATGGCATAACAGCAGGTGCGCTTTACTTGGTATCATTTTTATGAAGGCAGATGTTTGTTACTTTTATGTGCTCCTCTACAAAGTGTAAATTAGAACACCTTGTACTGGGTATCTATTGTCTTGTTCCCAAAGGTTCAGACTTCAGGAGCCTTTAACCTTCTGTTTCAATAAGGTTATTGATTCAGTGTCAACAACTTATCTTATCTCAGTAGCCAGAATGCTATCACAGCTTTTCCATCATTAGGTTTCTAGATTTCCAGACCCAGTTTGTCATGTTTTAATGAGGCCAGAATTCTTTCACAGAATGGTGTATTTTTCTGAATCAGTTATATGGCTTATTCCTTCACACTACCAATGCCTCAAATTTAAAATTCTCATCTCATGTTCAAATCCCTCCATAGCCTCGTCCCTCCCTATCTCTGTAGCCTCCTCCAGTCCTACAACCCTCTAAGAACTCTGCCTTCTTCCAATTCTTGGCTCTTGTGCATCTCCCAATCCCTCTATCCCACCATTGGCTGCCTTGGCCCAAAGCTTTCATCCCTAAACTTCTCCGCCTCTCGACCTCTCTTTCTTCCAATAAGACACCCCTTAAAACCTACCTCTTTGACCAAGCTTTTAGTCACCCATCCTTCTTTGGCTCAGTGTCCATTTCTGTCTGATTACTTCCCTGTGAAGCACCTTGGGACATTTTCCTAAGTTAATCATGCTATATAAATGCAACATGTTGCTGTTGTTATATTACAGGACTGTTTCCAAAGCACCAGTGCTGTAATGTTAAGTACCATGTTAAACAGGATTTAAGATCAAAGAGAAAGAAAACAAAATGATAAATGAGTTTGGAGGAAAAATGCTGAGTGAAGAAAGACAAATAAGGAGTAAAGAATTTAGCAATTTGACTTTCATCTTCCTGTTCCATTGGTTCTTATTTTCTCTGAATGATGCCGGCTTGCTTCATTCTGGTTTCTCTTCAGTTTCTCACAGCCATTTTTCTTACTTTCCACATATCTTTCTGACTCATCTTTGTCTCTTCTTGTTTATCTTCCTGTTTTGACTCTCGCTGCCTTGTGTGTTTCTGTCTTTGTTAATACTCTTGATTCACTGTGTACAGCGTACAATCGTGCCTTGCAGAGACAGTTGTAGTTGAAATGAACTGAAAAAAGAAACAATCCCGGCCACTTTAATTTTGTTCTTGTTAAAAAAAAATGTAAAAGCCATAAATATTTCCAGGCTGGGTGTGCAGGGGGCAGGAAATGGCCATATGTTATGAAGAGAAAGGAGAAAGCTGGCTTATGTGACTTTTATTAATGCAATTGGTAAATTATTTTTGTTATGCAGAGAAAAATCTGGAGCAGCAAGTCCTTCAGGAGCAGCTGAATCATCTCAAGGAAAGAAATCACGAATTGAATTTGACAGCAGAGCACCTCAGTGCACACATGTTGGTAAGAAATGACTTGGCTGTACAATAGCCAGATGCCTAGACATGAAGCTGCTTCTGAAAGGCGGTGTTTATTAAGTGGGGTACCTCTGTATGTTGGAGCATTTTGGCACAAGTGTGACATTTTGCTGTCCTGAAGACTTCCAATTCTATTCATTCCAGCAAAGGTACTCGGTCACTTGAGTGAAAATGGGAGCTGTACCTGCAGTATATTACAGTAAAATGTCAACCATCATTCGAGTAGAGATTTATCATAATTTAATTCAAAGAGACATCCAGCGATTTCATAAAAATCATTTCAGAGGACTTGGTGCTCTGAATATTTACTGATGTTCGTGCTTTCAAGTGTAACCACTGCAGGAGGTGCCTTTTATGCTGTGTGCAGCATGCTATCAGAAACCAGAGACTTCAGATAATGTAAGAAGAATGTCTTTGGTAATTGTCAGTTTTAGGGGGAGGGATGGCTCCCTACCAAGTCCTTTTCATAAATCACATACAGAGTTCTTGTGATTTGCAACGATCGAAAGTACTCAGGACTCGATCCCGGCGCTTACTTCTCTGCCATCTGCCTGCCCCATGTGGCCAGAAACTTCAGCCTCTGCCCGCCATGGCAGGGTGGGGGTGAAGGAGCACCCCCTAACCCCAGCTTCCTTCCCCTTGGACCACTCAGCACAGGGTGGGGGTGGGGCAATCTGCCCTCAGATTTTTGAACAAAAAATTGGATCTCTTCGAGAGCCGACATCCGCCTTGTATAGGTCGGCACGCCTCACCTTGCTTCACTGATAATGCCACATTCCCATCCAGTCTGAGGAGTGGGAACTCCTGGCGTAGGGGATCCCGTCCCCCAGTTCTGCCCCCTCACCGTCATATGTCTTGTTAGGGGCAGACGGAGGTTTTGCCCTTGCACAGCATCCAAGAGGAATTTTGGGGCCATAATGTGTAATTGCTGCAGTTTGAATGTTCGATGTTAAAACGAACCCACTAGAAATTCTACTAATGCACACTTGGTCTTTACTTGTTGCTCACTACTTTTCCATGCACAGAAAGGCGGTTTGACTTAGTGTTAGCACTAAGACCGTATATAAATGGGTCCTCTGTAAAACAGTATGTCCTGGGGGCCATTAAAGAGAGTTATTGCCAGGTGCATGTTTATAGAAAGGATGTTTTACATGGTTTCTGCATTAACAGAAGAACCTCAAGTCCTCTTTATTGTCAACGGTTATTTAATACCCAAGATTATTACAGTGTGGTGTTACTGTATAATCTACAAATTGAAGTAAAGGTTACTCACATGACTCACCATACGAGAGAGCATCACAGCACAGGGTTTGGATTTGGGTAAGTAAACAGAAACAATGGGCAAGATTTTCCCAGTGGAGGCGAGATGGCAGCGACAGAGCTGGTTGGCGGGTTCCAGTCCCGCTCCCAGCTGTAGCCGCTCTGTGAAAAGGATTTTCCGTAGATTGGCCTTGTTAAGCCTGTCCTGCAGCGTTCCCGGCTAATTAATAGGAAGCGGGTCTGATGACGTCATTTGATGACGCGTCATCAGCCGGTTTCCTTAAAGGGACCATGGCCACACTGATTTTGACAGTTGTGTTATCAGTGTTCTGTAGCATTGAGGTGCTGCAAACACTGACAAGCACTGCACAAAGGTGCACAACTGCACCCAGGCTCTCCCATTACTCCCTCCATAGGGAGTCACAGCACACAGAGAGGTTCTCTTCCCTTCCCATGGGTGGAAGAGGCCTCCCCAGGACACCAACGTAGCCTGGTTGCACATTGCACAGGAGGACACAAGCAGGGATGTCATCAGGGGAACCAGGCTGCAGTGGCGCAAACCTTTCAATGATCTCAGTAGATCACGAAACGTTACTGCAAATCTACACTCAACCTCATCCTGCTGTGCCACTCATCACATCCCCATCACTCTGCCTTCCCTACCCTACTCCTGCACATCCTTACTCACACCAACTTACCTTGCACCTCCACCCATCCCTCTCTATCTACATTATCACTTCTCCATCTCACTAGCCACCCATCATACTCACACTCATCCTAGTCCAATCATACCAACTAACAACACACAAGGGTAGGCACTTGGGTATGTTATGCAATGTTCATGTAAATTTTCTGTTAATGTGTTGTCAAACATTGAAATCTTTATTTTCAACACTTTGCCTTATTGTACAGATCTGTGCTCACCTTTGGAAGTGTCTTTGTGAGTTCTAGTGAATGGTGAGACATAACGGTATCCCCCGCAATGGTGATGAGTGTGAAAGGAATGGCTTGGGCATTGTAGGAATGCTTTATGGTGTTGGTGTGGGGTGGTGTTAACCTGGCGCATCATGTGGCAGCCATAGTGTACAGTGTCAAATGAAGTAAATCTGGGCATGACATCCCGGGCAGCAATGTGCTCGGGTGCTGATGCCCTGTGTCCTGTGCAGCATCATGTGATTGTGCAGAAGGTTGGTGGTGTTGTTGGTGATGTTGGTGTGCCTGATGATGTTGGTGTTGGGGCTGATTGTGGAGGGATTCAGAGGACCAAGGTGATATTTTTTCAAGGGCTAAAATAGATGGCAGCTGAAGTTGAGATGGCAGAAGCGATCTGTCAGTGGTGAGAGAGCTTGCTCCAAGGAGGTGACAGTGCATATACAGTTAACACCACACACTTACAGCCTCCAGACAGATCAAATGTGTCTTCAAAATCCTGAAATCAGCGACCTCTGACATTTGAAAGTGAACAGATGCGAGAGTTCAGCTTTTATACTGCAGTTGCAGCTGTGAACTATACAGCTCGCTGCTACTCCCGACATACTTACCTGACGTGATCTCCGAATGTCGTGAAACCCGTTTAAAATGCGGGAAAATAGGAAAAGGCTGTCCAAATAGCAATTAACAAGCACTTAACAAGGAGCTAAGTGACTTAAATCCCGCACCGCTTGGTGTTGGGCCTGCTCTGAGATCGCAGACCCGACACTTTGGAAACTCACATGGAGGCGGGATCACGGCGGGTTTATAACCCGTCGTCAATCATTGTGAATTTAACAGCTGACCTGCCTCCGAACCCGCCCTCTGCGTGCTGGCAAAATCGTGGCCAATAACTTCTCACTAAACAGGAGAGCATCACAGCACAGGGCTGGTGTGTAGGTAGATGGTATTGTGACAGACATGTTAAAAGTTACCCCCTATTATGCAGCTGTGAACTTGAAGGAAGAACTAATTTCAAAAACTGCACAGTTCACCAAAAAAAGATAAATCAGAGGGGGGAAAGAAGTTCCCCTGTGGTTTAGTTGCTATGTTTTTAATCATTCCACTTCTAACTGTAATCTTTCAGGCGCCATATCAAGATCATTTTGAAAAGAGCTTTTTGGATTTCCAGAGGTGCCTTATCCTGTTAACTGCATGGAAACATGAGCCCCTTGCTACAGCTGAACTGTAGATCTAGTTCGAGCCACCCAATGCTCGCTCCCAAGTGCTGCTTACCATAACATTTTGCATACTTGGCCATCGGAGATAATTAGAACTTTGCAATTTTAATTTGTCAGGAAGACCAATGATGTTTTGTCTAACATTACCCAGGAAACCGTACCTTTTCTGTGCTTACAATTATTAAATAGCATGAATCAAATTTATAAGAGTGCAGTACAAAACAGTACTTCTTCAGTAGTTTAAAAAAGCCACAATTATTAGTTCTTCCTACAAATTCAGATCCTCCACTTTATGGTGAGTCAAGTTGCCTGTGCCAATGCAAGAGTTAAATATATGAGGCCTGATATTCTGCTCCCCCTCCCCCCCCTAATTTCCAGTGTTCCTGGTTTGAATGGCTTTGGAAATCAGCCGGGAAACTGTTCCACCAACTCCCTACCGGGAGTTCCCACCGTAGGTATCAGCCATCATTGAATGATGGTTGGGAGGATATTTAAAACTTAAGTCCGTCCCCAAGGAATGTAATCAGTCACGAAATGATAGATTACACTCTCGCACCCGCCGTGTTTAATTTGTTTTTTAATCAGACTAATCTTCAGCTGCCCCTACAAGCAGCATACCCTGCTCTGTTGCTAGAGGTTGCCCAAGCCTGCAGCAGCCATTTTCTTCGCCCCACCCCCTGCTCCTCCGCTTCCCCAGCAAAGGTGGCATAGTGGTCAGCACTGTTGCCTCACAGCGCCAGGGACCCGGGTTCGAATCCGGCCTCGGGTGACTGTCTGTGTGGAGTTTGCACATTCTCCCCGTGTTTGCGTGGGTTTCCTCCGGGTGCTCCGGTTTCCTCCCACAGTCCAAAGATGTGCGGGTTAGGTTGATTGGCTATGATAAATTGACCCTTAGTGTTAGTGGGGTTACGGGGATAGGGGTGGGATATGTGTTGATGTAGGGGTTACGGGGATCGGGTGGGATATGTGTCGGTGCAGGCTCGATGGGCCGAAATGGCCTCTCTCTGCACTGTGGGGTTTCTGTGGGGTTTCTGTGAATCTCACTGGGATGCCAACAAAATCACTCAAGAGAGCCTGACTCTGGAAAATTCGCCAGCCTAGTTGGGTGGGTGCACCGACTTTCCACCAGGGTTCTGCCAAAATGCAAAATCCCATCTATGAACGTCAAAGGATTGAGAGAGGTTCGTTTTTTTTTTTAAATGTCTGTTGTGTAGATTTAAAAATTGGTCACTCAAACGGGGGAAGCTCCAGCTCTGGACTGCCCACATAAACACCTCCAGAAACTATACTGCCCAAACCTAGCCCACTCCCACTGCCGAATGAGATGACCAACCCATCCTCCCTACTCAGTCAAGGATTGGTACCTAGTCCTGCCAACCCTCCATATGTATTTCTGTGAAAATGTGTAGAACTATAGAAGTTCTTCAATATTTACTTGCAAGTCCCACATCTTGATGGCACAAGAAGGCCTGAAACTTGGCTGATCTCAATTAATAAAAACAAATGGTCAATTGTTTCAACAAATCAAATTTTTTTTAAATGCCACTGTACTCGATTCTAATTAAAGTTCTTATGGTAATAAATGCCATTTTGTGGCATTTTGTTCCTGCAGGAGCTGAGAATGTGTAAACAGAGGTATGAAATGGAGCGCCAGCACCAGCAGGCTGCCCTCCGCCACCTGCGCAAGTGCCTTGATCTAACACATTGCCTGCCCGCGTCGTCGTACAGGTGAACGGAGGAGCTTCACGCCGCTTGAGCAAAGGTGAAACCACAGCAGGGAAAAACACGTGCTCTGGCTACAAGATAAGTTGTTGCTTCCAAGCAGATTGATTACTTTCCATTTATGTTGTTATCATTTGCTTCAAGAATCGTCAGGATACAGCGTGGGACCTCTCAAAGTATTCTCAAACTGAACTGCTCTACTGATAGGAGGCTCCCATTGCCAAACAGCTCAGTGCTTCAGCTTGCATGCTTGCCCTTCACAGCCAAGCTAGACCCAAAGCTACTGTAGTTTTAGCACTGAGCCATTGAGGACTTAAAATGCAAAGCTGGACGTTGACACCTTGAGGATCCTCAGGTTATATTAAATAATGCAGAAAAGGCCACATTAAAGAAATGAATGTGTAATCAAAGTACCTTTCTGTATTTAATGGAAAACATATTTTTGTTTTGTTTACAATTTATATCTTAGCTGTAGGAAGCATTTCTTTGTAAGTTTGAACCAGAAGGACAATTAGTAGAAAAGGCCTACTGTGTAAAATAAGCTGAACATGCAAGGTTTTAAGCAAATACAGATGCTGATTATTAACTATTCATTTATTTTGTGTGGCCCTAATAAGTTATAAAGGTAGAAATGACTGTCACCAGTGTGACATGAACACGTAACGCACTTTTATCAAATTCCTCTCCACTACATTAACAGAAGCGTTACTGCCTCTATTAAAATAACGGGGTGAGGAATTTGGTATGAATGTGCTCAGCATTCAGAACATCATTTCTATCCCTACTTTCGTCAAAGTATTTTTTTTTTTAAATGCCACACATTGCCTAACATTTTGGATCTATGTGATTTTGATGTTTATATATATTCACAGTGAATCCTTTTTTTGGTTTGTATATTACAGTACAGTTTTACAGCATTATTCAGTGATTATAAAGTTAAATGTATATTTTGAAGTTCTGCAACAGGTTTGCTTTTAATCCAATTATTGGTAATAAGAAGGTACAGGTTTGCATTGAAGTAAATAGGTTAATACAGTGCTAGGGACAGGATTTTGTAAAAGAATAGGTTATTTTACTTTGTTGCTTAAACAATGTAAATGCTAAGCAAAAACTACCTTTTACTACACAGCACCACTTCTAATATTAGAAATTACTTGAAGTACTCTTTCTATTTTTTTGTAATAAAGTTAATGAAAGCAGATTTCTTGCTGTCACACAGAGGTACGTGAAACTGGCCTCACTTACAGGAAGAATAGGGATCATAAAATGTCTTTATTCCCAAGCGTCAAGATATTTTTAAACAAAATATACCATGTGGGATTTTTCAGTTGCCTATAAAGGCAAGAACTCAAGTGAATGGAGTTAGCAAACATTGTCTAAAATTTAAAAAAATTAATTGAATAATGTATAATTATGAGCATTAAGGGAATTGTTATATACAATCTGATGCACTTTTGTGCAGTGTAGTTTTTTTTTAAGAAAATGGCCTTTGTGCTCCTAAATCTTTGCTGCAGTTAAGCATTTCATAGTAGTTACTAAAAAGATAACATTTAAACTGTTTTAAGTAGCTCTTCTGTTAAATTATTAGTGGAATAATTTGGAATTATGACTGTTTATCTAAAGTCCTCTGAAATAAGTTGGTTTTCTTTCACTCAGTGATTTTTAAGCATTGGCCAACTGAACAAGCCAATCGTCACATCCTTAAGATAAGACTAGCCAATTAGTTCTTTAACAAAGCCTAGCCTTTACCATTAGCAACAATTTTCAAATTGTAACAGGTATTTATTATTTGAAGTCATGATTTTTAAGTATTTATTCATTATGTCTGCTGTGACTAAAATAAGCATTTGTTAATAAAGTTTTGTACGCATTACGTTTCTCCTTTTTATTGGTATGTTCAGTGTGATTTATACTTTTCTTTTAAATTGTAACCTTTAAAAAGCCTTTAACATTGGATCATTTCTATAAACTTCTGAATTCACACATGCACACTCATACACATATCCCCTGTTTAAGTGTAAAATTTATGTACAACCACAATGCACCACACCAGTTTTCAGTTATACATTTAAGAGTTCAATGTGTCACTAGCTGCAGAAGTATTTTACTCTGGGGATGTAAGATTTTGCCTCCAACCAACCCTGCATCCATTCTCATACTTCTGAATTCTCCAGGGACTGAAGTTCAATATCAACTGGTTATATATAATGGATGGTAGTGCTTTCCTCCACCACCTTCCTTATGTAATAGAAACAATACCAGACCTTTTCCACAGCAGCCACGCAAGACGATGATAGTATTTAAAACTGCCAACTTTTCAGCATTCAGACCTTTGCCTCTGAATCTGAAGTAAATTAGTACAGACAATGCAGTAAACTTTTCCAGACAACCCTAATTTACTGTACAACTGCTTCAAATAATTCAGCTTGGGCTTCCTCCTGATGAAAAAACCTTCGAGAATCCAGCATGTTTATAAAGAAATTTGAGTGAGGGCAACTCATTTACATCTATTATTCCTAGCTCCAGAACTACTAGACCTCTTCTAACCAGAAAAATCACTCGCAAAGCTTTCTTGATGTGCAGGTAAAATTGAAGACCAGGACCTCAAACCCGGCACTAAGCTCATGGTCTACAGGGCAGCAGTGATACCTGCCCTGCTGTATGCCTCAGGGACATGGACCATGTACAGCAGGCACCTCAAAGCACTGGAGAGGTACCACCAACGCTGCCTCTGCAAGATCCTGCAAATCCATTGGCAGGATAGGCGCACCAACGTCAGTGTTCTTGCTCAGGCCAACATCCCCAGCATCGATGCTCTGACCACGCTCAATCAGCTCCGATGGACGGGTCACATTGTCCGCATGCCCGATACGAGACTCCCAAAACAAGCGCTCTACTCGGAGCTCCGGCACGGCAAGAGAGCCCCAGGTGGGCAGAGGAAACGCTTCAAGGACACCCTCAAAGCCTCCTTGAAAAAGTGCAACATCCCCACCGACACCTGGGAATCCCTGACCCAAGACCGCACAAAGTGGAGGAGAAGCATCCGGGAAGGCGCCAAACACCTCGAGTCTCTTCGCCGGGAGCAAGCGGAAGCCAAGCGCAAGGAGCGCACGTCAACCCAAGCACCCCACCTACCCCCCCCTTCAACCACCGTCTGCCCCACCTGTGACAGAGACTGTAGATCCCACATTGGACTAATCAGCCACCTGCGAGCTCATTTTTAATGTGGAAGCAAGTCATCCTCAGTTCCGAGGGACTGCCTAAGAAGAAGAAGAAGAAAATTAGTAATGTATCTAGTTTCAGTCATGGCTCAGTTGGTAGTACTCTTGCCTCTGAGTCAGAAGGTTGTGGGTTCAAGTTTCACTCCAGAGGCTTGAGAACATAATCTCGTGCAGTACTGAGGGAGTACCTGAAGGTGCTGTCTCTCGGATGAGATGTTAAACCAAGGCCCTGTCTGTCCTCTCAGGTGGATGTAACAAGACCCCATGGCACTATGTGAAGAAGAGCAAGGGGAAGTTCTCCCTGGTGCCCTGGCCAATATATATCCCTCAACTAACATCACTAAAACAGATTCTTCTTCTTCTTCTTCTTAGGCAGTCCCTCGGAACCGAGGATGACTTGCTTCCACATTAAAAATGAGTTCTCAGGTGACTGATGAGTCCAATGCGGTACCTACAGTCTCTGTCACAGGTGGGGCAGATGGTGGTTGAAGGGGTGGGTGGGTGGGGTGCTTGGGTTGACGTGCGCTCCTTGCGCTTGGCTTCCGCTTGCTCCCAGCGAAGAGACTCGAGGTGTTCGCGCCTTCCCGGATGCTTCTCCTCCACTTTGTGCGGTCTTGGGCCAGGGATTCCCAGGTGTCGGTGGGGATGTTGCACTTTTTCAAGGAGACTTTGAGGGTGTCCTTGAAGCGTTTCCTCTGCCCACCTGGGGCTCTCTTGCCGTGCCAGAGCTCCGAGTAGAGCGCTTGTTTTGGGAGTCTCATATCGGGCATGCAGACAATGTGACCTGTCCATCGGAGCTGATCAAGCGTGGTCAAAGCTTCGATGCTGGGGATGTTGGCCTGAGCGAGAACACTGACATTGGTGGGCCTATCCTGCCAATGGATTTGCAGGATCTTGCGGATGTAACAAGACCCCATGGCACTATGTGAAGAAGACCAAGGGGAAGTTCTCTCTGGTGCCCTGGCCAATATTTATCCCTCAACCAACATCACTAAAACAGATTATCTGGTCATTATCTTACTGTTTGTGGGACCTTGCTATGCATGTTTTGGCTGATGAGTTTCCTACATTACTATAGTGATTACACTTAAAAACCAAAGTACTTCATTGGCTGTAAAGCGTTTTGGGATGTCCTGAGGTCGTGAAAGGTGCTGTATAAATGCAAGTTCTTGCTTTTCTTTCTAACAGTGTATATGTATCAAAATAGTTCTGACCACAGCGAGCCAGATGTAATGGTATATACAGCACTGTATACAGTACTGTGTTTTCATGTTAGACCAAGGCCTTAGAGCAGGATACTGAGTAGTAGTCAAGAAAAAGAACCCAAAGAAAGTCTCCTAAATACAGGAAGAACTTGGTCCTTTTTCAGCAAGGAAACCTTTGGGGGGGGAAAATTCCGTTGTTTGCGCCTCCCGTTAGCGCCTTAAGAGGGTGCCAATTGGGGTGCAAAGCAACTAGAGGCCGGGCGCGGCGATGTTTGTGCCGCTCGCGAAATTAACTAGACATTTTGCGGCGGCGCTAAACACTCCCGCCACGGTCTCCTGCGCCGGCAGATTATGATGTCAGTCGAGTGCGCAACGCCCCATTAGCGCCTCGACCGGATATTGAGTGGCGCCCCCTGCCTTACCGCCTGCCTCTAGCAACGACAGGTTAAGGGGAGCGTTATGCTGTCAGAAAGGGACTAGGGGAGCGCTATCTAAAGGCGACCGCTTCCTGCCTTTTTTTGTGGGTGACATTTTTGCACCACGCATTCTGAGAGAGAGAGAGACTTCTGGAGAGATTCAACGCTGTGTGAAGGAGTTTTGAGTACTGAGCAGCACTTTGCAGGTTCATTTTGATTTGCCCTTCCTTGCTTCGCCAGCGTTCTGAGGTAGCGCCTCGCTCCTCGGCCTTTGCGCCATAAGACAGGTGTGAAGCGCCTGATTTAGCGCTCCAATCACCTCCAGGGGTGATAAAAGCCAAGTTTGCTGTCGGAGGTGATAATTAGCGCCAGGCGCTAAACTTTGCGCACGGCCGATAATGGCGCCCCAAACGGGGCGATGGTGAACTTTTCCCCCTTGAATTCTAAACATCACCATTGCCATTTTACACACAAGGACATGGGGCGAGTTGTGAATGTATTCTTCCAGTCAGACATTATCTAGCCACTCCATAGTTTAGTGCTGAGGTTATAATAGAATGGTCTGTGGATTCTACTCACCTCTGTTATCTGAGACACCAGATTCTCTGGTCACCAAACCAGGAAATGTAGTCGAACAAAGACAACAATAGGAAATGCAGGAGGAACGTTTTTACTCAGGGGTGCTAAGTATGTGGAATGGATCACCGGCACTGGTGGTGGCATAAGAAACCTTAATGGGTTTAAAGAAGGAACTGGATAGGTTCTTGTTAACAAATGGGATTCAGGATTATTACAAAATGCACCACGGGAATACTGTGGATAGGGGGGCTAGATGGGCCGAAGGTCTTCTCCTGTCTGAAACAGTTACTGTGAGGACTCAGAGAAATCACACTCGAAGCTTAAAAGAAAAAGTGAACTCCAGATCAGAAATGTCAGCTTAAAGCGACACAGCTTCTTTTATGTGTTAACCCAGCCTGATGCTCCAGAATTTGGAAGACTGTAATGAATGAGATGTTTAACTAAAAACACAAGTAATGTAGATTGAGTAACACTAATTCCTTATCTTTTTAATACTGATTTTTGTTGGGTCCACCACCAACTTCAGGGCAACTAGGGATGGGCAATAAATGCCAGCTTTGCCAGGGATGCCCGCATCCCAAGAATATTTCAGTGGCAAATCAAAATTGTTTTAAAATGCACTCGGCCGACCCCTGTGCCAAACTGAAGTAGAGTGAACGAGCGAAATGCACCATAGAGGAAGGAAGGTGAAAAATATTGAAACACAACACAGGATATCCATTAGAACTGAACCAGATTTCTACTGAAAAGTCAAAGGGGGTTACTTACACTTTAATCACCAGGCGAAAATCGAGTGACAGCACCTCCGCAGGCCGTTTCGCTTATCTCCCAGTTTTTCTTCCATTGACATCAATGTCTGCAGCAATTTCTGTGAATTTCGGGACATTGGTGAGGCGGGGATGGTGGTTACCAAGGGCCACATGCTGCATTTCCTGACCATGAGTGCTGGATGCCAGGTGTTGGTTGGAGGGGAAGTTGTTAGGTCTGCAGGCCAGCGGGGTGCCTTTTGGGTTGCAAGTAGGGGGCGGGCAGCTGGAGCTAAAGATCAGGGAAGAGCCTATGGTGGAGAAATTCAGGCAGATGGCGGCTCCAGGGGCGATATTTAAAGGGATGAGTCGCAGCTATCAGGTTAGTACTGTTTCACTGCTTCCTTGTCAGTTTGCAATTGTGCAAGAGTTTAATTCAGTCATTTAAAGGTTCTTTAGTATCAGGAGTGTTGTGGCTACTAAAAATTTGTTACATTTATTCTGACAAAATTTCAATTGTTACATTACGGTGGCATAGTGGTTAGCACTGTTGCCTCACAGCACCAGAGACCCGGGTTCGAATCCGGCCTCGGGCGACTGTCTGTGTGGAGTTTGCACATTCTCCCCGTGTTTGCGTGGGTTTCCTCCGGGTGCTCCGGTTTCCTCCCACACTCCAAAGATGTGCGGGTTAGGTTGATTGGCTATGATAAATTGACCCTTAGTGTTAGGGGGATTAAATACGTGGGGTTACAGGGATAGGGTGGGATATGTGTTGGTGTAGGGGTTATGGGGATCGGGTGGGATATGTGTCGGTGCAGGCTCGATGGGCCGAAATGGCCTCTATCTGCACTGTGGTGTTTCTGTGATTTCTGTGATTAATGGGGGCTGTACTGGCAGACGACCTCGCCCTCCAGGATCTACTGCGGAGGGAGCGGAGGCAGCGAGAAAGATTGCAAGATGTGGCCAGAGGGAGGAGGAGGGCCATCAGGGCTCTCAACAGGAGGCCTTACCCTCCGAGGGTCTTCCGAGAACACTTCTCCTACCTTCAATTAAGCAAGGAGCATGTGCATTAGAAGGCTCTGCTTCAGCAAGGACGTGGTCACCAAATTCTGCCACCTCCTGCAACCAGACCTCAAGCCTCAGATCAGGTTGACCACAGCTCTCTCAGTGACAGTCAATATCACCGTCACCCTCAATTTCTTCATCAGCGGCTCCTTCCAGTCTGCAACAGGAGATGTAGCGAACATCTTGCAGTTCGCCATCTACACTGCATCCGGGAGGTCACAGCGGCTCTCTACAGTAGGAGATGGGACTACATTTCCTTCCCCATCACCAGAGAGAAGGACGAACATGCATGTGGCTTTGCCAGGATAGCGGGATTCCCCATGGTGCAGGGTACCATTGACTGCACCCACGTAGCTTTGTGGGTATCGCATAACAATCCTGAGATCTTCCGTAACCGCAGAGGCTACCACTCACTTAAAGTCCTGTTGGTGTGCGACCACAGACAGCGAATCCTCATTGTGAATGCCTGCTATCCTGGCAGCAGCCACGATGCCTTCATCCTTCATCTGTGCCAGCACTTCCACTCAGGAGGGGCCCTCCAGTACGCAGCTGAGCGGGTGTCCTATTTCATCATCGTGTGCTGCATGATCCACAACTTGGCCATCATGAGGACTCAGCCCTTGCCACCAGGAATTGTGGGACCACCTCAGGAGGAGAAAGAGGGAGAGAAGAAGGAGGACGAGGAAGAATAATGAGCAGGAGGAGGAGGAAGAGGAACAGGAGTGAGGGAAGAGGCAGCCACTCAATCGTCTTTCTGCAAAGGGTGGTCCGTGACCGCCTCATCAGACTGCAGTTCCAATTAATTAAACCCCAGATCCCCATTGCTCACCACATCCCCATCATTCCATTCCTGTCGCAGGTCATATCACAGCACAAAGCTGAAATGAGAGACACTACAAAATCATCCAAAGCCAATTAATAAATTTATCAATAATCAGTGAACACATATTTACAAAAACAATATTAGCTATTCAACCTTGTGCGATCCCTTATTGCCCGTCATTACAGTGCCTTTGCCTACTCTAGTGCTCCTATGAAGTGTTGGCCCAGTGGCTGCAGCACGGCGGGTGGAAGGCTGCTGAGTGTCCGTGCGGGAGACTTCAGATGGCCTTGCAGGATGCCCTCAACCAGCTCTGGGCCTGGAAGGCCCGGCTGTAGACTACACCACCTCAACATGGGCAGCAGTAGTCTGGGCTGGCTGGATGACATAGAAACATAGAAGATAGGAGCAGGAGTAGGCCATTCGGCCCTTCGAGCCTGCTCCGCCATTCAATGAGATCATGGCTGATCATCCAAATTCAGTACCCGGTCCCTGCCTTCTCCCCATATCCCTTGATCCCTTTAGCCTTAAGAAATATATCCAACTCTTTCTTGAATATACTTAATGAACTGGCCTCCACCGCCCTCTGTGGCAGAGAATTCCACAGGTTCACCACTCTCTGGGTGAAGAAATTCCTCCTCATTTCAGTCCTAAATGGCTTACCCCTTATCCTTAGACTATGACCCCTGGTTCTGGACTCCCCGGCCATCAGAAACATCTTTCCTGCATCTCGTCTGTCCAGGCCTGACAGAATTTTATAGGTTTCGATGAGATCCCCTCTCAATCTTCTAAACTCCAGTGAGTATAAACCCAATCGACACAATCTCTCCTCATACGTCATTCCTGCCATCCTAGGTATCAGCCTGGTGAATCTTCGCTGCACTCCTTCCATGGCAAGAACGTCCTTCCTCAGGTAAGGCGATCAAAACTGCACACAACACTCAAGGTGTGGTCTCACCAAGGCCCTGTACAACTGCAGCAAGACATCCTTGTTCTTGTACTCGAACCCTCTTGCTACGAAGGCCAACATACCATTTGCCTTCTTAACCGCCTGCTGCACCTGCATGCTTACCTTCAGCGGCTGGTGTACAAGAACACCCAGGTCTCTCTGCACTTCCCCTTCTCCCAATCTGTTGCCATTCAAATAATAATCTGCCTTCCTATTTTTGCCACCAAAGTGGATAACCTCACATTTATCCACATTAAAGTGCATTTGCCATGTTTTTGCCCAATCACCCAACCTGTCCAAATCGTGCTGGAGTTTCACGACATCCTCCTCACAGCATACCCTCCCACCCAGCTTTGTGTCATCTGCAAATTTGGAGATATTACATCCAATTCCCTCGTCCAGACCATTAATATATATTGTGAACAGCTGGGGTCCTAGGACCGATCCTTGCGGTACCCCACTAGTCACTGCCTGCCACTCGGAAAACGACCCGTTTATTCCAACTCTTTGCTTTCTGTCCGCCAACCAGTTCTCTAGCCAAGTCAATACCTTGCCCCCAATCCCATGTGCCTTAATTTTGCACGCTAATCTCTTATGTGGGACCTTATCGAAAGCCTTCTGAAAGTCCAAATACACCACATCCACTGGTTCTCCCTTATCTATTTTACCAGTTACATCCTCAAAAAATTCCAGTAGATTAGTCAAGCATGATTTACCTTTTGTAAATCCATGTTGACTTTGTCCGATCCAGTCACTGCTTTCCAAGTGCTCTGCTATTACATCTTTTATAATGGACTCTAGCATTTTCCCCACTACCGATGTCAAGCTTACCGGTCTATAATTCCCCGCCTTTTCTCTACCACCTTTTTTGAATAGTGGGGTAACATTAGCTACCCACCAATCCATGGGTACCGTTCCAGAGTCTATCGAGTTCTGGAAGATGACCAGCAATGCATCTACTATTTCTAGGGCCACTTCCTTAAGTACCCTGGGATGTAGATTATTAGGCCTTGGGGATTTATCGGCCTTCAGTCCCATCAATTTTCCTAACACCATTTCCCTACAAATACTGATTTCTTTCAGTTCCACCCTTTCATCAGACCCTATGTTCCCCGGCATCTCTGGGAGGTTATTTATGTCCTCCTTTGTGAAGACAGAACCAAAATATGTATTTAGTTGGTCTGCCATTTCTTTGTTCCCCATTATAAATTCCCCCAATTCTGACTGCAAGGGACCTACGCTTGACTTCACCAATCTTTTTCTCTTCACATATCTATAAAAGCTTTTACAGTCAGTTTTTATGTTCTCTGCAAGCTTACTCTCATATTCTATTTTCCCTTTCTTAATTAATCCCTTTGTCCTCCTTTGTTGAATCCTAAACTGCTCCCAATCCTCAGGATTATTGCTTTTTCTGGCCAATTTATATGCCCTCTCTTTGGACCTTATGCTATCCCTAATTTCCCTTGTTAGCCACGGTTGGGTCACCTTTTTTGTTTTATTTTTATGCCAAACTGGGATGAACAAATTCTGCAGTTCATCCATTCGGTCTTTGAATGTTTGCCATTGCCTATCCACCGTCAACCCTTTGAGTGACATTCCCCAATCAATCCTACCCAACTCGCTCCTCAGACCATCGTAGTTTCCTTTATTTAAATTGAGGACCCTAGTCTCCGAGTCAACTACTTCATTCTCCATCTTAATGAAGAATTCGATCATATTATGATCGCTCCGACCCAAGGGGCCTCGTACAACAAGATTGCTAATTAATCCTTTCTCGTTACATAATACCCAGTCTAAGATGGCCTGATCTCTGGTTGGTTCCTCGACATATTGGTCCAGGAAACCATCCCGTAAACACTCCAGGAATTCCTCCTCCACAGTATTGTTACTCATTTGGTTGGCCCAATCTATATGTAGATTAAAGTCACCCATGATGACTGCTGTGCCCTTATTGCACGCTTCTTTAATTTCTCTTTTAATGCCATCCCCAACCTCCGCCTTACTGTTTGGAGGTCTATAAACCACTCCCACTAACGTTTTTTTCCCCTTAGTATTTCTCAATTCTACCCATACAGGCAGCGACAAGTGCAATGGCAGGGTGCCAGTGGTGGGAGCAGGAATGCTGTCATCCTGAGAAAGGAAAGCAGGTTCCTGCTCCACTGACCCACTACTACACCCCTGGGGCAGCACCTCAGCATCCCTAGCAATCAGTTGGAGTACAGATTGCTGGTCTGCTGTGACACCATGAAAGCCCCGGTGGACGGTAGTTGACCCAGCCACGATGGCAGCAGTCACAGCTTGCGTGGCATCAAGCTGAGACTGCATGAGAGCAGTCTGAGAATGGCACCAACCATAGGCTGCATTACAGCACTAAGATGTGTGGCTTCCACCTGTGCTGCAATGAAAGCTGCGACATCATCACACGCAGCAACAGGTCTGGGTCACCATGGTCTCTCTGGGAGCCCACCATCCTTTGCAGACTGGAAATGATGGACTCTATGATATGCGCAGAGCCTTGTGCAATGTTGGAGGTGGACTCCTCCACGCTCCTTACCATTGCCTACAGGCTCTCGGGCACCCTTGCCATTGCACCTATCATCTCCGTGTGCATGCCCATCACCCTTCTTCTAAAGACCTTCCCATCGAGGTCCTTATCTGAGTCCTGTGCAGCAGAACTCGTGCACGAACTTGCCCTCCGCGGAGCTGACTCCTGAGCCCCTGGCCTTGCTGCAGCCCGCTCGTCCCCGGTGCATCACCCTGTGCAGATCCCGCTACTATACTAGCCTCTAAAGAACGCGTAGTGCCAGTATCTGAGCTGGTACCTGCGGGTGAGACATGCAATGATGGGGTGTGTTCTTCGTCCTCCTCTTCTTCTGCCTCGCTCTCAATGGTACCCTCAGGGATAGGCTGCTCAGGTGCTTGCTCATTATCTGAAAGCATAAAGGCACAAGAGTCGGGTTAAGGTGAGGTGAGGAGTGGGGCAGGAAGGGAGAAATGCATGCATACAGCATGATTAGCTGGAAAGTGGGAAAGGCTTGTGGGGTGAGGGGGAAGTGAGATGTGAGAAGGAGGAGTAGGGATGAATATACCGTTGCTGTCCCCAAGGGGGTCAAGGTCGCCGGTGGCCACGGCGCCCGCCACCTGGCGCCCAATGATTTGCAGCACTCTTTCCTCCAGCTCAAAAAGTGGTTGGGTGTCAGGTTGTCGCCCGCCTGTGAGCTCCTGCTCCCTCCTGTTGTGAGCGACCTTGGGCTGCAAGAGAAAGGAAAGTGTGTGAGTGAGTGTGGAGCAATGTGTTTGGGAGACCTGCCTGCCATAGTTGAATAGCTGCCATTGTGTGCAAGGTGTGAGATGTGGGTGTGAGTGTTGGTAGGTGGAGATTGTTGGTGGGTGAGTGCTGGGGGTGTGCTGCTTTGGGCAGTGTGTGCAGACTAAGGTTCAGATGGTGGTATGTAGCATTTGTTGAGGCAATGAAGTTTGTGGGTCCTGGGGACCACAGTGCTGCTCGAGACCTACTGGGCTACCTCCCTCCACATGGCGCGGAAGACTTGCGGCGAGGCCCTCCTGCCACTTGCCGGGTACAGCACCGCCCACCCGTCTCTCCACGGCTGACACCAACGTCTCCAATGCCTGGTGGCAGAATCTGCGAGCTCTCTCCCTGGGCCGTTGACCTGCCATGATGACACCTCCTTCAGTGGTCCAGTTCCTTCTCCTTGGCCTTCTGCTGCTTGCTGAGATAGCTGCAGAACCAGCAATGCTGAGAATGACTGAACCTCCCTTTTAAGAACTGGAAAGAGCCTGTGGCAATGATGACTAGCGATTAGACTGCACCTGAAATTGCTTAGCGCTTTGAGCCAACACCACTGAGCTAGGTCATTAGCACTTGATTTAGCGCTCCCATCCTTTCTTTGAGTGATGACACTGAATTTAGCATGCAGCAGGATTCATTAGCACCTGGCACTAAATCTCAAACTTTTCAGAAGTTAGCGCCCATTCCTGGGCGATAATGAATTTTGCCCCCCAAATCTTCTGTTGGAGGGTGCAGGACACGGGAAGCAAGTCACACAAAAAAATCAGTGGGCTCAAGGTATGGGAGGGTGTGGGGCTGAGAGGCATTTTTAATTAACGATAGAAGTGCCAAACCAAATGGGTGAATTCCTAAATTTAGGCCCGTTGAGACCTGACATATACCTAACTAACATTCAAGGGAAATTAATAATGAATCAAGGACTGGAACTCACTAAAGTTAACGTAAGCAAGTAAACAGTATTAGACTGACAAATCCCCAGGACCTGATAGTTTCTACCCCAGTGCTTTATAGGAAGTAGGTGCTTCAGCTATAATCTTCTAAAGTTCTTTCGATTCAGGAATTGTCCCTTTAGTTTGGAAAACTGTAAATGGAACTCCATTATTTAAGAAAGGTGCGAGGAACCAGGAAATTATAAACCTGCTAGTCTAACATCTGTTGTGGGGAAGTTATTGGAATCTATAATTAAGGACAGAGTGACTGAGAACTTAGAGAAATTTGAGCTGATCAGGGTGATCATGGATTTGTAAAGGGTAGTTCATGTTTAACAAACTTAATTGAATTTTTTGAGGAAGTAACTAAAGTAGTAGACAGGGGAATATCTATGGATGTACTTCAAATGGACTTCCAGAAGGCATTCAATAAGGTTCCACATAAGAGACTGTTAGCTAAAATTAAACCTCATGGAATTGAAGGCAATTATTGATCTTGTGAGGAGATTGGTTAGGCGGTAGAAGACAGAGAGTAGGTATAATGAGTATGTACTCGAATTGGAAGGAAGTGACTAGTGGTGTCCCACAAGGATCTGTGCTGGGGCTTCAACTATTCACTATATTTATTAATGTTTTAGATTAAACAATGGTAAGCCATATATCCAAGTTTGCCGATGACAGAAAGATTGATGGTGTAGTAAACTGCGCAGACGGGAGCATAAAATTACAAATGATAGATTAAGTGAGCGGGCTACACTGTGGCAGATGGATTTCAACACAAGTAAGTGTGAGGTCATCCATTTTGGACCAAAAAAGGATAAATCCGAGTATTTTTTAAATGGTGAAAAGCTAGGAACAGTGGAGGTCCAAAGAGATTTTGGGGTCCATGTACACAGATCACTAAAATGTAGTAGCCAGATACAAAAATTATCAAAAAGACTAATGGAATGTTAGCCTTTATAACTAGAGGGCTAGAACATAAAGGGGAGGAAGTTTTGCTACAGCTATACAAAACCCTGGTTAGACCACATCTGGAGTACTGTGTACAGTTCTGGGCACCACACCTTAGGAAGGATATATTAGCCTTGGAAGGAGTGCAGCGCAGATTCACCAGAATGTTACCAGGGCTCCAAGGGTTAGATTATGAGGAGAGATTCCATAAACTAGGCTTGTATTCCCTGGAATATAAAAGGTTCAGAGCTGATTTGGTTGAGATTTTTAGGATTTTGTAAAGGAATTGATAGGGCAGAGAGAAACGTCTTCTGTTTGGGGAGTCTAGGACAGGGGGACATAAGCTTAAAATCAGAGCCAGGCCATTCAGGAGGGAAGTTAGGAAACACTTCTTCATGTGATGGGTGGTAGAAGTGTGGAACTCTCTCCCACAACAAGCAGTAGATGTTAGCTCAATTAATAATTTTAAATCTGAGATCGTTAGATTTTTGCTAGCCAAGTGTATTAAGGAATATGGAACCAAGGCAGGTGGATGGATTTAAGATACCGATCAGCCATTATCTCATTGAATGGCGGAACAGGCTTGTGAGGCTGAATAGCCTACTCCTGTTACTATGTTCCTAAATTTAGGCCAGTTGAGAATACTTTGTCCCTTTAAAAAATGGTAGCATTTATATATTAAAAGTAAACTGGCAGAGCAATCGCCACCTGTTATTAGAACCCGCCTGATTTTCCTCCAGTTTATCACCCAAGCAGTGGAGACAAAAATCTACACTGAAGTTTCAGAAAATGTAAAATAAAATCACCAACTCCAGATAGAGCAGTGGGGAAGATGTAACAGGGTTTGGTCAGGTTCTATAGCATCACCTAGTGGTGATACGAGGAACATTTACCAATAGAGACATTGGGATTCCTATTATAACGCCACTTGGTGGTATTACTGGCATGTTACACACACATAAGTATTGACATTATAACATTGGAATTTCCATGGGAAATGCTTACATTGCAGGTTCCAATGCAGTGTGAGCCTACATAAGTATTTTAATATCTTATCGATATGAGCAGATCTCTCACTGGATCACCCACTGTGAGTAAATGAGGGAGAAGAGTACAAAGGCCCCTGAAAGGATTTGGAAAGAAATTTGTGAGATGTGCTCAGAAACAATGAAGTAACTGTTTTTGATTGGGGTTATTTTTTTTTTGGACTTTTATTTCAGGTGTTTTCCTCATGCTCCGCACCAAAGATTACTCATGTAATCGAGCCTTTGCTCCCGACAAACTCCCCACACATTCCCTACACACCTGATAATAGGGCAATAGCACTGAACGCAGAAGTTGAACAGAATTGCCTCACTATATTCGGCTCACTGGATATCATGTACAAATGTTACACCTCTGTTTAAAAAAGAGGAGGGATAAACATGGCAACTACTGGCCAGTCAGCCTAACGTCTGTGGTGGGGAAACTTTCAGAGACAATAATCCGAGACAAAAATTAATTGTCACTTGGAAAAATATGGGTTAATAAATGACAGCCAGTACGGATTTATTAATGACAAATCGTGTTTGACGAACTTGGTTGAGCGCTTTGATGAAGTAACGGAGAGGGTTGATGTGTATATGAGCTTTCAAAAGGCATTTGATAAAGTACCACATAATAGACTTGTTCGCAAAATTAAAGCGCATGGTATAAAAGGGGCAGTGGCAGCATAGATACAAAATTGACTCTAAGAGACAGAGGGGGAGAAATTCATTATAGCCCAGGAATGGGCGCTAACTTTGGAAAAGTTTGAGATTTAGCACCAGGCGCTAATGAATCTCGCTGCACGCAGAATTCAGTGTCATCGCTCAAATAAAGGATGGGAGCACTAAATCAAGCACTAACGGCCTAGCTCAGTGACGTTACACTCAAAGCGCTAACCAATATCAGGTGCAGTCTAATCGCAAGTCATCATTGCCACAGGAGGGAGGTTGCCCATCAGGCCTCGGGCAGCACTGTGGTCCCTAGGACTCATACACAGTGCAGGAAGAAATTTAACGACCTCACTCGGGTTGTCAGGGTGAGTCAATGCCTCAACAAATGCTGCATACCACCTTCTGAACCTCAGTCTGCACACAATGCTCAAAGCACCACACCCCCAGCACTCACCCACCAACAATCTCTACCTACCAACACTCACACCCACATCTCACACCTTGCACACAATGACAGCTATTTAACTATGGCAGGCACATCTCCCAAACACATTGCTCCACACTCACTTTCCTCTCTCTTGCAGGCCAAGGTGGTTCACAACAGGAGAGAGCAGGAGCGCACAGGCGGGGGACAACCTGACACCCAACCACTGTCTGCACTAGAAAATAGAGTGCTGGAGATTATTGGGCACCAGGTGGTGGGCACTGTGACCACCCGTGGCGTTAACCCCCTTGGGGACAACGGTATGTTCATCCTTACTCCTTCTTCTCACATCTCACTTCGCCCTCACTCCACAAACCTTTTGCACTTTCCAGCTAATCATGCTGTATGCATGCATTTCTCCCTTCCTGCAACCCCTCCCCTGACCTTAACTCGTCTGTTGTGCCTTTATGCTTTCAGATAATGAGCAAGCACCAGAGCAGCCTGTCCCTGAGGGCACCGTTGAGAGCGAGGCGGGAGAAGAGGAGGAGGAAAAATACACCGCATTACTGCATGTCTCACCCGCAGGCACCAGCTCAGATACTGGCGCTATGCGTTCTATAGAGGCTAGTATAGTAGCGGGATCTGCACAGGGTGATACACCGGGAATGAGTGGGCTGCAGCAAGGCCAGGGGAAAGGGTAGCTCAGGGGCCAGCTCCCCAGAGGGCGAGTTCTGCTGTACAGGACTCAGCTGAGGACGTCGAAGGGAAGGCCTTTAGAAGAAGGGTGATGGGCATGCACATGGAGATCATAGATGCAATGGCAAGGGTGCCCGAGAGTCTCTCGACAATGATAAGGAGCGTGGAGGAGTCCGCCTCCAACATTACACAAAGCTCTGCGCACACCATGGGGCCCATCATTTCCAGTCTGCAAAGGATGGTAGACTCCCAGAGAGACAGTGGCGACCCAGACCTGATGCCACATGTGATGGGCGATCTGGCAGCTTTCATTGCAGCACAGACGGAAGCCACGCAACATCTTAGTGCTATAATGCAGTCTATGGTTGGTGCCATTCAATCTCATACTGCTCTCATGCAGTCTCAGCTTGATACCACGCAAGCTCTGACTGCTGGCATCGTGGCTGGGTCTACCACCGTCGACTGGGGCTTTCACAGTGTCGCAGCAGGCCAGCAATCTGTGCTGCAACAGATTGCTAGGGATGCTAAAGTTCTGCCCCGGGGGAGTGGCAGTGGGTCAGTGGAGCAGGAACCTGCTGTCCTCTTGCACGATGATAGCATTCCTGCTCCCACTGCTGCCACTCCGCCATTGCCCTTGTTGCTGCCTGTCATCCAGCCATCCCAGACTGCTACCGCCCATGCTGAGGCAGTGCAGTCTACAGCTGGGCCTTCCAGGCCCAGAGCTGGTCGAGGGTGTCCTGCAAGGTCATCTGAAGACTCCCGCACAGACACTCAGCAGCCTTCCACCCGCTGTGCTGCAGCCACTGGGCCAACACTGTGTCGGAGCCCTAGAGCAGACAAAGGCACTGTAACGCGAGGCACTAAGGGATTGCACAAGGGTGAATAGTAAATATTGTTGTTGTAAAGATGTGTTCACTGATTATTGATAAATTTATTGGCCCAGAAATACGGGTCTCCACAGGCGAGTACGCACGGGGTACTCATCCGTAGGCCCAATGGAAGTGCCGGTTTCCTGCATGCACTGCGCATGCGTAGGAAACCGGCACTTCCGTTCCCCTGAAAGAAGGGGTTCAGAAGTCGAATGCGTGCGCAGGAGAGGCTGCGCGTGCGCATCGATATTACGTTTTTTTGCAGGTTTTTCCGGGAGGGTAAGCCTCCAGAAGTTAGACATGTAAAAAGCAGTCGCAAGGCCTGCTTTTTACAAGGTAAGTGGTGAATTAATTAAAATTAAAACATTTTTTCCATAGGTTTATTATTTTTAAATACTTTAAAGAAAGGTAAGTTTATTTTTAGCCCCGTTAGAAAATAAAATTAAATTATTGTTTAAAATAGTTATTTCATGTAATTTATAGTTTATTTTAAAAATGTGATTTAAAAAATAATTTATTTGAAGGTTTAGTGATGTTTTGGGGCTTATAGTATTTATAAGTTTGACAGCCCTTCCTGTCAAACTTATGAATGAAGCATTCCCTGCTCCGATTGGCTCTCCATGGCCGTGATCCCAGGGGACGCATCGAACTAACTGCACCCCTGGGATACGCAAGCACTGCGCGCCGGCAGTTGGAGCAGGCCCAGGATCGCAATTCCACGGGGGCCCACAGCACAATGGCCGGCGCGCAAGGTAAGTGCAGGTCGGGGGCTTACACCCGCGGGAAGCCCTCGACCCGAATTTCTGGGCCAATTCACTTCAGATAATTTTGTACTGTCTCTCGCTGTGATATGGCCTGCGACGGGATGTAATGATGGGGATGTGGTGAGCAACAGGGATCTGGGGTTGAACTTACTGGAACCGCAGTCTGATGAGGCAGTCACGAATTGCCGATTGTGTGGCTGCCTCCTCCCTCACTGTTATTCCTCATCCTCCTCCTCCTCCTGCTCCTCGTCTTCCTCGTCCCTCTCCTCCTCCTCCTCTCCCTCTTTCTCTTCCTGAGGTGGTCCCACAATCCCTGCTGACAAGGGCTGGGCCCTCATGATGGCCAGATTGTGGAGCATGCAGCACACCACAACGAAATGGGACACCCGCTTTGGCGAGTACTGGACGGCTCCTCCTGAGTGGTCAAGGCAGCGGAACCATTGCTTGAGTACCCCGATGGTCTGCTTGATGATGTTCCTGGTGGCAGCATGGCTCTCATTATATGAGTGCTGAGCAGGAGTGTCGGGGTTGCGGAGGGGAGTCATGAGCCAGGTGGAGAGCAGATAGCCCTTGTCTCCGACCAACCAGCCACGAGCTTGATGTGGTGGCTGGAAGTGTACTGGCGCACGATAAAGGCATCATGGCTGCTGCCAGGATAGCGGGCATTCACACTGAGGATTAGCTGTCTGTGGTCGCACACCAACAGGACATTAAGTGAGTGGTAGCCTCTGCGGTTATGGAAGATCTCAGGATTATTATGTGGTGCCTGCAAAGCGACGTGGGTGCAGTCAATGGCGCCTTGCACCATGGGAAATCCCGTTATCCTGGCGAAGCCACATGCACACTCGTCCTGCTTCTCTCTGGTGATGGGGAAGGAAATGTAGTCCCTTCTCCTACTGTAGAGAGCCTCTGTGACCTCCCGGATGCAGCAATTGATGGCGAACTGTGAGATGTTACATATATCTCCTGTTGCAGACTGGAAGGATCCGCTGGTGAAGAAATTGAGTGTGACGGTGACCTTGACTGCCACTGAGAGAGCCATGGTCAACCTGATCTGAGGCTCGAGGTCTGATTTCAGGAGGTGGGAGTTCTGTGACAACCTCCTTGCTGAAGCAGAGCCTTCTAATACACTGCTCCTCTCTTAATGGAAGGTAGGAGAATTGCTGTTGGAATACCCATGGCGGGTAAGGCCTCTTGTTGAGAGCCCTCATTGCCCTTCTCCTCCCTCTGGCCACATGGCCAGAACCAGGGGTCACAGTCTAAGGATAAGGGGTAAGCCATTTAGGACTGAGATGAGGAGGAATTTCTTCACCCAGAGAGTGGTGAACTTGTGGAATTCTCTACCACACAAGGCAGTTGAGGCCATCTTATTTAAATATATTCAAGAAGGAGTTAGATATATTTCTTAAGGCTAAAGGGATAAGAACATAAGACATAGGACCAGGAGTAGGCCAATTGGCCCCTCGAGCCTGCTCCGCCATTCAATAAGATCATGGCTGATCTGATCCTAACCGCCAATCCACTATCACAGAACCATCTCCTGAATCTAACAGAATTAGACACACGAAATAGGAGCAGGATCAGGCTACACGGCCCCTGGGCCCGCTCCGCTACCCACAGGGCCATAACCGATCCGAACCTAGACTCATGTCCAAATTCCTGCCCGCTCCCCATAACCCTTAATTCCCTTTACTTCTAGGAAACTGTCTGTTTCTGTTTTAAATTTATGTAATGATGTAGCTTCGACAGCTTTTTGGGGCAGCATATTCCATGGACCTACCACCCTCTGAGTGAAGTAGATCCTCCTCATCTCAGTCTTGAAAGAGCAGCCCCTTAGTCTAAGACTATGCCCCCTAGTTCTAGTTTCACCCATCATCGGGAACATCCACCCCGCATCCACCCGATCCAACCCCTTCACAATCTTATATGTTTCAATAAGATCGCCTCTCATTCTTCTGAACTCCAATGAGTAGAGTCCCAATCTACTCAACCTCTCCTCATATGTCCATCCCCTCATCCCCGGGATTAACCGAGTGAACCTTCTTTGTACTGACTCGAGAGCAAGTATGTCCTTTCTTAAGTATGGACACCAAAACTGTACGCAGTATTCCAGGTGCGGTCTCACCAATACCTTGTACAACTGAAGCAATACCTCCCTATTTTTATATTCTATCCCCCTAGCAATGAAAGCCAACATTCCATTGGCCTTCTTAATCACTTGCTGCACCTGCATACTAACCTTTTGAGTTTCGTGCACCAGGACCCCCAGATCCCTTTGTACTTCAGTATTTTCCAGTTTCTTGCCATTAAGATAATAACTTGCTCTACGACTTTTCCTGCCAAAGTGCATAACCTCACACTTTCCAGTATTGTATTCCATCTGCCAAATCTCTGCCCACTTACTTAGCCTGTCTATGTCCCCTTGCAGGTTTTTTATGTCCTCCTCACTCACTACTTTCCCTCCCATCTTAGTATCATCTGCAAACTTTGATATGTTACACTCGGTCCCCTCCTCCAAATCGTTAAGATAGATTGTAAAGAGTTGGGGACCCAGCACTGACCCCTGCGGAACACCACTAGTTACTGATTGCCAGTCTGAGAATGAACCATTTATCCCAACTCTCTGCCTTCTGTTAGATAGCCAATCCTCTATCCATGCCAGAATATTACCCCCAATCCCATGATTTTTTATCTTAAGCAATAATCTTCTGTGTGGCACCTTGTCAAATGCCTTTTGGAAGTCTAAATACACTACGTCCACTGGTTCCCCTTTATCCACCCTATATGTTACTTCCTCAAAGAACTCCAGCAAATTTGTCAAACATGACTTCCCCTTCATAAAACCATGCTGACTTTGTCCTATTAAATTATGGTTATCCAAATGTCCTGTTACTGTCTCCTTAATAATGGACTCCAATATTTTACCTACCACAGATGTTAGGCTAACTGGTCTATAGTTTCCAGCCTTCTGTCTACTGCCCTTTTTAAATAAGGGCATTACATTAGCAGTTTTCCAGTCTGCCAGGACCTTTACTGAGTCCAGGGAGTTTTGGAAAATTATTACCAATGCATCCACAATCCCTACCGCCACTTCCCTCAAGACCCTAGGATGTAAACCATCAGGTCCAGGTGATTTATCCGCCTTGAGTCCCATTATTTTACCGAGTACCACTTCCTTAGTGATTTTGATCGTGTTTAGCTCCTCCCCCCCCCTATAGCCCCGTTTATCCAGTGTTGGGATATTCTTAGTGTCTTCTACTGTAAAGACTGATACAAAATATTAATTCAGTGTTTTTGCCATCTCCATATTTCCCACCATTAATTTCCTGGTCTCATCCTCTAAGGGACCAACATTTACTTTAGCCACCCTTTTTCTTTTTATATAACTATAAAAACTCTTACTATCTGTTTTTATATTTTTTGCGAATTTACTTTCATAATCTATCTTCCCTTTCTTAATCAATCTTTTTGTTATATTTTGCTGTCTTTTAAAGTTTTCCCAATCCTCTATCCTCCCACTAGATTTGGCTACCTTATATGCCCTTGTTTTTAGTCGAATACTATCCTTAATTTCTTTACTTAGCCACGGATGGCTGTCTTTTCTTTTACACCCTTTTCTTCTCAGTGGAATATATTTTTTTTGGAAGTTGTAAAATAACTCCTTAAATGTACACCACTGATCATGTATCGTCTTACCCTTTAATCTATTTTCCCAATCCACTCTACTCAATTCCGCTCTCATACCTTCATAGTCTCCTTTATTCAAGCTTAGCACGCTTGTTTGAGATCCAACCTTCTCACCCTCTAATTGAATATGGAATTCAACCATGTTATGGTCACTCATTCCAAGTGGATCCTTTACTAGGACATTTTTAATTAATCCTGTTTCGTTACACAGGACCAGATCTAAGGTTGCTTGCCCCCTGGTCGGTTCAGTTACATACTGCTCAAGAAACCCATCCCTAATACACTCAATGAACTCATCCTCAAGGCAGCCCTGCCCAATTTGATTTGTCCAATTAATATGATAGTTAAAATCCCCCATAATTATAGATGTTCCCTTATTACAAGCCTCAACTATTTCCTGATTGACACTCCGTCCAAGAGTTGCCACTGTTCGGAGGCCTATAGACTACGCCCACTAGTGTTTTTTCCCCTTATTATTCCTTACCTCCACCCAAACTGTTTCATTATCCTGATCTTTTGACCCAATATCATTTCTCTGTATTACAGTGATTCCTTCCTTTATTAACATAGCCACCCCACCTCCCCTTCCTTCCTGCCTGTCCTTCCTGATCGTTAAATAACCTGGTATGTTTAATTCCCAGGCATTGTCACCCTGCAGCCATGTTTCTGTAATGGCCACAAGATCATACCCATATGTAGTTATTTGTGCCATTAACTCGTCTATTTTGTTACGAATGCTACGTGCATTCAGATAGAGAACTTTCAAGGATGTTTTGTGACACTTAGTTCCTGCTTTTGCCCTTTTTATTACTTTACCTTTTACTCCATACCTTCTGCCCCTTCCTGACACGCTCTGGTTTTCAATTTCCCCACTGCTACCTAAGTCTATGACCTTCTCTGTTGTCATTTTTATTATTTGCTCTCTAGGAACCTCCCCCCCACTAGGGATCAAGGGATATGGGGAGAAAGCAGGGTCAGGGTACTGAATTTGGATGATCAGCCATGATCTCATTAAATGGCAGAACAGGCTCGAGGGGCCGAATGGCCTACTCCTGCTCCTATCTTCTATGTTTCTATGTTTTTTTGTTTAAATCTTTCTCGCTGCCTGCGCTCCCTCCGCAGTAGATCCTGGAGGGTGAGGTCGACTGCCAGTACAGCCCCCATTAATGTAAGGAAGTGCAGCACTTTGATATTTTGTGAGAATAAATGTAACTAACTTTTAGAAGCCGGAGACTAAACAACCTTAGAATGACAGTTCAAGAGTTGAATTCAATCTCAAACTGACAAGGAAGCACTGAAACACCACTAACCTGACAACTGCAACTCATTACTAATGATCCCTTTAAATAGCGCCCCTGGAGCTGGCATCCACCTGCTTGACACCTCCTCTCCCTGTTGCTGTCGGGACCAGGCGCTAAGGCAGGGGGCGATACTCAATTTTACAGATTGGGCGCCCTGTGAGCGTGGCACATTCGCTGATGTCACGATCTGCCTGCCGTTGAAATCCCTGGTGCTAACTTGTAGCGGCGGCGCTACCGGGGGGGGGGGGGCGGGGGGGGCGAATTTGGTGTGCGGCGCTGGATTCGCCTCGCTGCAGTGCTACTGCCTCAGCGTCCCATTAGCGCCCCTACCAGGCGCTAACTGGAGGCGCTAAGGTACCAAATTTCTCCCCCAGAAAGCAGAAGTGAATGGTTGTTTTTCAGACAGGAGGGAAGTATACAGTGGTGTCCCCCAGGGGCTGGTATCAGGACCACTAATCTTTTTGATATCTATTAATGACCTGGGCCTGGATATACAGGGCATCATTTCAAGTTTGCAAATGACACGAAACTCGGAAATGTAGTAAACATTGAAGAGGATGGTAACAGACTTCAGGAGGACATAGACTGGTGAAATGGGCAGACATATGGCAGATGAAATTTAACACAGCAAGTGTAAAGTGATTCATTTTGTTAGAAAGAATGGTGCAATCTTAAAGGGGGTGTAATAACAGAGAGACCTGGGGTGTACGTACATAAATCTTTGAAGGTGGCAGGACAAGTTGAGAAGGCTGTTAAAAAAGCATATGGGTTCTTTGGCATTATAAAAAGATGCATAGAGTACAAAAGCATCGAGTTATGCTAAACCTTTATAAATCATTGGTTAGACCCCAACTGGAGTATTGTGTACAATTCTGGGCACCACACTTTAGAAAGGATGGCAAGGCCTTAGACAGGGTGCAGAGGAGATTAACTAGAATGGTACCAGGAATGCTGGACTTCAGTTACGTGGATAGACTGGAGAAGCTGGGATTGTTCACCTTAGAGCAGAGAAGGTTAAGGGGAGACTTAATAGAAATGTGCAAAGTCATGAAGGGTTTTGATAGAGTAAATAAGGAGAAACTGTTTCCAGTGGCAGAAGGGTCGGTAACCAGAGGACACAGATTTAAGGTAATTGGCAAAAGAACCAGAGGCGAGATGAGGAGAATTTTTTACCCACCGAGTTGTTATGATCTGGAATGCACTGCCTGAAAGGGTGGTGGAAGCAGATTCAATAATAACTTTCAAAAGAGAATTGGACAAATACTTGAAGGGAAAAATGTTGCAGAGCTGTGGGGAAAGAGCAGAGGAGTGGGACTAATTGGATAGCCACAGGCACGATGGACTGAATGGCCTCCTTCTGTGCTGTATGATCCTATGATTCTATACCCACACATGAACTCCTTGACTTCGGAAAATGGTAGAGGTCTCTAGCAGACTGTGGCTTAGGCTATAAACTACAGAAAAATTATTAGCAATAAATAGATAATAAAGCAGTAGCAAAGACAAACAGCAGATTTAGAATAAAATACAAAACTCCTGGGAATATATAAAATACACAATTGGAACTCCTATGTTAAGTCTCAGAGTAAAACTGGACTTGACAGCATCCCTTAACAAAAACTTCACATGAGAATTTGCTACATAACTTACCGCATAGCCCTTTGCCCCATCTCGCTGATGGCTTCAGAAGAACTGAAAAGCTGATCTCTGACTCCTCAAGATATACTTTCAAAATTATTTTAAGTGCCAAAAATTCAAGTATGTATCTTACCTGACTGCATAAAAATGTCATAGATAATGGCTGAGCTTCCCAGAAACTATCTCCAAGGAGATGACACTTAGGAAATTGCTAAGTTTAGTGTACGCTGCCACCAAGCAGCTGTTGAAACAATCTAATTGACACATGCTGTTATCATTCCTTTGAAACCAGTGAGCAGAACAAACTGGTAAATAGGGATGCAGTTTAAGGCATTTATATATTAATGTCTCCCTGAGACCTGCAAGAGACTTATCAATTGTTTCTAACAGACTTGGTTTTCTTTAAGTGTGCCAGGTTTTAACTCCAAAGGCAGCATAAGGAAAAGACAGAACAAACAAAAAAATATGGACTAAATACTGCAATTTGCAACAATTATGTCCTGAAAAATAAATTAACACGGACTGAAATTGTGATTTCTTGTTGTTTTATGAAAATATAAGATTTGAGTTAATTTGCTGTAAAAAAAAAAGGGTAATGCCTAAAGTAAGGTTCCTCAAATGTGACAGATGAAATGCTGGCAAGGCATAAGACAAAGAAAGAAAAACCATTGCGGTTCATCCTCTAGCAATGTTTCTGATCTGTCATTCTTCCAAAATAAAATTTCACTAGGGGGCAACCTATTAGATAGACTTTTCGTGTTGATTTACTGGTGTAAAATGTTTGAATGCTATAAAATTATTGGGATTAAATTCTTTCTAATATGTAGTCAACATTTGTCATAAGTGCTAAAATTGGAAAATGTGAAAACAATAAGGTTGGTGGGAATAAAAACCAAACTGCAGGCACCGCTGGGATTCGAACCCAGGATCTCCTGTTTACTAGACAGGCGCTTTAACCAACTAAGCCACGGCGCCGCGGCAATTCCTTGGCTACAAGGCTACTAAACCAGACTGTGTAGGTTGCTGGTGAGGTCTTGAGTGTTTCTTGTGCTGCTTTTAATTTCAATGACCCGCCTGTGGCCCTTTTGCTCATTTTCCGTGTGCGGGGGGGGTGGGGAATGTCGTTCATGTCACAATGTTCAAGGCGCCCCCAAGGCTGTCGGGAACATCAGACAGGGAAAGGAGCAGAGCACCTGGAGCGCGCGCTGCTCCGGGCCCGGCGCCGATGGAACCTGGAGTATCAATTGTGCCCGGGTCATGCGCCCAGCTCCTGAATGAGGACTCGCCTGCTGTTCACTGCAAAGCCCATTCATCCGCAGCGTCGGCCGCTTTACGTGCATTCAGTCTTTTTATTTTGTGTCCGTGCAGACCCCTGGTCTTACCCCGCCCCCTATTGAGTCAGCATCCTGTGGCTCCTGCACCTGTTAAACTAAAACACAACACAAACTACAAAAAGATGGACATTTCAAACAAAAACAAAAAAAGTGCTGGAAACACTCAGCAGGTCAGGTACGTATATTAATTTGGCTTTTTTTTTTGCGTTCTTATATTTAACCCTTTCCTTCTGACCGAGGGTTATATCCAAAATATTACTTGCCTTTTGCAGTAATGCCAACCCCACCGACTCAAATAATTAGACAAACTCTTAAAAACATAAACCAATATAGACTGAGAGTTTGTTTATAAACCTCATTAGTGCCTTTATTAATCTCTAAACAGGTCACAGCTCTTTACAAAAACTATGTTATTGCATCTGAAAATGCTTTACAAAATACTTTTTTAAAATCCTACCTGTTATCACCACGTTGCTATGTTTGGGTACTCCTCTTGAGGGTGATTTTTCACTATCAGGTAAGTGAAAATTATTGTATTCTAAACAAAAATTGCCAAAGCTGTACACAGTCTATTGAGGACATCCTTCCACATTCATGTTGGTGTTGTACCTTAGGGGAGGGATATGGGCAGCACATGTATTGTATGTTCCAAGACGATTGGCAAATAGGGGCAGGATCTACAGTATTTAAGAGGCCGCCCTGACTTGCACTTTTCCAGCTTTGGGCTGGTTTTGCTAAATGTTTTCAGGGTTTTACTTTTTTTTGTATCCAGGGATTGATTCTTGAGATCTCTTAAATTCTAAATCAATGCAACCTTAATCTTATTCAGAAACTTATCTGGACCAGCCAGATAAATACTGTGGCAACAAGAGCAGGTCAGAGGCTGGGTATTCTGCAGCGAGTGTCTCACCTCCTGAATCTGCAAAGTCTTTCCACCATCTACAAGGCACAAGTCAGGAGTGTGATGGAATACTCGCCACTTGCCTGGATGAGTGCAGCTCCAACACTCAAGAAGCTCAACACCATCCAGGACAAAGCAGCCCACTTGATTGGCACCCCATCCACCACCTTAAACATTCACTCCCACCACCACCGGCGTACCGTGGCCGCAGTGTGTACCATCTACAAGATGCACTGCAGCAACTCGTCAAGGCTTCTTTGGCAGCACCTCCCAAACCCGCGACCTCTACCACCTAGAAGGACAAGGGCAACAGGCGCATGGAAACACCACCACCTCCAAGTTCCCCTGCAAGTCACGTACCATCCTGACTTGGAAGTATATCGCCGTTCCCTCATCGTCGCTGGGTCAAAATCCTGGAACTTCCTCCCTAACAGCACTCTGGGAGTATCTTCACCACACGGACTGCAGTGGTTCAAGAAGGCGGCTCACCACCACCTTTTCAAGGGCAACTAGGGATGGGCAATAAATGCCGGCCTTGCCAGCGAAGCCCACATCCCATGAACGAACAAAAAATAGATTATTTTTCCCTCTATAAATGGCACATAAGAAACAAGTCCAATTGTTTTCACAATATAAATAATATTTACAGAAGCACACATCCCTGAGTCACGTCTCTAATTTAGTTTGTTTGTGCAAAGCCCGAATGTAATCGACTGCTTCCATCCCGCAGCACTTCCTTTACCTCGAAAGCAGCGACCATGGTTGTCGGTTTGTATAATTGATTGCAAAACCAGCCAATCACTTTT
Source organism: Somniosus microcephalus (assembly GCF_052327205.1). Classification (NCBI taxonomy): domain Eukaryota; kingdom Metazoa; phylum Chordata; class Chondrichthyes; order Squaliformes; family Somniosidae; genus Somniosus; species Somniosus microcephalus. The sequence continues at coordinate 280,030,432 of NC_140991.1, read as the reverse complement.
AAGGGCTCAGCAGAGCTGCCTGCACAGTAGCCAATGAGCGCAGTCAAAGGGGGGAACCTGGTGGCGGACTGTTCGACGAGGTGGATTGCAACCACGGAGCACCTCTACTTTGTACAATGAGCAGCCTGGTGAGAGCGACGACAGCGCTAACCCATGCTTGACAGACAAGGCTGATCTTTCCTAGCAACACTGTCCATCTTTTGCAATAAGAAAGCACGTGCTCCTGGGGAGTGTTCCAATCTCCATGGCCAATGCTGAGCGGCGCTGCCACGCACTGACCAATCGGAGTACTGCCATGCTGTTCAACTCCCGCCCGGCGTCATTGCATCATTCTCCGAGGAAAAAAACCACGAGATTTCGCTGTTGAATCGCCAGATCGCGAGTTGTGTGAAGTTTTCATTAAAAATCGCGTGTCTCACGATTAATTCACGAGAGTTGGCATTACTGCTTTTGTATTTACAGACGTTGACTGATCTCCAGCATCTTGTTTTTGTTACAGACCTCCAGAAATTGCAGCTTTCTTTCATTTTTATATGCTCTTATATTTATATTGTCTCTATATTTCCTAATGATCCACCAACAAGTTCCAGAGGAATAACGAGCAGAATTATTATCGTTGAAAACAATGTTATATTCAGCAGCTCAACTTCTGCCTACAAACTCCATCTTGCAGACTTTTTTAATTCTAACAAATTAATTGAAATATTAAAGGAACATCTGTAAATTCTCATGATCACATTGAAACTTTAACACTTACGGATATAAGCAAAAGCATAATTTTATACTCAAACCGTTGAATCTGATGTATCATTACATCTCGTTTCAAAACAAGTAAATATTTGCACATATTTATTCCCTTTCTCTTATTTACATGTAATATAAACAGAAATTCTTTGCTTAATGAAACTAATAAATATCTATACATGGTTGTTTTGAGAAACATTTTTTTTTACATATATAAGTCTTTCTGAACATGTAGTTTCAAGAGTATCTTTCCTCCGGGAATTTCACTCGATGATGATATCATCAACAAATGTCACCTTAGTGACTGTAAATACCCATTTGTCTTTGTTAAGTTTCAGGCAAGGCTCTTCTAGTGACTCAAGGTACTTTTTGAAGTCTAATATTATATTCCTCTTTGAAAACCTCCCATACCATTACGTCCTCCATCATTGTGTCAACACCATCAGTGTGCTCATATCCTGAGGATGGTTAGGTGATATTCTTCCAAATCAAAATCAGTGTCACAGGGAGGCTGTAAGAAGCTGTATCTCCCATAAGACGTATTGAACATATGTAACTTGAAACCTGCTACATTTAGTGTCAATTACCAAAAACCCAAGCATCCATCCAATTTTGCATTATCAAACTGTGCCATAATTTCCTCATTAATTGGAAGTTCTAAGTGTTCCCTGTTTAGTTCTCTGGGGTTCAAGCAAAATTATTATTTATCATTTATTTTGTCAACAATTAAAGAGAAAGACTTGCATTTATACAGCGCCTTTCATCACCTCAAGATGTCCCAAAGTGCTTTACAGCCAATGAAGTACTTTTTTGAAGTACAGTCACTGTTATCATGTAGGAAATACTAATGTGTTCACCTATTCTGGCTCATTTATTTTCTCTGTGACCTTTAGTTTTTAGTTAATCTCACAATGAAAATGGATAAATCACAGGCTCACTTTTCTTAATCCTCATATGGTGTTGCTCAGCAAATTACCCAAACCTTGAAGTTGATCTTTGTATTCCTAAATAAATATTCCATACCTCATGTCCATTTGAACCTTTACAGTGAGGACCTTGTTACTAGATTGGATTTTTCCTAAGGCGCTCAGATATCCTTTGGCACCACAAGTGGCAAAATGAAGTAGGTGTTCGCAAATATCATGCCAACAATTCACCTTCCATCATTGATACATCTGCTTCAGAATTTTTAGGGGTGGCAAAATTGGATTAGCTTCCCAATCCCATTATACACCCAGCCCGATTTTGCTTTCTATTGATTTCCTTTCCATTGATTGGATCAGTACACTGTCGGCAAGGTGGTCTGAACCCCTGCTGTCGACCTGCCTTTCTCTTCCACCAGACTCCTGGGCCACTGGAGCATTTGCCAGACTTTTTAGAATGGTTACAGCACACAAGGAGGCCATTTGGCCTATCGAGCCCGTGCCAGCTCTCTGCAAGAGCACTTCAGCTAATCCCACTCCCCCGCCCTTTCCCCGTAGCCCTGCAAATTTTTATCCTTCAGGTATTTATCCAATTCCATTTTGAAAGCCACGATTGAATCTGCCTCCACCACCCTTTCAGGCAGTGCATTCCAGATCATAACCACTCGCTGCGTAAAAATGTTTTCCCTCATGTCGCCTTTGGTTCTTCTGCCAATCACCTTAAATCTGTGTCCTCTGGTTCTCGACCCTTCCGCCAATGGGAACAGTTTCTCTCTGTCTAGACCCCTCATGATTTTGAACACCTCTATCAAATCTCCTCTCAACCTGCTCTCAATCTGCTCTAAGAACAACCCCAGCTTCTCCAGTCTATCGACGTAACTGAAGCCCCTCATCCCTGGAACCATTCTTGTAAATCTTTTCTGCACCCTCTCTAAGGCCTTCACATCCTTCCTAAAGTGCAGTGCTCAGAATTGGACACAATACTCCAGTTGAGGCAGAACCAGTGTTTTATGCAGGTTCATCATAACTTCCTTGCTTTTGTACTCTATGCCTCTATTTATGAAGCCCAGGATCCTGTGTGCTTTTTTGACTGCTTTCTCAACCTGCCCTGCCACCTTCAACTATTTGTGCACATATACCCCCAGGTCTCTCTGTTCATGCACCTCCATTAGAATTGTACCCTTTAGTTTATATTGCCTCTCCTCATCCTTCCTACCAAAATATATCACTTTGCACATTTCTGCATTAAATTTCATCTGTTGCATGTCCGCCCATTCCACCAGCCTGTCTATGTCCTCTTGGAGTCTATCACTATCCTCCTCACTGTTCACTAAACTTCCAACTTTTGTGTCATCTGCAAATTTTGAAATTTTTGGTACTTCTTCATTTAGCTACCCTGATTTAACTATTCACACATTCTCTGCATCTCGTATATGTCTTTTATTTCTCTAATTTCTCTCATTGTGCCTTCTTTTTGTCTTGCGCTATTAGCATTTCTGCCACCTAACCATCTCCTGTTCTCCGCCTAATTGCCTTACAGCTCATTCTTTTTCTTTCCTTGTACATGTGATCTTTTGTTTTCTCCTGTTTATAAGCTGTTCATCTGCAATCTCTTCCAGTCCTAATGAAGGGTTATACCTAAAACGTGAATTTTTTCCTTTCTCCACAGATGCTGTCTGACGTGCGGAGTGTTTGCAGCGGTTTCTGTTTTTGTTCAGATTTCCAGCATCTGCAGTGTTCTATTTTTTGAACATACAGGAAAATGTCTGTTTCAATTTTGCAAGTTTTTCATCTCTCCAATAGCTGCCAAATACATCCAGAACTAATGTTTAAATCTCTCTCAATTTCCTGCAAGTTGTCAGTCACTTGAAGTCTGGCTGAAGGCTGCAATTTATTAATTTTAATATCTGTTCTACTTTAATCCACAAGGATTTCTTTTCTTTTCAGTTACTTACTGTTGTTTTTCATGTCTGATTTCCTGTTCATTCAGCTGTTCTAACACCATTTGTTCTTATTTTTATATTGATCTTAAGCATTGATCTTAAGCAGTGATTTTCAAACTTTTCTGTATGGAGGACGCTCTACAAATACTGACAAACTTTCGTGACACCCTGATGCATTCCTACCCCTCCCCTTCCTAACTTCCGAAAGAGTGTGTCAACTGTGTAAAGGAAAAGTGTTCTATCATTCCAGAAAACATTTTTAGTATATACAGCAACCAAAATAATGTGCCAGTAGATCAACACTGAGAACCTGTAAAATACAGAGTTCTTGAGACACTACACTCACAGTACGCTAGACAAAGAGACATCTGATGATCTCCTACTATCCGCTTGCAGACCCCAGTTTGGAAACTTATGTTGTTACGGCTTCTAATAATCCAGCATCAAATGATAATGGAATAAGAACTGGTTGAAAACACTTTGGGCTGGATTTTCATTGAGGAGGCGGGTAGGAGGCGGGACTACAACTTTCGGGGTTGTAGTCCCGCCTCCATCGAGTTCTAGCCAACCCACGCAATTTTTGACTTGATTGACCTTGTTGAGCCCGCCCAGCGGGCTCAGCAGACCAATTAAGGGCCACCCGGCAACAGGTGACGTCACAGATTGATATTTCATCTGTCAAGACCTTTTGACAGATGAAATATCAGCGTTTCACAGCTGTTTGAAGCTGTCAAACACTGACAATCTGTACTCCAGGTTAATTCCTTCCTCTCAGGATGATTTAGAGATCTCTCCGGAACAGAAAGCTGAATGCTGCAATTTTTGACAGATCGTGGCCATTCTGCTTTCTGTGCCGGTGAGATGAGGGACTCCGGAGACCTGAAGGAAGGAAGGCTGTAAAGGTAAGTAAAACTTCTTTAAACACTTTAAACACACTTACCTCTGCACTCATGCACCCATCACCCACCTGAACACCAGACATCTCGACCCCTCCAAGCCCTTCAGCCCGACGGCCCGCCTTGCTAACTTGGCATGGTTTGGAGCCGTCGGGAATCCCACATTTCACCAATGAAAATAGGGATTAGGCTAAAAACTGCCTGTTAACTACCTGTTAACAGGCAATTAATTGGCACTAATCCCCTTCCCGCCTCGGGAGGCGGGTCCCAATGTGGGTCGGGTACCCGCCTCCTTTGAAACGGGCATGGAGGCGGGATGGGGGCGGTTTGGGTTCGTGCTCCCCGATTTCAGGATTTTAACCCCCCACACGCCTCCAATCCCGCCTCCATGGCCCAATGAAAATCCTGCCTTTTATGTTCTGGTATCATTCAGCAGCTCAGCATCCACTTACAAACTCCATCTTCCAAACCAGCCTACTTCTCCGCTTTGGTCTCACTGGTTGTGCTTAATTGAAGAAGGGAGTATCCACAGATTCTCATACTAAAGTTGAAACATTGACACTTCCCGATCTTGGAGTTTTCCCGACTGCTTGCCCATGTTTCCATCTTATGTTCACGCTTTGATGATCATGGAGTTGACCATGCAATATCCAGAGGTTCCCTTGAAGCTTCCGCGATTGGTGAGCACTGCGGAAGATTGATTGCTTTGTGGATGCAAATTATCATCTAAATTTACTAGCAGTCACGTTTTTATTTGGATGGGCTGTCTTTTTATCATTTGTGGTGCCTTCGTTTTAGGGAGACTTTTGTAGCAGTTCTGGTCAAAACCCATTACCACCCCATTGGACTGTTCAAAACAGAGTACTTACTGATGTTAAGAGAAATTCTCACACTCAAACTGATACATTATTACACATCCAAAATCTGCGGAAGTAAAATACAACCTCCACCCTTCCGACTGTTATGTTGCAGGCTGTGTGAACATAGCCGAAGCACGATCCTTCTTACGACTTTGACACAATCTCAGCAAATGTGACATGACTAATAGGTAGTATATTTATTGTGCCCATCGTCTATAATTTGAATCTGATAAGCTAAGAAGCAGTCACGTTCTTCTGATTTGTGACGTACAAATTCATTATGAAGGTATGAGCCCACAAAAAGGGGTTTCGGTGATGGTCAGTTTGGTGAACTCCATTTAAAAAAAAATAGGTCTGCATTAAAAAATATTGGGCAGTATAACAGAATAAAGAGCAATAAAGCACAATATTTATACAAACAGGGTATATCCTGAATTAATAAACAGGTTAATGTTCCTGTGGTTGCAGCATCTAGTGTAATTACAGATTTATTGAACTTAATTATAAAGGAGCAAGCGGTGATACAGATATCTCGTCAATCCCGACAAAGAATTAGTTCAGTTCCACTTTCGGAGATTTTCTTCACCCCTCCACCCCCATAGGTAGATGTAATGTCACTGAGTAGAAAAACAACCAGAAACAATTTCTTGTTATAAAATCATTGGTTTTGAACAGTAATGATAGAGCTGTTACCAGAATTGAGAAGATGCATCTGTCAGGAATGATTGAACAGGCTGGGGCTCTTTTCTCCGGTAGGGGTCTTTAAAAGAAGGAAGGTTCGATAGGGTGGATGTGGAGAAACTGTTTCCACTTGTGGGTGAGTCCAGAACAAGGGAGCGTAAATATAAGATAGTCTCTAACAGATCAGATAAAGAGTTTAGGAGGAATTTATTTACACAGAGAGTGGTAAGAATGTGAATCTTGCTGCCACACATAGTGGTTGAAGCAGACAACATTGATGCATTTAAGAGGGAGGCTTAATGCATACACGAGGGAAAAGGGAATAGGGGGATATGGGGGCAGGGTGGGAAGAGGTAATTAGAATGGGAGGAGGCACATGGAGTATAAACACCAACATAGACCAGTTAGGCTGAATGGCCTGATTCTGTGCTGGAGCTTCCATGTAAATGGCTGCTGACATTGGAGAAGTATTAAGATCTACAAGCAAGACTGATCAGAAACCCATTAAATAATATAGACCGCCTAAGAGCCCGACGCGTCCGACCGACCTGCTCCCGACACCAACCGCCAAGAGCCGTTCCGGCCGTGCCATCAAGCCGCCACGCCGGTTCGTACACTCCCTACTAGCGGATTCTGGGGGGAGCTGTGTGGCGTACCGATCACAGAAAGGACACAATCCGCTTTTCGGTCCGTAGACTATAAATCAGGCATCATGCCTTTAAGAAGGATCAAACCTTTAAGAAACTCGATCTGCAACATAGTTAAGCCCAGAGCGGGGGAGGGGCAGTCGAAGCTGGGGACTGATTAAAGGCAGTCGGACTTGGTGTAGTCTCTGACGCCATTTTTGTGTTCAACATGTGGTCTCAACAATTAAACCTTTTCTGTTGAACCTCTCCGAGTTCAGTATATTTTGTTAGGAGTACGTAGACTCCTACATTGGTGACCCCGACGCTCAGGACGACTCCTAAGCGTAACCATGGCTGACACAAACGCAGTTTCTGTGAAGCTGCCGGAGTTCTGGGAGAACCTAGCCACCGCCTGGTTCCTTCAAGCCGAATTGCAATTCCGACTCCGCGGCATCACCGCCGACGCAACGATGTACGACTACCTCCTCGCCTCCCTGGGCAGCTCCACAATCACGAAAGTCTGGACAACACTACAAAACCCTTCGGAGGAAGGCAAGTACGCACATCTCAAGGCTGCGCTCCTTAAAAAATTCACAGCCTCCCAATTCGTGCGCAACTGCCACCCCCTCGACCTCCCGGGCCTCGGTGACTCCACGCCGTCAGACTTGCTCTCACACATTTTTGCTCTGACCGACGAGAGACCGCCCGGCTCCCTCTTCCGCACGCTCTTTATCCGCCAACTACTCCACAGCATCCGCCTGGCGATCGTGGCGTCCAGCCTCACGGACCTCGAGGACCTGGCCGACGAAGCCGATAAGCTCCTGTCCGCCGGCTCCAACCACGCCGTCACCCCCGACCTGGCCTCCGCAGCGTCGGCGCGCGCTCCACCCTCTATCGCGCGGCCACACAGCTCGGCCACGAGGCCCCCCAGGCCCCCACGTCCCCCAAGCCCTCCGACCCAGGGCTACTGCTACTTCCATACCCGGTTCGGCGCACGGGCACGCCGCTGCAGCCATCCCTGCACGTTTCCAACCGCCCCCACACCGGCCTACACGATGGCCGTGGGGCAAGCAGGCGCGCTGCTGTACGTTACGGACAGCGCCTCCGGACGCTGTTTCCTATGCGACACGGGCGCGCAGCGCAGCATCATCCCCGCGTCCGCCCTCGAGATCCAGCGAGGCAGCCACGGCCCTGCGCTGGCTGCCGCCAACGGCACCGACATCCGGACGTACGGCACCCGCACCGTCACCATCGACCTCACAGGCCGCCGCTACCACTGGGAGTTTATCACCGCCAAGGTGCTCTCCCCGCTCCTCGGTGCGGATTTCCTGTGCGCCCACGGCCTGTTGGTCGACATGCCTCGGTGCCGCCTCGTGGACATGAACACCATGTCACCTATCCCGGGCGCCATGGCCCCCCCCCCAACCCGCCGAAATGGCGTGGCAGTGCCGCGCCCGCTCAACGGACAACGACTCAGCACTCCTGGCTGAGTTCCCAGCCCTCACCAACCCGACCTTCTCCGCGAAAGTTGCTAAGCACGGGGTAGAACACTTCATCCCCACCACAGGCCCACCGGTGTATGCCCACGCCCGCAGGCTGGACCCGGCCAAGCTGGAGATCGCGCGGGCCGAGTTCGCCACAATGGAACAGCTCGGCATCATCCGCCGCTCCAACAGCCCCTGGGCCTCCCCACTCCACATCGTCACCAAACCTGACGGGATGGCGCCCCTGCGGGGACTACCGGCGCCTAAACAACGCCACCACGCCGGATCGGTACCCCATACCGCACATTCAAGACTTCTCGGCTAGACTGGCCGGCCGCTCAGTCTTCTCCAAAGTCGACCTGGTGCGCGGTTACCATCAGGTGCCAGTCCACCCCACGGACGTTCCCAAGACGGCCATAATCACCCCTTTTGGGCTATTCGAGTTCCTCCGAATGCCCTTCGGCCTCAAAAACGCGGCCCAGGCCTTCCAGCGGCTCATGGACTCGGTCCTCTGGGACCTGAAGTTCCTCTTTGTCTACCTGGATGACATCCTGGTAGCTCGTTCCTCCAAGCAGGAGCACATCGAGCACCTCCGCACCCTGTTCCAGCGGCTCAGTGAGCACGGGCTCATCATCAGCCCAGCCAAGTGCCAATTCGGCCTCGGCAGGATCGAATTCCTCGGCCCCCACATCACGCAGGACGGAGCCATTCCCCTGCCCGCCAAGGTGCAAGCCGTCCAGCAGTTCCCCCGGCCTACCACCATCAAAGGCCTCCAGGAGTTCTTTGGGATGATCAACTTTTACAACCGCTTCATTCCCGGAGCGGCCTCCCTCATGCGGCCCCTATACGAAGCCCTCCGGGGTAAGAAAGACAGAATGGCGATCGAGTGGTCGGCGGACATGTTGACCGCTTTCGACTCGACCAAAAAGGCGCTCGCCGACGCCACCATGCTCGCTCACCCACAGTCCAACGCCAGGGTGGCCCTCACCACGGACGCCTCCGACCACGCGGTCGGCGCCGTGTACGAACAGTGGGTCGACGGGGCCTGGCAACCGCTGGCCTTTTTCAGCCGCCAACTGCGCCCCCCGGAGGCCAAATACAGCGCCTTTGACCGCGAGCTCCTCGCACTGTACCTGGCAGTCTGCCATTTTAGATTTCTTCTGGAGGGCCGCCCCTTCACCGCGTTTGTTGATCACAAACCCCTGACATTCGCGATGGCAAAATCTGCAGACCCGTGGTCAGCCAGGCAACAACGCCAGCTCGCCGCGGTGTCCGAATTCACCACGGACATCCGGCATGTCTCCAGTCAAGACAACGTGGTGGCCGACTGTCTATCCCGCCCCGCCGTCCACGGCGCCCACCTGGCAGTGGACTATGCTCAACTGGCAGCGGAGCAACGCACCGACCCCGATCTGCTCTCCGCGTCCACAACCCTCCCAGGGCTGCGACTGACCGACGTCGCCTGCGGCCCGTCCGCCGTCACAGTCAAATGCGACACCTCCTTGGCGCAACCCCGCCCTGTAGTCCCGGCGTCCTGGCGAAAACGGGTGTTCGACATCGTCCACGACCTCTCACACCCCGGCACCCGCGCGCTCATTAGACTGGTGGCCAACCGATTTGTCTGGCGTGGCCTGCGCAAAGATGTGCGCGTCTGGTCCAGATCCTGCATAGCTTGCCAGCATGCCAAAATCCACCAGCATGTCAAAGCCCCACTCGAGGAGTTCACCGTGCCAGAAAGAAGGTTTGACCACGTCCACATCGACCTCGTCGGCCCCCTGCCGCCATCACAAGGTCACACGCACCTGCTGACAATCGTGGACCGTACCACCCGCTGGCCCGAGGCCATTCCACTGACGTCCACCACCACCGCCGACATCGCGAGGGCGTTCATCGGGACCTGGGTCGCTCGGTTCGGCGTCCCCTCCGACATGACGTCGGATAGAGGCCCGCAGTTCACCTCTGATCTGTGGGCTGCCATCGCCCGAAACCTTGGGGTGGCCGTTCACCGCACCACGGCTTACCACCCCCAAGCCAACGGACTGTGCGAGCGATTCCACAGGTCCATGAAGGCGTCCCTCCACGCCAGCCTCGAGGACAAGGCTTGGATCGACCGCCTCCCGTGGGTGCTACTTGGCCTACGCTCCGCGGTCAAGGAAGACCTGCAAGCCTCGGCGGCGGAACTCGTGTACGGCCAGCCGCTGCGCGTACCCGGAGAGTTCCTGCCCACCGCCACGACCCCCTGGTCGGCTGACCAGCAACGCCACGCTTTTGCCAACCGAGCACAACAGTTCGCTCCGGTACCCACCGGCTGGCACGGCGAACCAGCAACCCGCGTACCACCTAGCCTGCACATGGCCAAATTTGTTTTCGTGCGCCATGACGCCCACCGAGGACCTCTACGGCCCCCATACAACGGACCCTACAAGGTACTCCAGACGGGGAACAAGTTCTTCCCCCTCCAAGTGGGCGGCAGAACTGACAAGGTGTCGGTCAACTGGCTTAAGCTGGCGCACCTAGAGCCCGACGAACCCGTTCAAGTGGGCCAACCCCCACCGCGGGGCAGACCGCCTAAGAGCCCGACGCGTCCAACCGACCCGCTCCCGACACCAACCGCCAAGAGCCGTTCCGGCCGTGCCATCAAGCCGCCACGCCGGTTCGTACACTCCCTACTAGCGGATTCTGGGGGGAGCTGTGTGGCGTACCGATCACAGAAAGGACACAATCCGCTTTTCGGTCCGTAGACTATAAATCAGGCATCATGCCTTTAAGAAGGATCAAACCTTTAAGAAACTCGATCTGCAACATAGTTAAGCCCAGAGCGGGGGCGGGGCAGTCGAAGCTGGGGACTGATTAAAGGCAGTCGGACTTGGTGTAGTCTCTGACGCCATTTTTGTGTTCAACATGTGGTCTCAACAATTAAACCTTTTCTGTTGAACCTCTCCGAGTTCAGTATATTTTGTTAGGAGTACGTAGACTCCTACAATAGAGCTGTGTTTATTTTCACTCTCGAGTAAGATACCAAACCAGAACCAAATATATTAACACTGTATAACTTTCTTCTATTAGTCTGGACAATCTGTATTTCATGCACTGTGGCCAAGCTAATGGCCGGAATTTTAATCTGGAGGCAGGTAGGGAGCAGGAGGTCGGGGGGGGTGCGGGCTAGAAGGTGGTCGGGAAACCCAGGAAAACGGGTTTCCCGCAGGTCCTGCCGTATTTAACGGCAGGATCTGATTAACATTTCAAAGCTGTTTCCCGCCTGCAGCCAGCCTGATGGAGAGGCTGGCTGGCAATGTTCCCTGTAATTATTTTTTGGGCTGCACGGCCCATTCAAAACTCCACGCATGCGCAGTTTTTGCAATTCAAAAGCCGGCTCACTGGTTGCATGGGACCCCTGGCCATGCAGCTTAAAGGGAATATTGCTGGCTGGTCTTTGGGAGGGATCAAGGGGGGTGCGGGGGCGGGCAGGGGTTTGGGGGCCAGAGGAGGTTTGGGGGCCAGAGGAGGATTGGGGTCTGTAATGTATTATCACATGGTTTGTCACATGGCTTAGTATGAGCATGCTCAGTTCGCTCTGGCCTAATAAAGCAAGCACATGGACTAGCAACTCATCGTGTCTCTGTCCTTCATTTGTTCTACCCACATACAGGAAACTTTGTTATATCCGGCACCAACGGGACCGAGCTGTTGCCGATCTATCAAAACTGCCAGACATACTAGCGTTAATGTTGAAGCATACGGAGGTTTTCATCTCCGTATCTGACAACAAACACTGTTGCTTAGCAACAGCTTCTAAACAGTTGGCCCGTTCCTTGGAAGCGTCTCTGTAGCTTAGCAACAGCTTCAGAGAGACTTTCCAGAGCCTGACTGTTGAAAAAAAAGCCACGAGAAGAAAAAAAGGCCACGAGAAGCAAAAAAACCTAACAAAACGGCTCCTGATTTCTGCCGGTAGATCGAGGTTTCCGGACATACAACCTCCGGATAAACCAAAGTTTCCTGTATATTACATTTTGGCGACAAGGTTGGGATCCCAATGCCATTTTTAGGGATCATGGAAGGACACAGTGTTCAACCTTCAAGTGAACAAGTTTAAGGTGAATTTGTGACACGTAAACTGAGTTTTTGTGATGTTTTACTGTTAATGCTCATGCAGAATTGTCTGTGCTTCACCTTTGCGTGTATGTATATACAGCAACAGCAGCGTTGATTCTCACAGGTACACAAGTAGTGTGCTGAGTGACTGTTCGACGGGATCGGGACAATCATGGCCGCGCCTACAGGATTCATCAGAAGCCTCGGCATGTATGACCGAGCTCACAAACCATTCAGTTCTTACATTGAGCAGATGGAGATTTTTTTTAGGGCCAATAACATTATTTAGACCAAAGGTGCAGATGAGAATGTTCAATCTCAAAATAAAGTAATTCGTGAACATAAAAAAGCAATTTTTCTAATGGAGACTGGGTCAGATGTCTACAGAACGTTGACAAACCTACTCACGCCAGGGAAAGCGAAGGATGCGTCGATTGAAGACATTGTCGAGAAACTCGAGGACCATTTCGACCCAAAGCCATTAGAAATAGCAGAGAGCTATAAGTTTGGTACCAGAAACCAAAAACAAAGTGAAACCATCAGTGAGTACATTGTAGCTCTTAGTAACCTGTCTTTGCATTGTAACTTCAGCACATTGTTGGATCGTGCGTTGCGAGATCATTTTGTGTGTGGACTGGTGGATGAGTGCACACAGCTCAAATTACTGAGCACTCCGAACCTAATGTTTCACATAGCATGCAAAATTGCCCTATCTATGGAGATGACGTCTAAGGATGCAAGGGAACTCCGTCCAACTCAAGTGACTAGTGCAGTTGAGGTCTACAGTCACAAAGCCACCACTAAACCTAAAGCTGTGAGACCGGGTCAAAAGCATGTCGGTGAGAGCAGTTCAGTGAATTGTTATCGCTGCAAAGGAAATCACTCACCACAGTCCTGTCACTACAGAAATGAGAAGTAGTTTCACTGCCAGAAGCAAGGCCATATTTCAACAGCTTGCAGAGCTAGATCTAAAGCAGGAAGTAACAACCATTCTAATGGCAATGCAAAGCAGCGACAACAAAAGGGAGGAATTCACAATATTGAAGTGAACACACCTGATGTTGAAGAACTAGGCATCTACAGTATCTATGCCACTAGCGGCAATGCTAGCAGTCGTGAGAAAGACTTCCGTACAAAAATTTTGATCAACAAGCAATATATTGATATGTGTATCGACATGGCGGCGGACTGCTCTATCATGAGTAAGGACACATATGAGAGTAAGTTTAATCAAATACCACTTACAAAGAATACCATAGAGTTAAAAACCTACTCCGGAGAAATCCTAGAGACATGTGGACAAATGGAATACAGTTCAACACAATGGCCGGTCAGTAAAGTTGCCTATTATTGTAGCGAGCTACATCAACGATGACGATGAGCAATAACCGTTACCTACATCACAAGATTTGTATGCAGCACTCTCTGGGTCAAAGGTTTTCTCCAAGCTTAACCTGTCACACGCTTATGCTCAGCTGAATGTTGACAAAGAGAGTCAACGGTATCTCACCATCAACACACACAAGGGACTGTACTCATACACCAAGTTGCCTTATGGTGTAAAGTCCTCCCCCACCATTTTCCAGGCTACGATGGATAAGATTTAGCAAAGGAGTTCCAGATTGTTTATGCAATCCAGATGATGTGCTGGTCACAACAAGCAGTGAGGAGGTAAGCAATTTCAGCGGGTTGAGAATGGATCTGGCCCGGGTAAATAGGAATCAAAGATTGGCAGATAAAACTGTCATCGAATAATGGGCTGCCTTTAAAGAGGAGATGGTTCGTGTACAGTCGAGGTATATTCCCACGCGGGGAAAAGGTAGGGCAACCAAAGCCAGGTGACGAAAGAGATAGAGAGTAAGATGAAGCAGAAAAAGGGAGCGTATGACAGATGTCAGGTTGAGAATACAAGTGAGAACCAGGCTGAATATAAACAGTTCAGAGGGGAAGTGAAAAAGGAAATAAGAGGGGCAAAGAGAGAGTATGAGAATAGATTGGCAGCTAACATAAAAGGGAATCCAAAAGTCTTCCATAGGCATATAAATGGTAAACGGGTAGTAAGAGGAGGGGTGGGGCTGATTAGGGACCAAAAAGGAGACCTACACATGAAGGCAGAGGGCATAGCGAAAGTCCTAAATAGGTACTTTGCATTTGTCTTTACCAAGAAAGAAGATGCTGCCAAAGTCATAGTGAAGGAGGACCTACATTGGCTCCCAGTTAAGCAATGCCTCAATTTCAAAATTCTCATCCTTGTTTTCCAATCCCCCCATGGCCTCGCCCCTCCCTATCTCTGTAATATCCTCCAGCCCCACAACCCTCGAGATATCTGCACTCCTCTAATTCTGCCCTCTTGTGCATCCCTGATTATAATCACTCAACCATTGGTAGCCGTGCCTTCTGTTGCCTAGGCCCTAAGCTCTGGAATTCCCTGCCTAAACCTCTCCGCTTCTCTACCTCTCTCTCCTCCTTTAAGATGCTCCTTAAAACCTACCTCTTTGACCAAGCTTTTGGCCACCTGCCCTAATTTCTCCTTGTGTGGCTCAGTGTCAATTTTTTTTGTCTTATAATACTCCTGTGCAGCACCTTGGGACATTTTAATACGTTGATGTTGATGTAGTTGAGATACTCGATGGGATAAAAATTGATAAAGAGGGTAAACATAGAAGATAGTAGCAGGAGTAGGCCATTTGGCCCCTCGAGCCTGCTCCACCATTCAATAAGATCATGGCTGATCATCCAAATTCAGTACCCCGTTCCTGCCTTCTCTCCATATCCCTTGATACCTTTAGCCTTAAGAAATATATCCAACTCCTTCTTGAGGATACTAGAAAGGCTGGCTGTACTTAAAGTAGCTAAGTCACCAGGACCAGATGGGATACATCCTAGGATGCTGAGGGAAGTAAAGGTGGAAATTGCGGAGGTACTGGCCATAATCTTCCAATCCTCCTTAGATACGGGGGTGGTGCCCGAGGATTGGAGAATTGCAAATGTTACACCCTTGTTCAAAAAAGGGTGTAAGGATAAACTCAGCAACTACAGGCCAATCAGTTTAACCTCGGTAGCGGGGAAGCTTTTAGAAACGATAAGCCAGGACAAAATTAACAGTCACTTGGACAAGTGTGGATTAATTAAGGAAAACCAGCACGGATTTGTTAAAGGCAAATCATGTTTAACTAACTTGATTGAGTTTTTTGATGAGGTAACAGAGAGGGTTGATGAGGGCAATGCGGTTGATGTGGTGTAAATGGACTTCCAAAAGGCGTTTGATAAAGTGCCACATAATAGGCTTGCCAGCAAAGTTGAAGCCCATGGAATAAAAGGGACAGTGGCAGCATGGATGCGAAATTGGCTAAGTGACAGGAAACAGAGAGTAGTGAGGAATGGTTGTTTATCGGACTGGAGGAAGGTATACAGTGGTGTTCCCCGGGGGTCAGTACTAGGACCACTGCTTTTCTTGACATATATATTAATGACTTGGACTTGGTGTACAGGGCACAATCTTAAAATTTGCAGATGACACGAAACTTGGAAGTATAGTGAACAGTGAGGAGGATAGCGATAGACTTCAAGAGGACATAGATAGGTTGGTGGAATGGGCGGACACGTGGCAGATGAAATTTAATGCAGAAAAGTGCGTAGTGATACATTTTGGTAGGAAGAATGGGGAGAGGCAATATAAACTAAAGGGTACAATCCTAAAGGGGGTGCATGAACAGAGAGACCTGGGGGTATGTGTGCACAAATCGTTGAAGGTGGCAGGGCAGGTTGAGAAAGCGGTTTAAAAAAGCATACGGGATAGCGGGCTTGAAAATTGAGGCATAAAGTACAAAAGCAAGGAAGTTATGGTGAATCTTTATAAAACTGGTTCGGCCTCAACTGGAGTATTGTGTCCAATTCTGGGCACCACACTTTAGGAAGGATGTGAAGGCCTTGGAGAGGGTGCAGAAATGATTTACCAGAATGGCTCCAGGGATGAGAGACTTCAGTTACGTGGATAGACTGGAGAAGCTGGGGTTGTTCACCTTAGAGCAGAGAAGGTTAAGGGGAGATTTAATAAAGATGTGCAAAGTCATGAAGGATTTTGATAGAGTAAATAAGGCAAAACTTTCCAGTGGCAGAAGGGTCGGTAACCAGAGGACACAGATTTAAGGTAATTGGCAAAAGAACCAGAGGCGAGATGAGGAGAATTTTTTTTACCCAATGACTTGTTATGATCTGGAATGCACTGCCTGAAAGGGTGGTAGAGGCAGATTCAATAGTGGCTTTTCAAAGGGGAATTGAATAAATACCTGAAGGAAATAAATTTGCAGGGCTACGGGGAAAGGGCGGTGGAGTGGGACTAGCTGAAGTGCTCTTGCAGAGAGCTGGCACAGGCTCAACGGGCCGAATGACCTCCTTCTGTGATGTAACCATTCTATGATTCTAAGTCTCTCTAGCAATGTTCTACGTGTACACTATGGCACAGCGTGAGCTTAAGTTGGCATGTGATACTTCCAGCTATGGTGTGGGAGCTGTCATAAGCCACGTAATGGATGACGGCCAAGAGAAGCCAATGCCGTTTGCATCATGAACCCTCACAAAGAGCGAACGAAACTACGTGCAAGTTGAAAAGGAAGCACTCACCATAGTGTTTGGAATCAAGAAATTCCAACAGTTCCTGATCAGCAGAAAGTTTACCCTGATAACCGATCACAAACCGCTCCTAGCAATATTGGGGCCCAAATCTGCCATCCCTGCAATGACTGCATCAAGAATGCAACGTTGGGCAGTGTTGTTGTCACAATATCACTACACAATTGAATATCGCACTTCAAAACAGAACGCAATCGCAGATGCCTTGTCCAGGTTGCCACATGAAGTCGTATGTGTTAGGAGTGAAGGTACGATTTTCACACTAGGTGCAGTTGACAAAGACTTTCCCGTGAATGCAACTGAGATTGCAGATGAGAGTCAAAAGGACTCAGTACTGAAAAGAGTATATAAAAACACCTTGAATGGATGGACTGATCAGTGTCTGGACACAGAATTGAAACCCTTCCATAACCGTCGTACTGAATTGTCTTGTGAGCAAGGTTGTATCAAGTGGGGAAACAGAGTGGTGGGACCTACTTCTTTGAAAGATAGATTTCTAGCCGAACTTCATACTGAACATCCAGGGATCATCAGTATGAAATCAATTGCAAGAAGCTTTGTTTACTGGCCTGGTTGGACAGTGATCTTGAATCACTTGTCAGCAAATGGAGCGTTTGCCAATATTGCAGAAACAAACCACCCAAAACTCCACCACAACCCTGGTCATGGCCAAGTAGATCTTTTCAGAGTACATGTAGAATTCTGTGAAAAAGCAAATGATTATTTCCTGGTACTTGTAGATAGTCACTCAAAGTGGATTGAAGTGAAACACATGGGTTTAAATACTACAACTGAACGTACCATAGATGAGTTGAGGTTTATCTTTGCATGTCATGGCTTACCTGAGGAGCTTGTTTCTGACAATGGCCCTCAGTTCCGTTCTGCTCTATTCCAAGAGTTCATGAAATGGAACAGTATCAAACACACCATATCATCCAGCTTCAAACGGAGCAGACGAAAGGTCAGTCAGAATAGTGAAAGAAGCTCTCAAAAAGCAAGTGTTGCAGGGTTGTTCGGGACTCGGCATAAACTACTCCACACACTACAACTGGATATACCCCAGCAGTACTCTTGATGAAGAGGAGATTGAGAACACGATTGAGTCTTGTTCAACTGAATTTGGCCTCAAGGGTTGAACAGAAACAGTTGAGTCAGAAACGTTATTGTGACACCAATCAGAAAGAACGCAGTTTCAAACAAAACGTGTGTGTTCGTGTTCTCCGTCCCCCTGGCAATCCGAGTTCACACAAATGGGATGTAGGAACCATAGTAGAGGTTGGTGGAACCAAGAGATACATGGTTGAAATTCGTGACAAAATCCAAAGTGTTTATGTAAATCAAATGATCTCTGCTAGAGATGAACCAGACATGATCTTGAACCAACAGAAAATGCTGGAAACACTCAGCCGGTCAGGCAGCATCGAGGAGAGAGAAACAGAGTCAACATTTCGGGTCGAACCCTTCCAGCATTTTCTGTTGTTATTTCAGATTTCCAGCATCCGCAGTATTTTGCTATATGATCTTAAACCACTTGGTCATGAACACTTACTCAGTTTGACTCAGTTCAGGCTTCAGTGACTGAACTACCAGGTTCAAACAAGTGTGAGATAGAAACAGGATCATCTTTGAGTTCGGAACCAAAACAAAACAGCCCGAAAATTGGTTCAACAACAAAACCTTTTATAAGGAGATCAGGAAGGTTCCACAAACCTGTTATTAAACTGGATTTGTAGTTCATTTGTAGGATTTGTAGTCCATTTAATAGAAAAAAAGCCAGGAGTTTTTGTTATGTGGTACATGTAATGCTGGGAAATGTGGGACCATAGTTTTATTGTATTTGAGAGGGGAATAAATACATTTTTTTTAAGGGACAAGCAGTGTAATGTATTATCACATGGTTTGTCACATGGCTTAGTATGAGAATGCTCAGTTCGCTCTGGCCTAATAAAGCAAGCATATAGACTCGCAACTCATCATGTCTCTGTCCTTCATTTGTTCTACCCACATATATTACAGGGTTGGAGGAGGATCGGGGGCTGGAGGAGGATCGGGGCTGGAGTATCAGGGGAGGGCTGTCCAGCGGCCGGAGGAGGATCAGGGGAGAACGGGAAGATGATCGGGGCCGGTGGGAGGATCGGAGGCTGCGGGAGGGGGGCCGAGGATCAAAGGTCGGAGAGGAGATCAGGGGTTGAAGGGGTGATTGGAGGCCTTGTGGGGGGAGGTCAAGGGGAGATCGGAAGGGTCGGGGTTGTCCAATTGTGGAAAGGCACTTACATCCTGGATCCAGCAGTCCTCGTCTCCCTTTAGCTGGCGGGTTCCCCAAGGCCAGGGAAACCCGCCCGCCCTCAGTTAAATTTAAAATGGTGGATCACCATGAAGCACTCCAGCCTCATTATAATATTTAAATAGGTGAAACACCTCCTGGGTGCGGGTTGGCTGCCCGCCCCCACCAGCCTCCATTAAAACTGGAAGTGGGCGGGTTGGGGTTGCGATTCAGTTTTTTAACTCTTTAACCTCCCATCTGACCCCAACCCACCCATTTTTGGGGGTTAAAATTCCCCCCAATGTGTCAGTTAGATCAGATCAGATGTATTCCAAAATTGATCCTATTTGTAAACTGACCTGAGTGAATATTACTCCTAATGAGTAACACTTATCAGATATAATTGATACCATGAAATAGAAACAGAAAATAGTGGGAATGCACAGAAGGTCCATCAATGTCTGAGAAGAAAAGATAGGTGAACGCTTCAAGCATAAATCCTGTGACAGAATAGTTCTGATGAGGAGTCTGCATGCTTAACTTTAACCTTGTTTTTCCTGCTGCTGATGACCTGGCTCTATATTGCCAGCATTTTAAAGAAAAAAATAAAGACTTCATAGAATCATAGAAAGTTACAGCACGTAAGGAGGCCATTTCGGCCCATCATGTCCGCGCCAGCCAACAAAGAGCTATCCAGCCTAATCCCACTTCCCAGCTCTTGGTCCGTAGCCCTGCAGGTTAGAGCATCCCAAGTGCACATCCAAGTACTTTTTAAATGTGGTTAGGGTTCCTGCCTCTACCACCCTTTCAGGCAGTGAGTTCCAGACTCCCACAATCCCCTCTGGGTGAAGAAAGTTCCCCTCAAATCCCCTCTAAACCTTCCACCAATTACTTTAAATCTGTGCCCCCTGGTTTTTGACCCCTCTGCTAAGGGAAATAGGTCCTTTCCATCCACTTTATCTAGGCCCCTCATAATTTTATACACCTCAATAAGGTCTCCCCTCAGCCACCTTTGTTTCAAGGAAAACAGACCCAGCCTATCCAGTCTTTTCCTCATAGCTAAGATTCTCTACGCCCAGCAACATCCTTGTAAATCTCCTCTGTATCCTCTCTAGTGCAATCACATCTTTCCTGTAATGTGGTGACCAGAACTGCACGCAGTACTCTAGCCGAGGCCTAACTAGTGTTTTATACAGTTGAAGCATAACCCCCCTGCTCTTGTATTCTATGCCATGGCTAATAAAGGCAAGCATTCTGTATGCCTTCTTAACCACCTTATCTACCTGGCCTGCTACCTTCAGGGATCTGTGGACATGCACTCCAAGGTTCCTTTGTTCCTCTACACTGCTCAGTGTCCTACCATTTAATGTGTATTCCCTTTCCTTGTTAGCCCTCTCCATATGCATTACCTCACACTTCTCTGGATTGAATTCCATTTGCCACGGTTCTGCCCACCTGACCAATTTATTGATATCTTCCTGCAGTCTACAGCTTCCTTCTTCAGTATCAACCACATAGCCGATTTTAGTATCATCTGCAAACTTCTTAATCATACCCCCTATATTCAAGTCAAGATCGTTGATATATACCACAAAAAGCAAGGGACCTAGTACTGAGCCCTGCGGAACCCCACTGGAAACAGCCTTCCAGTCACAAAAACACCCATCAACCATTACCCTCTGCTTCCTGTCACCGAGCCAGTTTTGAATCCAACTTGACACTTTGCCCTGGATCCCATGGGTTTTTAACTTTGTGACTAGTCTGCCATGTAGAACCTTATCAAAAGCCTTGCTAAAGTCCATATACACTACATCAAATGCACTACCCTCATCTATCCTCCTTGTTACCTCCTCAAAAAATTCAATCAAGTTTGTCAGACACAACCTTCCCTTAACAAATCCATGCTGACTATCCTTGATTAATCCATGTCTTTCTATCCTTGTCCTTGTCCTTTTCCATAACTACCTTAAATCTAACAGAATTATGGTCACTAGCACCAAAATGCTCCCCCACTGATACGCTTTATATCTGCCCAGCTTCATTCCCTAAAACTATGTCCAGAACCGTCCCCTGCCTTGTTGGGCTTGCTACATACTGGCTAAAAAAGTTCTCCTGGATGCATTTTAGGAATTCCGCACCTTCTATACCCTTCACACTAATTTTATCCCAGTTAATATTGGGGTAGTTGAAATATCCTACTATTACTGCCCTATAGTTTTTACACTTCTCAGAAATTAGTCTACATATTTGTTCTTCTACCTCCCTCACTGTTTGGGGGTCTGTAGTACACTCCCAGCAGTGTGATCGCCCCTTTTTTGTTTTTCAATTCGACCCATATGGCCTCGTTTGATTATCCCTCCAACATATCATCCCTCCTCACAGCTGTAATAGTTTCTTTAATCAATACCGTGACCCCCCTTCCCTTTTGACCCCCCTCTCTATCCCGTCTGAAAATCCTGTAACCAGGAATGTTGAGCTGCCATACCTGCCCCTCTTTCAGCCACGTCTCTGTAACAGCTATAATATCATAGTCCCAAGTATCTACCTGTGCCCTCAGCTCATCTGCCTTGTTCGCGATATGCCTTGCATTGACGTATATACCACTTAGTACAGGCAAACCTCCTTGTTGACTACTATCTAGTCCTTGATTCCTCTGTCCTTCCAATTTACTTTCTATGTTTTTGTTTTACAATTCCAATTTTTCTTCCCTCCCTATTGACTCTATACTTAGGTTCCCATCCCCCTGCCAAGCTAGTTTAAACCCTCCCCAACAGCACTAGCAAACCCTCCCGCGAGGATATTGGTCCCGTTCCCGTTGAGGTGCAACCCATCTGGCTTGTAGAGGTCCCACCTCCCCCAGAAATGGTTCCAATTCCTCAGGAATCTAAAGCCCTCCCTCCTACACCATCTCATCTGCTCTATCTTCCTATTTCTGAACACACTAGCACGTGGCACTACCTTTGAGGTCCTGCTTTTTAACCTCTTTCCTAGCTCCCTAAACTCTGCCTGCAGGACCTCATCCCTCTTCCTAATTATGTCGTTGGTACCGATATGGAGCACAACCTCTGGCTGTTCACTCTCCACCCTCAGAATGCCCTGCAGCCGTCCAGTGACATCCTTGACCCTGGAACCAGGGAGGCAACATACCATCCTGAAGTCCCATCTGCGGCCGCAAAAACGCCTGTCAGCTCCCCTAACTATTGAATCCCCTATCACTATTGTTCTCCCTCTCCTCTTCCTCCCCCGCCCCCCCGGTGCAGCTGAGCCTTCCACGGTGCTGTGGACTTGGCTCTGGCTGCACTCCCAAGAGGAACCATCGCCCTTCATCAGCACTCAGCACCGAATACTGGTTGGTGAGCAAGATGGGCTCAGGGGACTCCTGTACTACCTGCCTGGTCCTCCTCTCTTGCATTTACATAGCTCTATTCATGACCTCAGGACTTCCCAAAGTACTTTGCAGCCAATGAATTACTTTTGAAGTGTAGTCACTGTTATAATGCAGGAAACGCGACAGCCAATTTGCAAGGTTCCAAATACAACAACTGCTTTTAGTGATATTAGTTGAGGGATAAATATTGGCCAGGACATCCCCAGCTCTTCTTCAAAATAGTGCCATGAGATCTTTTATGTCCACTGGGGAGGGTAGACGGGGCCTCAATTTAACGTCTCACCCAAAAGACGGCACCTCCGACAGTGCAGCACTCCCTCAGTCCTGCCTCCGCAAGATCCTGCAAATCCATTGGCAGGATAGGCGCACCAACGTCAGTGTTCTTGCTCAGGCCAACATCCCCAGCATCAAAGCTCTGACCACGCTCAATCAGCTCCGATGGACGGGTCACATTGTCCGCATGCCCGATACAAGACTCCCAAAACAAGCGCTCTACTCGGAGCTCCGGCACGGCAAGAGAGCCCCAGGTGGGCAGAGGAAACGCTTCAAGGACACCCTCAAAGCCTCCTTGAAAAAGTGCAACATCCCCACCGACACCTGGGAATCCCTGGCCCAAGACCGCACCCACCCACCCCTTCAACCACTGTCTGCCCCACCTGTGACAGAGACTGTAGGTCCCGCATTGGACTAATCAGCCACCTGCGAGCTCATTTTTAATGTGGAAGCAAGTCATCCTCAGTTCCGAGGGACTGCCTAAGAAGAAGAAGACTCCCTCAGTACTGCTTTTTTTTTTGTGTGTTTTTATTTCAGATATCCAGGCGTTTTATTCATCTCTGATACGAGATTTCATCTCACTGCGTGTTAAAAGTTAAGGCATAGAGTATAGGGGAGTCCAGAACCAGGGGTCACAGTCTAAGAACAAGGGGTAAGCCATTTAGGACAGAGATGAGGAGGAATTACTTCACCCAGAGAGTGGTGAACCTGTGGAATTCTCTACCACAGAAGGCAGTGGAGGCCAATTCATTAAATATATTCAAGAAGGAGTTGGATCTATTTCTTAAGGCTAAAGGGATCAAGGGATATGGAGAGAAGGCAGGGACAGGGTACCGAGTTTGGATGATCAGCCATGATCGCATTGAATGGCAGAGCAGGCTCGAGGGGCCGAATGGCCTACTCCTGCTCCTGTCTTCTATGTTTCTATATCAGCACACCCCAGTGCACAGGATGTCTGTGAGATCTTGCAGCAAGTGTCCGGGGGGGGCGGCCATCCACCCTCCCTCAGCCTGCAGGTGCGCGCGCAGCCTGGCGCCTCCAGAGGGCGCTGTGAGCCACTCGCCCGCAAAAAAAGAGAGAGCGCGAGCCGTAAATGGTGATGTGCGTCGTTGTCGCGCTGCCGTTGGCTCTTCGGTGTTTGTCGCTCGCTCGCTCCCTCCCTCACTCGCGTACTGACCGCAGCCGCGGGCGCGGCCGCAATCGCGAGCCGACAGGAGCCACCCGAGCCGCCGCAGTGAGTCCCCGAGCGAGCGAGAGCGAGAGAGAGAGTGCCCGGGGGCCTGAGTGCGCGCCCGGGGACCGGCACTGCCCTGCCCTGCCTCCACCCCCCTCTCTCTTTCGGTGAAGAGGAGGAGGAGGAGCCGCCGACGACAAGATGGAGAGCACCGAGGAGGGTGAGAGGATCAAGAAGCCGGGGAATCCGGGAGGGGGGAATAAGCAGGTCGCTCCCCGTCCCCGTGGAAGGGATTAGGTGACAGGAAAATGGGAGGCAGCGTCCCGAGTGAAAAAAACCGAAGGCCAGGCCGCAACTTCACTGCTTGGGGGCTCTTTCGGGTCAAAGGTCAAATGTTCCTGAGGCCTCCCTCCCCCACTCTTTCCCACTCCCTCTCTCCCTCCAGTTTATTTTTGGGGGGAGGGGTTAAATCCAGGTGATGGATTGACTTTGGCAAGAGTTGGATGGTGCCACGGTTTCTGGTGACGTTTCACCTAAGGTGGATTTCTTTTTTTGTGCCAAAGGGACGTGAGTTCTCAGCAATAAATGGAGAAGCTAGCAGCACTTGGCCAGTGCCTGTAAACTGTTACTGAGGTGTTGCTCAATGTGGAACTTGCTGTGAAAGCAAAACTTTCTTTTACTTATCTAGGCAAGACAACAGAAAGTTGCATCGGTGCAGCACCTTAAACGTAGAAAAAAAGTGTTCCCCCCCCCCCACAAAAAAAATGGATGCCAAGTCAAAGGAGGACAAATTCAGAGAGGTGGCCAAAAACTTGGTGGAAAGGAAATTTAACGGTGGTCGGCTACTGGCAAGAGGGAATTGCAGTCAATGTCCCTCACGTTTTCTTTTGTTTATCAGTGGCTACTTTCAGCGATTTCCAAATTAAAGGATTAATTACTATGAGCAACAATACAAATCACAATAAACTAATCCATGGGGGGTGGAGGTGGGGTAATAGCAGTGTAACTCTTGAGATGTTCACTAGAGCACTACAAATTGTAATCTGATTTTTGGGATTGTGTTGTGGGTTGATGTTCCCTGGACCTCTTCATTGGATTGCTACTTTTGTAATCAGTGATAAAATAATAATTTTCTAATATAACACAATTGGGAGGTTTGGATGCTTTTGATGAAGGGTTTGACCTTTAAGTGTGTTTATATTATCTGAATGCCTTGTTTTTGTTACATGGTTAGTGATGTGCTGGAAGGAACAAATATCACATCACAATTTTCTTCCTGTTCGCACAATAAGTTATATTTTGTATGTTTGTGTTGAGCACAAACTTTGTTAAAGTGTAATATTTAACATATTGCAGTGGTGTGTACAGCATTGTCAGTTTGTGAAAGGATTTTGGTATTGTCATCCTTAAACGTTTGCCACGTCACTTATGAGCTACTTTTAAGTTTTCTCCCAAAATTCTGCGGCAGTGTTTTTATGGCTTTTGTTGGTTTTGTCTACTGTAGTTTGAACTAAAAATGAGAAGGCCAGGTAGTAAATAATTCTAGCTGAAACCAGTTGCAGCAGCACCTCTGGCTCAGAATTCCAGTGTACCTGAAAGCAAAAATGCACCATTTGTTGTGATGATCCCTAAGTTTTTATAACAGAAGATTGAAGGAGCAGTCATACTGACCCACATTTCTTGCATCTAGTAACTTTATTAAAAGCGGCATAGGTATTGGGAGCAGATTGCTTGTCTGCCTCTGCAGATGGGGAATGGTGGAGTGGAGATCAAGTTGGGGTGGGAAAGGAGAATTCCTAGAAAATTGGCTTTATTTTAATTTTTAACACATTCAATAGCCTTACACGGCTGGTGAAAATAACATATACATATGTATGCATCAAGTTTGTAATAGAAGTTTCTTGCTGGCAACTGATGTAACCTTGCTTGTGCTCCGGATTTTCTAAAGCTCTTTTTTTTTCTGGTCACAAAATGACTTCGCACCCCATGCAGTGTTGAAGGGATTCCTTGCCACAGTTGACTGCAGTGCTATTTATAATGGAAAGAAAATAATGCACTCATTAAATATTAGGCTCCCTATCTTTTGGCACTTCAATATTATACGTTAAAAATAAAACGTAATGGTTGTGGTTATGTTACCCACAGTGGGCAGCTTATAGACCATGATTGTTTAACTGTACATGTGTTGTAACTTCATCCAAACCCAATGAATGTTGCAACTTTAATACACAGAACAGATGTGTGACACTTTATTTTGTTCTGTTCTGTATATATTAATAGAACATGAGCGATGTTCATAAGTTGATTCAAATAAGCTGAAAGATACCTCAGGATGGCAGAGTGCTTCTTTAACTTTCTTGCAAGGACGCATCAATTTATTTTAGCTTAAACCAACTTTTGGCACTTTTTGACTTTTTATTTGTGCTTAATGGTTAAGGCTGGGAAACAAGGTGCCCTGGAGTGTGGCTAAGGTTGTTTGACAGTTGCTGGTTTGAGCAATGCAGGGTGGCAGAGTTGAGTTAAAGTGGCATTGTTTCTCAGTTCAGGGAAAGTGAAGCTTGCATGCATGTGCAGAACTAGTCAACAGTATCCACATGCAGTTTAAATTTTAATGCTGGAGATCTGACTGGCCTATGTGCTCTAGGTAAAGTTTCCAGATCCTGCACTGGACAGATAATTCTTGAATGTCTTATTGACTAGGCAGGCTACTGTTATTACTATAGCTGGTGTAAAGCCGAAGTGGTGTGAGACTACTTCCTGCAGGTGATCTCCTACCACTTGTCTAACTTTGATTCTGGCAACTCTTCACACTTGAATTACGCAAAGCAAATGTGCATCCAGAACTGCGTTGCATCAAGACATTATCGTATAAAATGCCTATTTGCTGGAACTTCATAGCCACAGTTTTGCTTCATATCCATACGAAGGGAAGATCAGTCACATTTTGAAGGATGTTTGATTGTGTTGTTATGACGTTCTAGCTGTTAAGTCATTTTGTGACTAGCACAGGTAGTCATATTATAAAAAGGACGTAGAGGCACTGGAGAGGGTGCAGAGAAGATTTACAAGGATGATACCAGAAATGCGAGGGTATACATATCAGGAAAGGATGAACAGGCTGGGTCTCTTTTCTCTTGGAAAAAAGAAGGCTGAGGGGTGACCTAGAGTCATAGAGTCATAGAATTATACAGCACAGAAAGAGGCCCTTCGGCCCATCGTGTCTGTGCCGTCCATCAAGCCCTGTCCAATCTAATCCCATTTTCCAGCATTTGGTCCATAGCCTTGTATGCAATGGCATTTCAAGTGCTCATCCAAATGCTTCTTGAATGTTGTGAGGGTTCCTGCCTCTACCACCCTTTCAGGCAGTGAGTTCCAGACTCCAACCACCCTCTGGGTGAAAAAGTTCCTCCTCAAATCCCCTCTAAACCTCCTGCCCCTTACCTTGAATCTATGCCCCCTTGTTATTGACCCCCCTACTAAGGGGAAAAGTTCCTCTTTATCTACCCTATCTATGCCCCTCGTCATTTTGTACACCTCAATCAGGTCCCCCCTCAACCTTCTTTGCTCCAAGGAAAACAACCCCAGCCTGTTCAGTCTTTCTTCATAGCTGAGGCGCTCCAGCCCAGGTAACATCCTGGTAAATCTCCTCTGCACCCTCTCCAATGCAATCACATCCTTCCTATAGTGAGGTGACCAGAACTGCACACAGTACTCCAGCTGTGGCCTTACCAGCGTTTTGTACAGCTCCATCATAACCTCCCTGCTCTTATACTCTATGCCTTGGCTAATGAAGGCAAGTATCCCATATGCCTTTTTAACCACCTTATCTACCTGTTCCGCTGCCTTCAGGGATCTATGTATATGTACACCAAGGTCCCTCTGACCCTCTGTACTTCCTAGGGTCCTACCACTCATTGTGTATTCCCTTGCCTTATTTGTCCGTCCAAAATGCATCACCTCGCACTTTTCAGGGTTAAATTCCATTTGCCACTTTTCCGCCCATCTGACCAACCAGTTTATATCGTCCTGTAGCCTGAGGCTTTCCTCCTCGCAATTTACCACCCCACCAATTTTCGTGTCATCTGCGAACTTACTGATCATACCTTTTACATTCTCCTCCAAATCATTTATGTAGATCACAAACAGCAAGGGACCCAGCACTGATCCCTGAGGTACCCCACTGGACACAGGCTTCTAGTCACAAAAGCAACCTTCGACCATCACCCTCTGCCTCCTGCCACTCAGCCAGTTTAGGATCCAACGTGCCAAGGCACCCTGGATCCCATGGGCTCTTACCTTCTTGACCAGTCTCCTATGCGGGACTTTGTCAAAAGCCTTACTGAAGTCCATGTATACCACATCCACAGCATTTCCTTCATCCACATCTTTTAAAATTATAAAAGGTTTTGATAGAGTGGATACAGAGAGAATGTTTCCACTTGTGGGGAAGAGCAAAACCAGAGGCCATTGATATAAGATAGTCACCAAGAAATCCAATCAGGAATTCAGAAGAAACTTCTTCACCCAGAGAGTGGTGCGAATGTGGAACTCTACCACAGGGAGTGGTTGAGGCGAATAGTATAGATGCATTTAAGGGGAGGCTAGACAAGCATATGAGGGAGAAGGGAGTAGAGGGTTATGCTGATAGATTTAGATGAGGAAAGACGGGAGGAGGCTCGAGTGGAGCATAAACGCCGGCATGGACTGGTTGGGCCAAATGGCCTGTTTCTGTGCCGTATATCTTATGTAATCCTATGATGAAGTGTTCTAATCATTGTGAATCATGGAGTGAACAAGTGAAATAGATGGAACTATTTGACCTGGTAAAAGAAAGGGAATTTGAGCAATCTTGTCTGGTAATTTGGGATGTAGATGTGCAAGTTTGGTATGATGTATGTAGCAGTACTGCAGAGTATGAAAAAATTCAGAATATTTTAGGAATAATACTCTTGTATAGTTGTAATAAAAGGTATGTGGAGTGCATCTGTGTTGATTTAACCGAAGTTAATTCCCTCTCGGTGTTTAACCCCTTCTGGGGTACTGAGGTCATTCGCAGCACTCCAGCTGAGATTAGTTAACTCAACACATTGAGAATTGAACCTGGCACCATCTGGCCTGGGGATTTTGTATTGCAGCAAGTAATGCTGTACCCACTAGCTCCAGTTTGGGAGCTGAAAAACCCTTTTAATACCTCGAGTTGAGTTTATGGCAGTGCTAACTAGCTATTGAATAGTTTAGTAAAATGATTGGATACATGTAGAACTGAATGTACCCTGGTTAAATATATATACTCCATATATATGTGCACAGTTACAAGATTTGGAAATGAGGCTGGATTGCAGCTCTTGAGCAATAGTAGCGTTTCCATAATAAAAACAGAAAATGCTGGAAATACTCAGCAGGTCAGGCAACATCTGTGGAGAGAGAAGCAGAGTTAATGTTTCAGGTCGATGACCTTTTGTCAGAACTGGAAAAGGTTCGAGCTATAACAGTTTTTAAGCACGTGCAGAGGCAGGGAAAGGAGGAGAGGAAAGAACAAAAGGAAAGATTTGTGATAGAGTGGAAGGCAGGAGAGATTAAATGACAAGGGATGATGGTGCAAGGTGAAAGGAGATGGTAATGGGACAAGTAAAGAAACAAAAGATCGGTCTAGAGGTGCTGTAAATGGCAATCTCAGATTCATCAGCAACAGCTGCTGTCTGGGGGGAAAAAATGAGGGCCGAGGTTGTGATCTGAAGTTGCTGAACTCGCTGTTGAGTCCGGAAGGCTGTAAAGTGCCTAATAGAAAGATGAAGTGCTGTTCCTTGAGTTTGCGTTGAGCTTCATTGGAACAGTGTAGGAGGCCAAGGTTGGAGTGGGAGTGGTCCGGAGAATTAAAATAACAGGTGACTGGAAGCTGGGGGTCACGCTTGCGGACTGAACGGAGGTGTTCTGCAATCTGCGTTTGGTCTCCCCAATGTAGAGGAGACCACATCATGAGCAGCGGAAACAGTATATACTAAATTGAAAGAAGTACAAGTAAATCACTGTTTCACCTGGAAGTAGTGTTTAGGGCCCTGGACAGTGGGATGGGAGGAGGTAAAAGGGCAAGTGTTGCATCTCCTGCAGTTACACAGGAAGGTGCCGTGGGTAGGGGAGTGCGTA
This sequence comes from Somniosus microcephalus, assembly GCF_052327205.1. Classification (NCBI taxonomy): domain Eukaryota; kingdom Metazoa; phylum Chordata; class Chondrichthyes; order Squaliformes; family Somniosidae; genus Somniosus; species Somniosus microcephalus. The sequence continues at coordinate 280,000,309 of NC_140991.1, read as the reverse complement.
TTGGGGGTGAGAGGAGTAGACTAGGCGTCCTTGGCTTGTGATAAAGAATTGGTGGTGTAGCTATGCAAGTGACAGACTCCTTCTCTGGGAAGGGTTTGACTGTGGATGTGCATGGTTGTGGCAAAAATGAATTTTAACTTCTATTTTTGCATTGCTAGAAACAAACAATGGGGCTGACACCCAAGGTGATCTCTCAAACAATTTTTAAATAGAAAGCCATCAGCTCAGGACAGGCAAGTCATCTGGAAAGGGCTTCCTCAAGGTATGAGATTCTGTGGCCTATGCAATGGTTGTCTGAAGTGTGCCATTATATGCAATGTAAGAAGTCACACAACACCAGGTTATAGTCCAACAGCTTTATTTGAAATCACAAGCTTTCGGAGCGCTGCTCCTTCGTCAGGTGAAGGAGCGCTGCTCCTTCGTCACCTGACGAAGGAGCAGCGCTCCGAAAGCTTGTGATTTCAAATAAAGCTGTTGGACTATAACCTGGTGTTGTGTGACTTCTTACATTTGTCCACCCCAGTCCAACTCCGGCATCTCCACACCATTATATGCAATCACAAACACCTTGGCCGTTGGCTGTTTATTCAATGGTGATGACATTAGATTGAACAGACATTCGCCATGAGAGATGCAGCTGTCGACTGCTAGGATAGCTTGGGGAGGGGTTGATCCCAAGCTGCGGTCCCAGCCTGGTTTAGTGGTTTTGATTGACAACAGTGTCTGATCTTTAAGAAGGGACATGGGGCACTGGCTGGAGTCCTTTTTAATGGGTAGTTCGGTGGTCCACCTATTAGAATTATTTTGAACATCAGGAGGCAGTTTGCAGTAAGTTTTAGAGTCAACCAGAGATGTATGGTTTAAGTGTGAGTGCTATATAGCCAGAGAGTATGGCTAGATTGAGTTTACAGTCAGTAAACCTCTGTCTAAAGCTCATATGGGGTAGAGTTCCCGCTAGGTTGTGCAGGTTTTTCAGCACAATTTGCCCGAAATCAGCCAGACCAGCGCAAAAGGTCGAGGAATTTCAAGCGCAAGTTACGTCCAGCACAAATCAACTTTTCCCGATCTTTTGCGCTGGTTTAAAAAACATTGCTGGAAGCCGCCCCCGCCCCCCCACAAAACTGGCCATGCCCCCAGATCAAATCAATCACCAGGGTGAGTTTCCGCTAATTGCGCCTGTTTGCGGCCCTTTAGTCATATACAGCACAGAAAGAGGCCCATCGCGTCCGCGCCAGCCATCAATCCCTGTCTAATCTAATCCCACTTTCCAGCATTTGGTCCGTAGCCTTTGAGGAGGCTCTTAAAATTAAGGACACTATTAGGCACCTTTTAAAAAAAATCTTTTAAATATTAAAACATTTAATTTATTAAGAAACTGACTAGTGTACACCAATGAAACTAGCAAATGGTTTTGTAGTTTTTTTTGGATATTTAAAATTGGGTTATTCACAAATGGTGAACTAGACAACTCTTATTAAAAATGCTTATTTTTTGTGATAAACCTATTTTCAGCTTTATTAATAACTTAATAAGGTTACCACTCTTAAATATATCATGGAATATTTTTTAATGCAAGGGAGAAAAAATAAACAATGACGTTCTAAAACGCTGCCCGATTGCGCTGGTTCATGGCAGATTTTACATTTGTTATTATGCCAATGAGTTTGAGCGGCAGCTTGAACCATAACTTCACTTTGGAAGTTTGCACGTGGATTGTCGATTGTGCTCAAGGCGGAAACTCTACCCCTGTATATTTAGAGGGAAAGCGAGTGGCATATTTATTATTTTATGCATTGAAGAAGGTAGAGAAATATTTCACTTATTTTTTTTACTGTGCCTTGCATAAATAAAACCATTTGTTGGTTCAAAAATCTGAGTTCTCGGTCTATTGAGTATTCATATCCAGTCCGCCTTTTGAGGAGTGGAGAATTATGTGACAGCATGTGATCCGCTCCAGTAGCCACTGTACAGAGTAAGGGTTCTACTTTATGATACATGGCTCTTGCTATTAGTTATCTAGATATTGGACAGCAAAAGCTTCACTTCAGATCATGGGGAACGTGAGGTCTGTTCTCTGGCACAGAACCCAAGTAAGTAAATAGTGTAAAAAAACAAAAATGAAACCATTGTTATCAAATTCAAAGTGAGTGAGTTCAAAACCCAAATTCTTATGTGATACAATAACTTACCAACTAAGCACTGAAAGCACTTGCTCAATTTGAATTTGAAACTGTGTGCATCCACAGTTATTCAAAACAAGCAGCCTAGATTTAAAACATTTTTTGTAAGGGTGTCATGATAATCTAATGTACTATTCAGTAGAAAGATATTGGGCTTATTCCAGTGTTTGGAAACCGAAAAAAGATTTAGTAATTTGCAGGGATGAAAACAAGGAAGGGTAAACATCTGGCAATATTTTAATCCAAGCTTTTTTTAATTACATAAAACCCTAAGATGGGCCATGATTCAGTGGCTAAGCTTTTCTGGGCCATTTCAATTGATGTTGGATAAAAAGCCTAGCTTCTTCAGGCCTAGGGAAGGGAAATTGGAGGTGAAGAGGCCCAGGCTGCTATCTTGCCTCCGAGGGGCTGGCTAGCTATAGACATTAGAATCATTTCTAATTGTGCTGATTTTGGCAGCTGAAAATTTAACAGGATTGCCAAACTTTGGACTCTCCTAAAACTCTCACTGTTTGAGTTTTGAGCAATTCTAGTTCTTGGTGCCTCTTTTTTTTAAATGGCAATAGCAGCTGGTGTGATCTGTTACATTATTTTCTTGAGTCCTCTACCAAAAGTAATTACTAGAAAATCTTGTCTTTTCTGTCACTTTTATAAGTGAGCTGATTGTTTAACTCGTATTCCATGGCCAATGATCAAGTCATAAGTCAGGTCTAGTTTCACTCGTTTCTACAATGGAGGTTTTCCACAAATGTTACTTTGTGAAGATATTTTTAAAACTAACGAAACCACCAGAATATCATTACATGTGCCAGATTTTCTGTACCCAGAAAGATCCTAATTTTCCATCAAATTCTATATACAGGAAACTTTGTGCTATCCGGCACCCACGGGACCGAGCTGCTGCCGTTGCCTCAAAACTTCCGTACTCTCCAGAGTTAATGTTGAGAGATACGGAGATTCTTATCTCTGTATTTGACAACAAACACTGTTGCTTAGCAACAGCTTCTAAACACTCAGGTGTGGCCCTAAAGCTCTGTAGCTGAAGCTGTTGCTATAGCTACAGACCTTGCACAGCTTGACTGTTCAAACAAAGCAAAAAAACAAAACAAAAAGAATAAAAAACGGCTGCTGATTTTTGCCGGTGGCTCCAGATTGCCGGATAGCTCACCTCCGGATAGCACAAAGTTTCCTGTATCTAAAAGCTGTATTATTAGTTATAGATAGTCATGGGCAGTGTGTTTCACTGTCCTCCTTCCATTATTGCATCAGGCATGTGGTATTCTGGATACTGAAGCAATATGAAAGAAAAGATAGAACCTGCATTTATATAGTGCTTTTCATGGCCTCAGGATGTCCCAAAATGCTTTACAGCCATTGAAGTACTTTTGAAGTCCAGTTATCTCTCCTCCTCTCCTGTAGGAGCAGACTCCTGCCAAAATAAAGTTCCTTCTGTGCCCATTGCTCTCCAGTGCCTTGGCCCAGTGACCTTCCTTTATGCCTGAATGAGACAAGCTACAGGAAACTCTCTTTTAACCGGCACCTAAATATCTGGAAATCTCTCTTAACCAGCAAAATCCAGGAGTAGGTTCAGGTAAGTTTTACTGTACATTAGTGGCTGTGTAACCGGGGTTCCTGGATCTGTGGCTATGTAACCAGGGTTTCTGCACCTGTGGCCGTGTAACCGGGGCTCCTGCACCTGTGGCCGTGTAACCGGGGCTCCTGCACCTGTGGCCGTGTAACCGGGACTCCTGCACCTGTGGCCGTGGACGGGGCTCTCGTACCTTGGTAAGTACACCTCTCTGTAATCCGGACTTTTTGATCAACCGGCACCACGCCAGTCCCGTTGGTGCCGGATAAAAGAGTTTCCTGTAGATAGGCACATGAGGGAGAAAGGAATAGAAGGATATGCTGATAGGGTTAGATGAAGTAGGGTGGGAGCAGACCCGTGGAGCATAAACACCGGGATAGACCAGTTGGGCCGAATGGCCCGGTTCTGTGCTGGAGACTCTTTGTAAACAGGAATGAGTTAAATGATCAGATCGTCTGTGTGTGATGTTGGTTGAGGAATAAATGCTGCCAGGGCACCGGGAAAACTCCCCTGCTCGTCTTCGAATAGTGCCATGGAATCTTTTACGCCCACCTGAGAGGGCAGATGGGGTTTCGGTTTAATGTCTCATCCGAAAGACAGCACCTCTGGTGCAGCACTCTGTAGTGCACTGAACTGTCGGACTGGATTATGTGCTTAAGTCTCTAGCGTGGTGCTTGAACCCACGACCTTCTGACTCCGGCCACTGAGCCACGGCTGACACGAGTTAGAAGGGAGTGGGTAGTGGTTGTAATCATTTGGCTGTGGAATACAGGTAGCAGTGTGAGGAAGTGGTTTATAATTCAATCAAGGCTATTTGTATATAGGGGACCCCAGTACTTGTATTTTCTTTACATTTCAACCTAGCTCCTTTTACAATTACCCTCTTGTTTCTTTCCTTTATTTGGATACTAATCCATGTCCATGTCTTGCACTTGATACCCCCTGAGGTCGCGTTGTATAATGTTGGTTGTAGTTTAAGATTGATATCTTGGAGTTTTGTCTGGCTACCAGTGACGATTGGGAAGAAGTTTGAGTTTAAATTTTTTGGAAGTTTCTTCTGCCCTCAGGCAATTAAATAAGTTGAGTAAAATCCATGATAGTACAGACAAAATGGTATGTTTAAAGATGTGAACTCGATGGGCCAAATATTCTTCTTTATTTTCTGATTATGTTTGGGCCAACTGTCTGCTTGGAAGTATGTTTCTCAGTTCTCTCCCCTAAACTTGTTTTGAAATTGGTAATATTAAAAAGACATCCTCTATTGGTTATTTTTAATTGCTGTTCTGTTATTAAAGGAATAGGTTCCTCTCTTGAGTTGATTTGCTTGAGTGAAGAACTGAAATTGAGCATTTGATAACAATACTTTAATCACAGGTCATTGGTGTTTCTTCTCACCTTCATGCATTGTGACTGGCAGAGGCTGTGAAAATCTGCTTCCGAGCTTCTGGCAGTGTTGTTTTGCAACCAGCCGCAATGAAATGCATGAAAGTGGCCAGAGTAACTCGCCTAGCAAGTCCTTGTTGATTCCTTCTAATTTTATACGTGGAAGTGCATAATTTTGGCTCTGAGACTTTACACCACGTTTGAGGAATTGAGTGCAACTTGTGTTTTACCACTTGGTGATGCAGCAGGTTGAAATGCCTGTGCAGTTGAAATAATAACAACTACTTACATTTATATAGCGCCTTTAACATAGTAAAACATCCCACGGTGCTTCACAGGAGCGTTATCAAACAAAATTTGACACGGAGCCGCAAGGAGATATTAAGGCAGATTGGTCCGAGGTAGGTTTTAAGGAGCGTTTTAAAGGAGGAAAGGGAGGTGGAGAGGTTTGGAGGGGGGGGGGGGGATTTCCAGAGCTTGGGGCCTTGGCAGCTGAAGGCTCGGCCAGCAATGGTGGAGTGATTAAAAGCGGTGATACTCAAGAGGCCAGAATTGGTGGAGCGCAGATATCTTGGAGAGTTGAAATCTTTGTTCCAATTTTCCTCCCTAAAGGCGCTGACCCTTGCTTAGCATGCAGTTCCGGAGAAGAGGCAGTCCATCCTTCACTAACTCAGCTAAGTTTCCATTCTTCATGCAAGATGCTGATCAGTGTGTTGGCAGGCTGTTTGACAGTGGAAGGCCTAAAAGTCAATCCTGATTCTGTTCCCAGATTCACTTGTTCCAGCGAGTGATAGCAATTGGGAGCAGGAAATCTGGTTGTTTTCCACTCTGCTGTAGCACAGGGTCATTTTATATGCTTCAGAATAATTTAATTGTATGTTTTGAATAATATTATGCTACATTTTGTGCCCGATCATGCCCCTTTGATGCTAAAACAAGTTGACTTCAATATGTCTGCCACTTTGGGGAGCATTAGCAAAATCATCTTGACTATAAGATACGTGCTTTACTGGGAAATAAGGATCAATTCTGACCCTAAGTGAAACTTGTATACGTTTCTTGAGGGTTTACTGTAATGTTCAGCTAGTTTGTGCCTTTGTTAATCATATACAAAGTCTGGTTGTGAATTACCAGTAACTATTGAGATCTGTTTGATCTCTTTCACAGGTTCTCCCCTAATGCTTGTTTGCATATTGATCCTTCCCAGTTTAATTTCTGAGATTGCATGTTGTAAATTCCCTTGGTTCTCTTATCTGGCTCATCAGTTTTGTGTCTGGGGAGTCTCTAACCTGGCAACATTTTAATGTTGGTTGATCAGCAATGCAGCATTGTGTGAGATTTTGGGGGCAGATTAATACAAATGTCAGTTGCAATGATATGGGTTAAATTAAAGTAGATAATCAGGTAATGAAAGGGAGAAAAAGTCTAGTTGTAAAATAAGTACCAGAAGACAAAAGAATAAAAAATAAATTAAATTAATTTGTTTAAAAATAAATTTAATGAATTGGAAGAAAATACCCGTCACGCTTTGGAATTCAGACTATGCCACCCTGGGTGGAACCGTGTAATTTTTAAATGCTAAACGTAGCTCTCAAGGTTAAATTCACATTAGCAGGGCTGCGAGATGTACATTGGTTTCAGCTGGGCTTCTGAACCAGCATCCTGGAGGCAGGCTATTAAAAAAGCAATAGTTAAAATAAAAACAGAAACTGGTTGAAACACTCAGCAGGTCAGGCAGCCATCTATGGAGAGAGAAACAGAGTTAATATTTCAGGTTGATGACCTTTCCCCAGTCCTGTGTGTGAGTCACGTAAAGATTGTTTTTGTAACTCTAAAGTTGCTGGCTGAAAAAGAAACCTAAACAGTGTATTTTTTCTCTGCTTTCTTGGTCTGAAGATGGTACATCAGGTCAGGAAGGAAATAACTTAGACGATATAACTTTAAAAAAAAATCAAACAGAAGACAGCATTTTCTTCCAATGGATCCAATAAAGACTATAAATAGAGTTTTTAAATACTTGACCACCAGGTGTATGATGTGTATAGATAGATCATTGTTCTGGTTATTTAGATAGCTTAAGCCACGTTGCAGTGTTGTAAATATCCTTGGCAAAAAATCTTTATTTCATGAAAGCATAAGCCGTGTTCACACAGTAGTTATTGAGTTAATGTTTGCTGCAGTAAAAATAAACAAGTCTTCCTATTTTTTTTTATTCGTTTGTGGGATGTCGGCGTCACTGGCAAGGCCAGCATTTATTGCCCATCCCTAACTGCTCTTGAAGGTGGTGGTGAGCCGCCGCCTTGAACCGCTGCAGCCCGTGTGTTGAAGGTACTCCCAAAGTGCTGTTAGGGAGGGAGTTCCAGGATTTTGACCCAGTGACGATGAAGGATCGGCGATATACTTCTAAGTCAGGATGGTGTGTGACTTGGAGGGGAACTTGGAGGTGGTGGTGTTCCCATGCGCCTGCTGCCCTTGTCGTTCTAGGTGGAAGAGGTCGTGGGTTTGGGAGGTGCTGCCGAAGAAGCCTTGGTGAGTTGCTGCAGTGCATTTTGTAGATGGTACACACTGCAGCCACGGTACGCCGGTGGTGGAGGGAGTGAATGTTTAAGGTGGTAGATCCAGCAGCTAGCCGACAACCATGACGTGCGTGGATTCTTTAGCGCAGTCGAGACCACCTACGGCCCAAGCACCCAAGGTCCTACCCCATTGTGGGCCAAGAACGGAGAGGCAGTCAGTGCCCGCTGGAAGGAGCACTTCGTAGATCTCCTTAACCGAGATTCTGTCTTCGATGCGAGTGTCCTCATCTCCATCCTGCAGCTTGCTACCCGCCACCACCTCAGCACAACCCCAGCCAGGCATGAGGTTGAAAAGGCCATCTGACAACTGAAGAACAAGAAGGCCTCAGGAGCAGATGGAATCCTCACTGGGCACTAAAACATGCCGGAGAAGCACTATTGGCGCGAATACATGAACTAATTTCTCTTATTTGGAAGGAGGAGAGCATGCCAGGGACTCTCAGACGCCGTAATCGTGACCATCTTCAAGAAAGGTGACACGTCTGATTGCAGTAATTAGAGGAGTCTTCCTGCTGTCCGCCACGGGGAAAGTCATGGCAAGAATCCTCCTCAATCAGCTTCTCCCAGTGGCTGAAGAGCTCCTCCCAGATTCGCAATGCAGCTTCTGCCCACTAAGGGGCGCAATGGACATGATCTTCACTGCGCGTCAACTACAAGAGAAATGCAGGGAACAGTACCAACTACTGTACATGGCCGCCTTTGACATCACAAAGGCCTTCGACACTGTCAACCATGAGGGATTATGGAGTGTCCTCCTCAAATTTGGCTGCCCTCAAAAGTTTGTCACCATTCTCCTCCGCCTGCTTCACAATGACATGCAAGCCGTGATCCTGACCAACGGATCCACCACAGACCCAATTCACGTACAACCGGGGCCAAGCAAGGCTGTGTCATCGCACCAACACTCTTCTCGATCTTCCTGGCTGCAATGTTCCATCTCACCCTCAGTAAGCTCCCAGCTGGAGTGGAGCTAACCTACAGAACAAACGGGAAACTGTTCAACCTCCGTCGCCTCCAGTCCAGATCCAAGGTCGTCCCATCCTCTGTCATCGAATTACAGTATGCAGACGACGCTTGCGTCTGCGCACACTCGGAAGACGAACTCCAAACCATCGTTAACACCTTCACCAAAGCGTACAAGAGCATGAGCCTTGCACTAAACATCCGTAAGACAAAGGTCCTCTACCAACCTGCCCCTGCCACACACTACTGCTCCCCGATTATCAAAATCCACGACGAAGCCTTGGACAACGTGGACCACTTTCCATACCTCGGGAGCCTGCTGTCAACAAGGGCAGACGTCGATGACTAAGTCCAACACCGCCTTCAGTGTGCCAGTGCAGCCTTCGGTCGCCTGAGGAAGAGAGAGTGTTTGAAGACCGGGACCTCAAACCCAGCACCAAGCTCATGGTCTACAGAGTAGTAGTGATACCCGCCCACCTGTATGCTTCAGAGACATGGACCATGTACAGCAGGCACCTCAAAGCACTGGAGAGATACCACCAATGCTGCCTCCGCAAGATCCTGCAAATCCATTGGCAGGATAGGCGCACCAACGTCCGTGTTCTCGCTCAGGCCAACATCCCCAGCATCGAAGCTTTGACCATGCTCGATCAGCTCCGATGGACGGGCCACGTCGTCCGCATGCCCGATACGAGACTCCCAAAACAAGCGGTCTACTTGGAGCTCTGACACGGCAATAGAGCCCCAGGTGGGCAAAGGAAACGCTTCAAGGACACCCTCAATGCCTCCTTGAAAAAGTGCAACATCCCCACCGACACCTGGGAATCCTGGCCCAAGACCGCACAAAGTGGAGGAGAAGCATCTGGGAAGGCGCCAAGCACCTCGAGTCTCTGCTGGGAGCAAGCAGAAGCCAAGCGCAAACAGCAAAAGGAGCGCACGTCAACCCAAGCACCCCACCCACCCGCCCCTTCAACCACCGTCTGCCCCACCTGTGACAGAGACTGTAGGTCCCGCATTGGACTCATCAGTCACCTGAGAACTCATATTTTTAGTGTGGAAGCAAGTCGTCCTCGGTTCTGAGGGACTGCCTAATCAAGCAGGCTGCTTTGTCCTGGATGGTGTCGAGCTTCTTGAGTGTTGTTGGAGCTGCACTCATCCAGGCAAGTGGAGAGTATTCCATCACACTCCTTACTTGTGCCTTGTAGATGGTGGCAAGGCTTTGGGGAGTCAGAAGGTGAGACACTCGCCGCAGAATACCTAGCCTCTGACCTCTTGTTGCCACAGTATTTATGTGGCTGGTCCAGTTAAGTTTCTGGTCAATGGTGACCCCCCAGGATGTTGATGGTGGGGGATTCGGCGATGGTAATGCCATTGAATGTCATGGGGAGGTGGTTAGACTCTTGCTTGTTGGAGATAGTCATTGCTTGGCACTTCTGTGGCGCGAATGTTACCTGCCACTTAGCGGCCCAAGCCTGAACGCCGTCCAGGTCTTGTTGCATACAGGCATGGACTGCTTCATTATCTGAGGAGTTGTGAATGGTGCTGAACACTGTGCAGTCATCAGCGGAACATCCCCATTTCTGACTTTATGTTGGAGGAAAGGTCATTGATGAAGCAGCTGAAGATGGTTGGGCCTAGGACACTGCCCTGAGGAACTCCTGCAGCGATGTCCTGGGGCTGTGTTGATTGACCTTCAATCACCACAACCATCTTCCTTTGTGCTAGGTATGACTCCAGCCAGTGGAGAGTCTTCCCCCCCCCCCCCCCCCCCCTCCGATTCCCATTGACTTCAGTTTTACTAGGGCTCCTTCATGCCACACTCGGTCAAATGCTGCCTTGATGTCGAGGGCAGTCACTCTCACCTCCCCTCTGGAATTCAGCTCCATGTTCCATGTTTGGAGTAAGGCTGTAATGAGGTCGGGAGCCGAGTGGTCTTGGCGGAACCCAAACTGGGCAACAGTGAGCAGGTTATTGGTGAGTAAGTGCCGCTTGATAGCACTGTCGATGACACCTTCCATCACTTTGCTGATGATTGAGAGTAGACTGATGGGGCGGTAATAGGCCGGATTGGATTTGTCCTGCTTTTTGTGGACAGGACATACCTGGGCAGTTTTCCACATTGTCGGATAGATGCCAGTGTTGTAGCTGTACTGGAACAGCTTGGCTAGAGGCGTGGCTAGTTCTGGAGCACAAGTCTTCACGATGGTTTAGAAATTTAGTTAGGTATTTTTTTTTCTTCTTCATTTTTAGCTAAATTTCCTCACATACTCTGCTGCTGAAGACATTTACTCCTTGTTTGGTTTGGTTCCACAAGTGTTAATTGCTCTTCTGTACCTCATCCAAGTGGCCATTCTTCACATCCCTGAATAATGAGTGTCTCCAGTCAACCATGGGGATTTTGCAGGGGAGTCTGATCCTGTCCCCATGTGATATTCATACAATAATGTAATTGAATTGCAGTTAAGAGTAGGGAACCCTAGCCAATTTTCTTTCTGTACCCCAGGGGCAGAAGCTAATTGTAGTGCACTATCGCCCTGGCTGAGATCAGCTAACTCAGCATAGACTGAAGATCAAACTTGGGACCTTCCTGGTCTGTATAGCTCAGCTACTCAATGGGGTAAGCTTACCTTTTTTGACCTTGTATGTGGGTCATGTAGGTATGTACCATGGAGTCTTGAGGGCTGTGTCTATAAAGATTAAATCCATGTTCCCTTTAATTTACATATATCTCATTGCTGATCTAACCAATTTTAATGTTCTGATTTAGGCTTATTCATCAGAGACAGCATTGCTAAGAACAAATCAGCTAGCAAAAAGTGGTAAGTGCAAATATGACTGAGCTGCTTGGGCTTTGAGGGCTGGACCAGCATTACCCAGGGGCCATGGGTTGAACACCCCTCCTCTATAGAATTCTCACTTAGCCCACTTTAAACTCCAAATAATTTGGACTTCCTAAGATAAGACTGCAGTTTACCCCAACAAGCAGGTGAAATTATTGTTGTGAAGGAGGGCTATGGATCCCTGAACATTTAAGAAAGCCCCAGATTCTTAAAGATGTCTGCCTTGCACCTCATTGTGAGGATTGCAATACTTGGTTATATTTATATGTACATTCAGCCAAATTTCTATAACTTCTGAAAGTACAAAATTTGCTGAAAGATGTTGGTAGCAATGTATAATCTCTCCTGAGATATGATACTGCTATGAGTGATTTATGATGAACCTGTGGATCTAAAGCAGCTGGTGTAAGGAATTTGCTAAAAATTAAATGAATGCCGCAGACATGAAATGCTACACTAAATGTTCCTATTTCAGACATACATTTTAGTCACCAGTATACATAACTGTTATTTACAAATGTTGATCCATTGTAGTTGCTACTGGATTTCACTTGTAAGCTATGACACTTCATAGGGCATGGTTCCAGTATATGTAAGGTTTATTTGTGTGCTTGTGTTTTCCGGTGTAAACCTGTTTTTATGGAAGGAATGTGCTTTGGGTTGTAATGAGGAGAGTTGGAACATTGAGTGTAAACTGGCAGGAGACCGTGAGTGTAAAACAAATGTAAACGTGGCTAAGTTTTCAGTTAAGTTGGATGTCAATGATTAACTCCACATTAAACCTTCAAAGGAATTGGGAGTTCCAATATTTGGATGCAGTATGTGACTTTAGTGGGCCTTGTTAAAAAATTTCAGTGTCTTAGCAAACATTGAACGTTGGTCAACAGGAATGCTGTAAATAGAGAAACAGTAAGTGCGTTGTTCTCTTGGTAGTCGACCCCTCAATTTATTTTTCTTCTCTGCTTCCTCACCAATGCCACATACCTTCATTCAGCAAATGATGAGTCTGGAGTCCTGCTCCCAGCTGTCTGCCTGTGCACCTCTAAAGCTAGCCACCAGCAAGTTTGTGCAAGTGTCCAGAGTCACCAGTGGTTTGATTTTTCTTCTCTTCCTCCATTTACCCCACTCCCCAAAAAAGAGGGGAATACTTGGTATCTCTCCATGACAGCAAATTTGAGATCAAATGCTTGCCACATGCAAAATTATACTCAAGCCTGAGTCCTATTACTTCAAGGGGAAATATGTTCAGGGTTTTTCATAAATAATTTGACTTGAACTGTACAGCCTGCTGGTATATCAGCTTGGGGTGTATGTTCCAGAAAGCTCTGAGCACAAAGGAATAGGTTTTTTTTTTTTCCATACGCTTTCTGGGTTTTCCTCTCATGTCAATTTTTACAAGGACAGCGTAGGAGAGCTTGAGTAAGTTATTACTGTCTTCTCCAGTACGCATGGATTGTATTCAACTTCTTTGACTACTGCGCTCTCCTGTTTATACCCATTTTAGCTAAGGAGCTAGTGGAGCAAATTTGCAGACACATTACAGAAAGATGCAAGCACTACAGAGTAGTGATAATGGGGGACTTCAATTATCCTAATCTAGACTGGGATAGTAATAGTGTAAAGGGCAAAGAGGGGGAGGAATTCCTGAAGTATGTACAAGAGAACTTTCTTGATCAGTGTGTTTCCAGCCCAACGAGGAAGGAAGCAGTGCTGGATCTAGTTCTGGGGAATGAAGCGGAGCATGTTTCAGTGGGAGAACATTTGGGCAGTGATCATAATGTCATCAGAATAGTTATGGAAAAAGACCAGGTACAGTCAAGCATAAAAATACTTAACTAGAGGAGGGCTAACTTCAGTGAGTTGAAAAGGGATCTGGCCCAGGTGGATTGGAATCAAAAATTGGTAGGCAAAACTGTAATTGAACAATGGGAGGCCTTCAAAGAGGAGATGGTTTGGTGCAGAGTAGACGCATTCCTATGAGAGGGAAAGAAAAGGGCATCCAAAGTTAGAGCTCCCTGGATGACTAAGGATAGAGTTTAAAATGAGACATAAAAGGTTTATGACAATTGTAAGGTGCATAATACAGTAGAGAACCAAGATGAATATAGAAAGTACAGGGGAGATCTTAAAAAAGGGAATAAGAGGGGCAAAGAGAGAGTATGAGAATAGATTAGCAGCTAATATATAAGAGAACCCAAAAGTCTTTTATAAACACACAAATAGTAAAAGGGTAGTCAAAGGAAAGCTGATTAGGGACCAAAAAGTAGATAATCTTGTGGAGGTAGAAGGCATGGCTGAGGTCTAATGAGTACTTGCATCTGTATCCACTATAGAAGAGGATGCTGCTAATGTAGCAGTAAAGGAGGAGGCAGTAGCGATATTGGATAGGATAAAAATAGATAATGAGGATGTACTTAAAAGGTTGGCAGTCCTCAAAGTAGAAAAGTCACCTGGTCCGGATGGGATGCATCCTAGGTTACTGAGGGAAGCTCTGGCCACAATCTTCCAATCCACCTTGGATATGGGGGTGGTGCCAGAGGACTGGAGAATTGCAAATGTTGCACCTTTTTTTTTAAAAAGGGGAGGGTGATAAACCTGGCAACTACAGGCCAGTCAGCCTAACATCGGTGGTGGGGAAACTTTGCGACAATAATCTGAGACAAAATTAATTGACATTTGGAAAAGTATGGGCTAATAAATTAAAGTCAGCACGGATTTATTAAAGGCAAATCATGTTTGACTAACTTGAATGAGTTCTTTGAAGTAATGGACAGGATTGATGAGGGTAGTGCGGTTGATATGTATATGGACTTAAGGCATTTGACAAAGTACCTCATAATAGACTTGTTAGCAATTGAATTCCATGGGATTAAAGGGACGGTGACGGTATGGATACACAATTGGCTAAGGGGCAGAAAACAGTGGTGAATGGTTCTTTTTCAGACTGGAGAGAAGTATACAGTGGTGTTCCCCAGGTATTTCTATTAGGACCACTGAGAGGCAGTATGAACTAAATGGTACAATTTGAAAGGAGATGCAGGAGCAGACAGATCTGCCGGTGTATGTACACAAATCTTTGGTGGCAGGACAAGTTGAGAAGGCTGTCAAAAAAGCATGTGGGATCCTTGGCTTTATTAATAGAGTACTAAAGCAAGGAAGTTAATTGAACCTTTATAAAATACTGGTTAGGCCTCAGCTGGAGTATTGTGTTAAATTCTGGGCAGCATGCATTTTAGGAAGGATGTCAAGGTCTTGGTGCAGAAGAAGCTAACTAGTATGGGAACAGGGATGTGGGACTTCAGTTATGTGGAGACACTAGAGAAGCTGGGGTTGCTGTCCTTCGAACAGTGAAGGTTAAGAGGAGATTTAATATAGGTGTTCAAAATCATGAAGGGCTTTGATACAGTAAAAAAGGAGAAACTGTTTCCAGTGGCAGAGGGGTCTGTAACCAGAGGACACAGATTTAAGGTGATTGGCAAAAGAACCAGTGTCTGAAGGAAACATTTTTTTTATACAGTGCGTTGTGATCTGGAATGCACTGCCTGAAAGGGTGATGGAAGCCAATTCAGTAGTAACATTAAAAGAGAATTGGATAAATACTTGAATGGAAAACTTTTACAGGGCTACGGGGAAGAGCAGGTGCGTGGGATTAATTGGATAGCTCTTTCGAAAAGCTGGCACAGGCACGATGGGGCAAATGGCCTCCTTCTGTTGTGTCATTCTTATGTTCTGTCATTCTATGATTTTATAATTCCCTAGTATTTTTCCAGGTCCAAATCTGAGTATAGCATCTCCAACACAGGGAAAATCATTCCTGCACTCTGCTTTAAGAGACAGGTTTTGATGTAGATGAGCTTTTCCTCCTCCTGCCGCAGAGGCCATGTACTCTTTGTAGACCTGCGAGTGAACCAGAATTGGTGCCCATTTATATTGTGGAACCGTTTGCTTTACCAGTGTTCAACATTTGTCCCATTTATCCTGCAGGACAGATTCGGAGCATGACCTGCAGCAACTACATACGCAGAAAATTGTTTTTTCAACTTTCTGCTTCCATCTGTGGATTTTCCCTGGTGGTCTCTACTTCTGGAAACTTGTGTATTGCCTCTCTTTTTAGTATTGCCATTGGAGGGTATGAGATAACGGGAACAAACACTGTGACCAGCCCTTTGAGGATTATATAAGATCACCCACCTTTAATTTCCTTCAACATAAATTTTATTGCAGTTTTTCTTCTTAAATAGTTAATTTTTATGAAACTGGATATGCAGTTTTCAATATTTAAAAAAAAAAAATTCTTGCCAAATTAAATCACTTGGCTTCTGTGTGTAAATTCAAATTTTGCTTTATACAAAGGATTCAACTGGGAACACATTAATTATTTGAGAATCTCTAAGTATCCCGATGTCTTTTCTGGGGGTTGGGGAGAGAAGAGGGTATAGGTTAATGCTAAGCTGCACATAGCGTACTCTTTGCACCCAAGTTTAAACCCAGCCCAGACAGATGGGTGAAAGTCTCCCTTTATTTTTAAAAGGAATATGGTCCAGGGAAGTCAGTCTAATGAGCCTTTCTCTGCATCTCCAAGTTTCCTTGGCACAAACTGAGCTTAAACTTATCAGCATACAGGAAACTTTCGTTTAACTGGAGGTTAAATGTCCGGAAAGCTCTTATCTACCGGCAAAATTCAGGAGCCGTTTCCTATCAGTTTTTTTCCAGTCAGGCTCTGCAAGGTCTAGCTGAAGCTGTTGCTTAGCTACAGAGACGCTTTTAAGCTGCGGCCGACTGTTTTGAAGCTGTTGTTAAGCAACAGGGTTTGTTGATTCACACGGAGCTCAAAAGCTCCGTATGTTTTAACATTAGCGCTGGTTTCTACGGCAGTTTTGATGGTACGGCACCAGCTCGGTCCCGTCAGTGCCGGATACCAGAAAGTTTCCTGTATCACTACCTGTTTACACCATCAAAAAATGCTATTGAGTACTGTGACAATCGTAACCATTACAGTCACCTCGTGTTCATTTTTGGAGCACTGTAGAGTAACGACTAAGTGCTCGATGTCGATTCCTGCAATAAACTCAGTACTGACTAAATATACTACCCTTACAACAGGTGTTACTTTTACACGTTCAGAAGTATTCACTTTGGAAAGGCAACCTAAGAATTGGAAATTTATTTTTGCATGGTGCTAGACTTGGCAGAATGGGCATGTGGTGGAATAAAATTAAATATGGGAACTGAGTGGCATAGTGGATTAGTCACAGACCATTCACATCTGGGTATTGGGGTATAGTGCTCAAAACAGCTTTTGTGAACTTTAACAGGAATATTCCTTTAAGAAAAATTAGTTTGGGAAGACACTCAAGCGTTCCAAAGTCCTTAGCAAAACTGAAATGCTGCTACTGCTGAGGGGATGTAATTGTAACATTTAGGTAGGTAGTTTCCATTATAAAAATGCCCAGGAGTGTATAATAAAAAAAGTTGTCAGGCTTTTGGCACCAAGAGTTGAGGTTTTATAGACAAGAAATGCATGCAGACGTAAGAGTTTTTTTATATAGTGTGTTTGTACCGCTATACACAACTACATGAAATAACGCAGCAGAGACTGAGAGTAACTTCAAGTGACTTTTACTGGGTAACTGGAACTTCGGCACTGACTACAAATCGATACGTGTCTGTTATATACGCTCGCAACTAAGGATGTACATCCGCAAAACAAAGTAGTCCCTTCAATGTTGTATACATTATACTTCCTCCCCCTTTATTAGTTTAATAGTATATTAATGCAAAATGTCTATAATTAACATACAGAGCCTGTCTATACAGTAACCTTTTTGTTTTCTTAAAAGTAACAAAATTCAAATTCCAACATAACATTTTATTTTGTCAACAGCCCTTTTACAAGTCAAGTCTCTGGGGAAGCCTCCTCTGCCTCTCTGGGTAACGTCTCCAGACTCTCTTCTCTCCACCTTCAATGTTCTGTTGGTAATTACGTGGTGGCCCTCGGCAGCGAGGGTTGCAACGGCGGTAACGATTTCGGTCCGTGGCATATCGGCTTCCTTGAACTGGAACTCCACCTGAACCAGGGACGTTTGCCGCCTCTGCACCCTTTTCACCTTCCACTACGTCAAACTCCACAGTTTCACCGTCTCCAACACTGCGTAGATATTTCCGTGGGTTATTCTTCTTTATGGCAGTCTGATGTACAAATACATCTTCCTTTGTATCATTCCTGTTGATGAATCCATAGCCATTTCGTACGTTGAATCACTTTACTGTTCCAAGAACCTTTGTTGCGATGACTTTCTTCTCCCTGGGGGATTTGGGCTTGTCGGGCTGTGGCTGCTACTGCTGTTCGGGTTGCTGCTCAACTATTGTTGTATGAAATACCTCGGCTGAGTCAACTGTTGTAGTTCTCTGAGGTCGGCAGTGGTAAACGTGACAAACCATCGGCGTTGCCATGTTGCTTGGTCCCCTTGTATTCAATATCATACAGGTGAGCCCCTAGGAAGAGTGACCATCGTTGCAGCCGTTGTGCCGTCATCACTGGAACGCCCTTCCTTGGGTTGAAGATTGAAACGAGAGGCTGGTGGTCAGTTAACAGAGTAAACTGTTGACCATACAAGTAGTGGTTGAATTTCTTGACTCCCCACAAGGCTGAGGGCCTCTCGGTCAATCTGTGCATAATTGCGTTCAGCTGTAGTCAGTGATCTTGACGCAAAGGCTATTGGTCTTTCTGAGCCGTCTGGGAACTTGTGACAACATGGCACCAATGCCATGGGGTGAAGCATCACATGCCAGTCGAATAGGTAAGGATGGGTCAAAGTGAGCTAGCACCTCTTCTGAAGTAATGAGTCTTTTACTCTCTTGAAAAGCTTGTTCACAGCTGTCACTCCACTTCCATTGTGACCCTGTCTGTAGCAGTGCATTTAGTGGATGTAACACTGTGGATAGGTTGGGCAAGAACTTGTGATAGTAGTTCACCAGTCCAAGATATGATCTCAACTGAGACACATTTTCAGGTGTTGGTGCATTAATCACAGCCTCAATCTTGTCTGGAGACTTGTGTAAACCGTCCTTGTCAATCACATGTCCACAGTATGAGATTTCCTTTTTGAAAAACTCACACTTGTCTCGGTTCGCTCGGAGCCCATACTCCCGTAACCTGATGCGCACCTGTTCGAGGTTGGAAAGGTGGTCGTTGTCATTCTTGCCAGTAATGATGATGTCATCAAGATAACACTGAGTACCTGGAATCCCCTGCAGGACTTGGTCCATTGCCCTTTGCCAGATTGCAGGAGCTGATACTATTCCGAATACCAGCCGATTGTACTGGTAAAGGCCTTTGTGCGTATTTATTGTCAGGTACTTCTTTGATGCATCATCAATTTCCATTTGGAGATAGGCCTGGGCCAAATCAATCTTTGTGAAGCGTTCCCCTCTTGACAGGGAAACAAAGATGTCCTCAATGCAAGGCAATGGGTACTGTACTATGTGGAGGACTGGGTTAACAGTCACTTTAAAGTCTCCACAAATGCACACTTTTCTTGGCTTTCCTGGTTTTGTGCTGGAGGTTTTCATCATCACTGGAACTATAGGTGTGGCCCATTCACTCCAATCCACCTTGGACAGGACCCCTAACTGCTCCAAGTTCTCCAGCTCTGCTTCTACTGGAGGGTGAATTGCATAAGGCACTAGTCTGGCCTTATGGAACTTTGGATTTGCGTTCTCCTCAAACTTAATTTTTGCCTTCATGCCCTTAAGTGTTCCTATTCCCTTGAACACTTCCTGAGAGTCAGAGAGTATTTGTGACAGTCTCTCAGGAGTGGCGTTGCTGTCCTCCTTTGCTGACACAAGCAGTGCTTGGATGGTGTGCCAATCCAACTGTATTTTCCTGAGCCATTCGCGTCCCAGCAATGGTGGTCCTCCATTTTCCACTACATAGAGGTTCAATTGCGGTATTTTTTTTTCTTTGTATGTCACTGTCACTTTTATTTTACCTTTGGGGCACACTCTTTGTCCTGTGTATGTCTTTAACAGTACTTTAGTTGGCCTTAGCGGTATGTGTGAAAACAGTCGTTTGTAGTCATGTACAGAGATCACTGTTAAAGCTGAGCCTGTGTCCAACTCCATTTTCAGCCTAACTCCTACTTCTGGAGTAATCCATATTATTCTGTGATGCTCTGTTTCTTTCACACTGTGTAGTTTTAGACAAGCCAGATCCTCTTCCTCTGAGTCTGTCACTTTTTTCTTTATCTGAACTGTCTCCAGTCACGTAGTGTACCTTCTTGTATCTATCTTTGAAAGGTTTCTTGTTTTCAGTCACTTGGTGTGCCTTTTTGTTCTGTATTGTATCAGTTTTCTGCTTCTTTGCTTTGCAAACTCTTTCAATGTGCCCTCGTTTGCCACATTGTCTGCAGTCTTTGTCTTTAAACCAACAGTCATTGTGGTCATGTGACATTTTGCCACAGCGATAGCACTTCTTGTTTCAGTGACATTTTATTAGTTGAATATTCCAGGGATTTTTGTTGAATTTCTAAAGCGCCACGTGCTGCTGCTTCCATTGAAATTGCAATACTTAGAGCCTTCTCCAAGGTGAGATCTTTTTCAGACAGGAACTGCTTTTGTGTGCTTTCACTTTGCATACCACACACAAATCTGTCTCTCAATGCGTCTGATAAGCCCACTCCAAATTGGCAATGTTCTGATAATTTGCGCAACTTTGCCAAATATTCAGAAATGCTTTCATTTTTGCTCTGGTTCCATTTGTGGAATTTAAATCTTTCGGCTATGAGCAGTGGTCTGGGGCTTAAATGGTCTTGGAGTGTGTTCACTATTTGTTTGAATGTTTTGTTTGCTGGCTTTTCAGGGGTTAATAAACTACATAGTAGCCCGTATGTCTTTGCGCCCATAACACTCAGCAAAACAGTGGCTTTCTTTTCTACCTCCACTCCGTTAGCCTCACAGTACAACTCCACTCTTTCAATGTAAGTTGCCCAGTCTTCAATGCTGCTATCAAATGCTGCAATAGTGCCAATCATCGCCATTTCTTTTTTCCAAACCCGTTTTTCTTTCTTTACTAGTTAGCTAGCGTCATGCAAGTCCTGTGCACTTTTCACTTGACTTACGTATACCCTGCCTAGTTTAGCAAGCGTGCTCCGTTTTCTCTATCTTCTCGCTCCTTTCTTCCAAATTTCGGTGTCCTCTGGATGCGATGCCAGAATAGGAAGACGTAGGTTCATAATTCTCGTCGCCAATTTGTTGTATTTGTACCGCTATACACAACTACATAAAATAATAAAGCAGCAGAGACTGAGAGTAACTTCGTGATCTTTACTGGGTAACTGGAACTTCGGCACTGACTATACAAATCGATACGCGTCTATTATATACGCTCGCAACTAAGGATGTACATCCGCAAAACAAAGTAGTCCCTTCAATGTTGTATACATTACACATAGACATAGCAAAAGAGATAAGAATGTAAGAATTAGGAGCAGGAGTAAGCCACACGACCCCTCAAGCCTGCTCCGCCATTCAATAAGATCATGGCTGATCGTCGACCTGAACTTCTCTTTCCCTCCTGATCCACATATCCCTTGATTCCCTTAGAGTCCAACAATCTATCGCTCTCGGCTTTGAATATACTCAACGAATGAGCACCCACAGCCCTCTGGGGTCGAGAACATTAGTAAGTCAAAAACACAGAAAACTGGTTATTGGCTCACAACAGCCAAGGGTGCAAGGCAGATTTATTTTTATTGTGAATACAAAGTAATTTTAAATTTACAATAATTATATTTTACATTTGAGTTTTCTTTTGGTATTCTGCTTCCTTCTGAATTCTGTTTTCCAGAAGTTTGACCAAAACCTATAGGAAAATGCATAAAATCCCAGATTTGCGAATCTATTTATATACTGCTCAGTCTCTCGTGTTCTACTGACTTTCAGCTGTGGTTTGGGGAAGGAAAGAGTGGTCACTGCAAATGCGGATGGGGCTTTTCTTGCAGTAACAAAATTATGTCCAGTAATTGAAGGTTGTGGTAGTAGCTTTGAAGAAATTATGTTAGTGTGTAGTTGTTCAGAAGGAACATGTGATAAACTATTTTGTGATCTGACTGCGAATTGCGCATTACTCGGGCTGATCTGCTAGTCTTGGGCTGCAGCTACATTATCACTTTTGCAATATTGCAATGTGATTTGTTGTGCATCGACCAAAAATGGTCAGATTCAGTGATGTCATATCCTATCCAGCAAGAAGCCATCTCACACCACTTGAGATTGGCACCACATGGCATATAATTGCAGTGTGGTGTGGAGCTGGGTTTTAAAGAGTGATCAGTGTGTTGGCACTTTATAATACCATAGAGTCTTGATAATATTAGAATCTTCCTAGTATCATGAGAAAGTGGGCACTGTCTGATGTGTTTCCCTAACATTTGAAAAATTGCCACCAGGCGAGTGGTGCTGTGCACTAATCTCTTTACTGACGGGCAGTGCGGTTGGCATACGTGAACAGCCCAAAACTACAATTTTTTTTCCCCCACACTATACATGTATGCACATGTATGGTAATTGGGACTCTTGTTTTCATTATTTATGTGCTGGTTGGTACATTCTTTTAGTTTGACCTTTCAGAATAAGTGATCAAATTGAACAGCTTAATTAGTAAGCTAAGCGAGGCAAAGCTTCCATTTGAAAGCAGTTGTCTTTGTTTAGTTAAAAATGTCGAGGTCAAAAAGTAAGAACTTACCAAAATTTCAATACTGAATTTTTTTTCTTTCCTCCCCTACAGATATATGCCGGGTGTGTCGGTCAGAAGGAACACCAGACAAACCACTTTACCATCCTTGTGTGTGTACTGGCAGTATCAAATTCATCCATCAAGAGTGGTAGGTTGGCTCAGATTGATATGCTGCGCAGTAGTCTTTAACCATTACGCAAAATACTATTTTATATAGTACTGTAAGTAACATTGCAATAAGGAGAGACAATTTTCTGCCAACATTGGCTTTCTTTAAAATAGTTGCACATAAATTAACATCTCAATTATGTTGTGCAAAATAACTTCTATTTTAAGTATGATGATGAAAGCTAATTAAAACCTTGCTCTTTGGAGTGGAGATGGGGAATGAAAGCAGGAAGGTTGGGATGGCTCCAAATAAATTCTTAAGTGATTAACCTGCATTTTTTTGGGTTTCTGTAATGAGTGAACCATTGAAGTAATTGACAGCTACATTCATAGTGGTTAGCACTGTTGCCTCACAGCGCCAGGGACCCGGGTTCAAATCTGGCCTCGGGCAACTGTCTGTGTGAAGTTTGCACATTCTCCCTGTGTCTGTGTGGGTTTCCTCCGGGTGCTCCGGTTTCCTCCCACAGTCCAAAGATGTGCAGGTTAGGTTGATTTGGCTATGATAAATTGACCCTTAGTGTTAGGGGATTAAATACGTGGGGTTACGGGGATAGGGTGGGATATGTGTCGGTGCAGGCTCGATGGGCCGAAATGGCCTCTATCTGCACTGTAGATTCTGTGATTAGGTAGAAAGACGAGAACTGTAACTATTGGAAATGTAAAGTGAAAAGGAAAGAAAATGCCGAACATATACAGCAGCTCCATCAGTATCTGAAAAGATAGATTAACCCTTTGGATGTAGATCCTTTACCAGCTAAACATTTGAGTTGCTGCTGCCCTGGAATTCCCCCCTCCCCGAAACTAGAGGAAATAGAAGACTGATACAGTACAGAAGGAGGCCATTCGGCCCATCATCCATGTGCTGGTTCTTTGAAAGAGCTATCCAATTAGTCCCATAGCCCTGCAAATTTTCCCCCTTTAAGGATTTATCAAATTTCCTCTTGAAAGTTACTATAGAGTCTGCTTCCACCGCCCTTTCAGGCAGTGCATTCCAGATCATCACAACAAAAGAGAGGGGCGATGCAGAAATTGCAGTCGGGGGAGGAGTGTGAAATATTAGATGAAATAAACATAGTGAAAGAGGAAGTATTAAGGGGTTCAGCATCTTTGAAAGTGGATAACTCCCCTGGCCCAGATGAAATGTATCCCAGACTGTTAAGAGAAGTAAGAGAGGAGATAGCAGAGGCTTTGACCATCATTTTCCAATCCTCTCTGGCTACAGGTGTGGTGCTGGAGGTCTGCTAACGTGGTACCGTTGTTTAAAAAGGGAGGAAGGGATAGACCGAGTAATTACAGGCCAGTCAGCCTAACCTCGGTGGTGGGAGCATTATTGGAAAAAATTCTGAGGGACAGTATAAATCTTCATTTAGAAAGACATGGATTAATCGGGAACAGTCAGCATGGATTTGTTAAGGGAAGGTCCTGTCTGACTAACTTGATTGAATTTTTTGAGGAGGTAACAAGGAGGATCGATGAGGGTAGTGCGTTTGATGTAGTCTATGGATTTTAGCAAGGCTTTTGATAAGGTCCCGCGTGGCAGACTGGTCACGAAAGTAAAAGCCCATGGGATCCAAGGCAAAGTGGCAAGTTGGAGCCGAAATTGGCTCTAAGAGGCAGGAAGCAAAAGGGTAATGGTCGACGGGTGTTTTTGTGACTGGAAGGCTGTTTCCAGTGGGGTACCGCAGGGCTCGGTACTGGGTCCTTTGTTTTTTGTGGTATATATCAATGATTTGGACTTGAATGTAGGAAGTATGATTAAGAAGTTTGCAGATGATACAAAATATGGCCATATGGTGGTTGATGAAGAAAGCTGCAGACTGCAGGAAGATATCAATGGACTGGTCACAAGGCAGAACAGTGGCAAATGGAATTCAATCCGGAGAAGTGTGAGTAATGCATTTGGGGAGGGCTAACAAGGTAAGGGAATACACAATAAATGGTAAGACACTGAGAAGTGCAGAGGATCAGAGGGACCTTGGAGTGCATGCCCATAGATCCCTGAAGGTAGCAGGACAGGTAGATAAGGTGGTTAAGAAGGCATACAGGATACTTACATTCTATGCCTCGGCTAATAAAGGCAAGAGCAGGGAGGTTATGCTTGAACTGTATAAAACACTAGTTAGGCCACAGCTAGAATACTGCATGCAGTTCTGGTCACCACATTAAGGAAAGATGTGATTGCGCTAGAGGGGGTGCAGAGGAGATTTACGAGGATGTTGCCTGGACTGGGGAATTTTAGCTATGAGGAAAGATTGGATAGGCTGGGGTTGTTTTCTTTGGAACAGAGGAGGCGGAGGGGAAACCTAATTGAGGTGTATAAAATTGAGGGGCCTAGATAGAGTGGATATGAAGGACCGATTTCCCTTAGCAGAGGGCTCGATAACCAGGGGGCATAGGTTTAAAGTAATTGGTTGGAGATTTAGAGGGGATTTGAGGAGAAATGTTTTCACCCAGGGGGTGGTGGGGGTCTGGAACTCGCTGCCTGATAGGATGGTAGAGGCAGAAACCCTCATCACATTTAAAAAGTACAGTACTTGGATATGCACATGAAGTGCCGTAACCTACAAGGATACGGACCAAGTGCTGGTAAGTGGGATTAGGCTGTATAGCTCTTTGTCAGCCGGCACGGACAAGATGGGCTGAATGGCCTCCTTCTGTGCTGTAAAATTTCTATGATTCTATGAACAACCTATCTTCTTGCTGTTCGGTTCGGCCTCTGGGCTTCATGGTAATGAGACCCAGCCCTCAAAACGGTCCGGACCTTCCGCCAGCAGGATCAGGTGGCCAGCCAGTGAGCTCCACTGGCTGATTGCCTGATAGTTAATATCTACTGCAAGACCTCTAACAATGCAGCACTCCCTCACTACTACATTGAAGCATCAACCTAGATCACATACTCAAGTCTGTAGAGAGGCTTGAACCTACAGCTTTCTAACCTGGGCAAGAGTACTACCAACTGAGCCAAGCTGAGAACTTGGCTAATTGACACCTAATGACCAACTCGGTGTAAAGAAATCAGCAGTGGCTTGATAGATAAGGCTACCCTGGATGTGGTAAGGTTCATCAGTATATGCAGCAAATAACAGTGCAAGATGCAATGGTTGCTGCAAATCAACCATAATTGTACGCATTTGAACATCTGCTTACACATAAGATAATGAGTGACTATGTTGTGTACAGTATGAGAATGCATTGTTCAACAAAAATTAAGACAAACCTTTTTAAACTGCAGTATGGGAATAACTGAGTCAGAATGGGGAGTGTCATCTTTATATGGTTCCAGCAAACCTCTGTGGTGTGAGAGAAATGAGATCTTGTTGGGAAAATGCTTAGAGTCTTGTAAAAATAGCAAATAATGCTTGCCCATATTTGGCAGTACTAATATTTTTCACTTTCCTTCCAGTTTAGTTCAGTGGCTCAAACACAGCAGAAAAGAATACTGCGAACTCTGCAAACACCGATTTGCTTTCACACCAAGTAAGTAACTAATGTCTGAATCGCTCTTGTGTACTTTTGGGATTTTTTTACCCTGCTATTTTCTCCATCTGGTCACTTTAGGCGCCATGCACCATATGCAGCTAAGTTGATGAGCCAACACCTTGCCCTGAGGCCACTGTTGTTCTGAACTGGTCCCTCAATTCATTTGGTTTGGTGTCCCTCCCTATAGTGACATGGTTGCGATCAATGTTCCCTGTAAGCTGTGTGGCTACGCAGCAATGGGAAAGGTCCCGTGCAGGCCGCTCACCGGCTTCCCCATTGTAAATACCGTACATGCGCGGAAATTTAAAGGGACCGCGCACTAAAAGAAGCAGGCTGCGCAGAACGAAGCGCAGCTAACGGGGAACATTGGCTGAGATTGAGAACTTGACAAAGTAGGCAATCAAATCTGTGTTGCTGCGCTCCATACAGTGTACTGGTTGTTCAGGGCACTGTGTTTCTGATATGATGTGCAGCATTCAGAGTTCATTTTTGTAGGTGGAAGGGTGTACTTGCATATTGAACAATTGGAGGAGAGCAGATGTTTAAGATCAGATTAGTCTTTTAAAACTTATTTTGGGTTTACAAACTTTCGCAGTTGAAGTTGAGGTTGAGTTGGTCATGATAAAGGACTGGGGTACTAATTGGTGTTCTGCCTAGTTCCAGTATTGGAGTGCATGACTGTTAACAAATGAGACTGTAACTCAGAGTTCAGATGACCTAAATGGAAAGTGTATGGACACCCCAGGTTAACAGCATTGAACCTGGAGAAGATGATACGTACTCTTGATCTCTTCCTTCTATCTTATCTTGGTATTGCTTTTATCTTAATTTCAGCTGGTAGTTGTGTGCCTGTTTTATATTGGCATCTTGAAGTTGTGTGTATATAATTTTTTTCCCAGTAAAACTAAGATTGACCAGAGGCTACTAGAATTGCCCTGTATGGAGTAAGAAGCTTTTGACTGCTCCTAATTCTCAGTTAATGAATAGTGTACAAGGAGCTGTACTTAATAAATGCATGTCTGTGCATGTAATGCAAAAATTGATTAAAATTTCCAGCAGGATTTAAATTTAGAATCCCAGCAAGTTGTATGTTTACATATTATAAAGTATCTAAAAACAGGTTTTGAAAGCAGTATTCATTACTTTCTCTTTTAACTTTCATCTCATTCTGAATTTGTCTATTTTTAATGTTATGTTGGATTTCATGAATGTACTTTGTTTCTACAAGTGATTTGATGATATTGTAATTTTATTTTAAAGTTTTTCACTGTTTATAATTCCATTTAAAAATAAGTGATCTGGAACTTGAATAGAAAGTAACAGTGCTTAAGAGATGGTGGTAAAAATGCACAATTTAGGGGAGGTAAACCATCTCAAACTTTATTGCTTTGTAATATCTGTTTCCATATCAAATTCGGAAGATTTGTCAAGATGGCACGATGTGTTGGCACATCAGCATGCTGTGTCACAGAGGGATGGGGCTGGTTTCCCTTTGTAGCTTCCCCATATGGTGGATCTTGGTCTTTGTTACGTCATTAGGGTAGAGCTTGGCAGTACCATACAGGGAGTTTGGGAAATTGTATGCAACCACCCTGGGTGAATCCTGGGCTATTGACAGGCATAGGAGCAGTTCAATCGTCTGCTGCCTTGAGGGTATGGCATATGATCTGGAGAAACCCAGAACCTGGAGAAAGGAATTTCCCATTCTGAATGGAGAAGCTTTTTTTAGGTCAGTGGTGCACCAACCTTTTGACTTTGTCTCAATATATTGAGGAGCTTACATATGGCCATTAACATTTGGCCCTTAACATTTGGCCCATTGAGAGTTGCTGTATGCTACATCAGCTTGGACTTGTATTTTGGCTGACCTTTGTGGCTGAAGCACTGACAGGCAGTCTGTAGTAAAGAGTGCATTGTAGGCATGATGGAATGTTCTGCTTGTCCTCCCGGGACTCACTGGTGGTCTGGCTCTTAATAATTCAAAACTCATAAAGGGCTAAATGAAATAATGCAGCAGAACAGCCCTGGTCTTGTGCACCACTAGAGTAGACAGAATTAGCATCTGGTACATTTATAACACCTACCTATCCTTCCCTTCCCCCTCTCTTCCTCTATTTCCTGTAGTTAAATTGGTAATATGTTTTGTTAGTGGGTGTGCAAATATAGCTTACCAGTAAACTACATTTGTACATCATCTGCAATGAGTGTGGTGTTGACTTTTTTTGAGGAGGTACAAAGAATATTTAAGAATAAATGTAGTTAAACTTGCTTTGGTGGTTTGATAGTGTAACAAATGCTCTGGCTCAGCAGGTTGTGTGTCTGTGTATGCACTTATTTTCAAATGCAGAGTTGAATATATTCACTAAGATATTTTATCATGAAAGTAAGCATGACATTAATCCTATTCTCCCCCCCCCCCCCAGTGATTTAAATGACTAACCTAGATAGGTAATGAGCCTTGCCAGCTTGGCAGAAATAAAAACGTTCATCTTGATTGGCAAGTGCATAAGGCTAATGCATTGAAAGAGCATATCATAATTTTACTGCCTACAGTGCTGCAGGCAAATTTGATCATCGAAGAAAGCACTGTGATGAATCACATAAATTATTGTGCTATTTGTGTAGTAATTGGCCAGACGGAAAACGTATTCCTGAATTATCAGGCTACCACCTTCCAGGAATGCACCCTGTAAACATTTTTCATACTGAAGTACAGAAGGATAAGTGAGCTGACTCTACTATGAAGGCCATATTTGCACTGACGAGCTCCAAATTTGAGCTTTTCAAATGGCTTAAGACAACTGTTTATGAATTCCAGGATATTGACTTATCCCAGCATACTGAGCACCAATGTTCCATGTAAGCTGTACGGCTGTGCAGCACTCCAGGGATCCTGCGCAGTCAGCTTGTCGGCTTTTCAATAGAAAAACCACGCATGCGCGGTACTTTGAATGGGCCGTGTGGCCCGAATAAAAAAAATTACAGGGAACATTGCTGAGCACTAGTTTAAGGTATCGCTAGTATTGTGGATATGAGTGCAGCCTCACCACTGTAGTGCTCTATCATATATAGTTGTTTTCCCTAACTCTTTCAAATAAGGGACCTAGGAAGAACTGGAAATCCAAGTCAAGCACAGAAAATGCTAAGAATGTACAGATGATTGGTCAGCACCTGAAAATTAAAGTTAGTTTAACTATTTGGGTGCTGTCCTTTATAAGTTTTGAAGTTGACCTAATTATTATGAATCCACTGTATATTTCTGGTATTTGTATCCCTGTTTTAAATAAGAAACTGGATAAGTATTTTGCTGTAAGAGCTTAAAGGATAAGTATAGACAATTACTTAAAAAAAAACTCAGTGAAACACTATGGGGGCGAATTTTAATCCTCCGCCTCCCTCTCCCCCACCCCCCCTTCCAACCGCGATCAGCCTCCCTTCCCCCTCGATCTCCCTCCCTCCCCACCACAATCGACAACGACTCCCCTCCCACCATGATCTGATTGGCCCCTCCTCCACCACGCGCCTCCCCAATATCTCTCACGCAGCGATTTAAAAAAAAAAAAAAAAAAATTCCCCCCCCCCCCCCCCCTTCCAGTAGAGTGCCTGTATTTCTGGAATATTCTCATCTGTGGAATGTGGCAAATTAGGATTGAACTGTGTAAACGTTTTAATGCTGATGTCTTGAAGATTTTGCTAGCTTGGCTTCAGGCTTTAGTTAGTAATTTCAGGCTCTCTAGGAAATGTTACTAGTGGATGTTCACTAGTAGGTATGAGTAAATAAAACCGGGCGGAGGGGTTTAATCGTGCCTAATCTGAACTGCCTGTTGGAAGTTGCAGGCTCGAAGTAAGATCATTGATCATATTTTGCTTTGTTCTATCTACCGTCTGTATAATCCAACAATATTTGTTCTTTACTTTAACCAAATATCTGTCTTTTAGGGTGGGAGGGGGGATTGTGTGTGCTGTATAAATTCCACTCGAGTGAAGTCTGGGAGTTTTGGTCTATTTCTTCATCTTTGTATATGAATGAGTTGTTGCCCCCTGTTTAACACTCCGAGCTCTTTGTTATTGTAGCATTCATTTAAAACTTATCTACTGACTTGTCCAGCCATAAATTTTTGTAAGAAGTGAGTAAAGCCTGAGCCCTCTGAATAACATTCCATTGAGTTGGCCTTGTTTAAATGATGTTTCATACTTCTTGTCTGTAGCTTTACTGTGCCATGAAGGGGGTCACTTTAGCAGCAACTATGCTGATAGCACTCTAATGTGATTGAGATTTAAATGTAGTGTGGTGTTCACTAAGATCTGTTGAGAATTTGCTCAAAGAACATGCATTTATAAAATAAAAAAAAGTCAACATTGAGACCCTGTGTGCCTTTTCTACGGTATCTGATTCTAGATGTTTAAATTCTGGCTAATTTCTAAAGCAAGGATGAAATGCTTTAATTAATTTGACACGATTGTACCAGCAGCCTTGTCCCTAATAAAATAGTGGTACATTTTTTGTCTTTGTTTCACTTTACCATGTGATATATTCCACAGTAAGTGCTTATTTTTGAATGAAGAAAATCTTAAATGGCTTTTGAATGCCATTAGAATTGTAACGGGTAAGTTTTTTTTCTTTTACAGCTATCTTTTGTAAATATTAAATGCACTGTGTTCTTCCTCTGAGTGGCCTTTATGTATATGTTCAGATGTAAACTTCAATCAGCATTTGAAGCAGCATTGCCTCTCAATTTAAAATGCAGATCACCCGTCAATAACCTCCTTTATCATTTAAGTGCAGTAGTGTGCAGAATAAATTGGGCCTTGTGGTCCCCTGAACCAGCTCGGAAGCTATTAAATCTGAAGTTTCTGTTGTTAATCCAGTTACTCTCTTGACTATTAATCACGTGGTGCCAGTTCCGTGGGCACTAATCCAGCGATGGGATAGGTTGTTGGTTGGCAAACTTTGTTGCCAGCATATTTGGCTGTAATTTATCCATCATTCCTTAAGGTAAAACCCACCTTAATGCATTCTATTAATGGTCCTGTATTCAGCTTTGCAGTTTGTTTGCAACTTAAAAAGCAACAAATTTATTTGCTTGTAGAAAAAAAATGATGAAAGCGACCCACTGATTTGGTCACATTATACAACGTGGGTCATAAACAAGATCACATCAGTCCAACCTTCAGATTATTTATACTTTCAAGGTAGTCTACAGTATCAAAATCTGTTAAGTGATTTAATGGTTGCCTGTACACATTTTGTGCAATAAAGGCATTTGTGTCAGCAGACCATTTTTATTAAAAATTTAACAAATTTTAAATAAGATATTTATTTACTTTAGATGGATTTCTGGTTTAAACTAATTTAAAGTGAGTCACCGTCTTTGCAAAGCTGGATCATTCAATTTATGGACTATTTTTATACACCTCAAATCTATCTTTGGTTAAAGAGAGTTATTCTGGAAATTAATTTTCTTAATGTAACCTACCTGAATGGAATTTCTGGATAAACTTGAATCTGACTTTCTTAAAAGTTTAACAGTGATCTGCGACCCGTCCTGGCACTATACTTTCAGCTGTTATAAGGTAAAATTGCAGTGTAGAGGGAGGAATAACCAACTGGGCCAGAACCAAAGTAAATGCAACAAATATAGGTTTATGAATAGGCTCATAGATTCAAGTAACACATCCCTTGTACTGTTAAAGATGCAACGTGGCCTTAAAATTTGGTCAGTTATTTTGAACTTGACCCTGAAATTTACTAGCAATCAATTTCCGGCTTCACATTGATTGCTGCTGTGAGTGACCGTGGCAGTTTACAAATGGTTGTAATTCCCTGCATTTGTCCATTTAGTGCATTGGCTTTAAAGGGGTGAGCCAAATTAGCAGCTAAATGTTATAACTGTGCTCAAGCGCCAGAGTACCAGTGAGTAATACTATGGGAGGTCTGCCAGTTTTTTTTAAAAAAGACTTTGAACTTTACCCGGTCTTGTCAAAAAATGACATTGATTTTGTTGCGCAGGAACTTGAGCTATCAATTTGTAAATAGTGCAGTGTTCTCACCACTTTTTCAATAAAGCATAATAATAGGCATGTGAAGTGTTCACACAAAAGCGCTGTGGGTGGTTTTGTCAATAGGATTTTGGTAAATGCTGGCTGTATGAAATTATGTTACTATGTTCATATGAGCTGCTGAAAAATATCTAACTGTACAATTAGATTATAGATTTTGTTCTTCAAAATTTGGGTCATGTCTGGAGGGAGCATTTCCTATTGTAAAATGGGATGAAATACTCTTGATTAAAGTTCAATGATTACTCCTTGTACTAGTGATGTTGGGAACAAATTGAGCGAATGAGTTAACGGGTATTTATAAACATTATGGAACAACCTTAAGGCATATTGACTTAAATAATCCTCTGCTCATTTTCCTAAAAGATTTGTGCCACTGCGCAGTATGTTAATTCTGAAGTCGTCTTTTCTGTGGACAATATTTAAATATTGTGCTGTTACTCCATCTAGAGGCGGGATATGTGAATGTGGCTTTAGGGAGCTTTCTCGTTGCCTGACTGAGCTGGTTCCTGGGGCTTGGATGATCCATCAACTATTGAATTCTGGATTCATTGTAGTTATACCCATTAACACAGTAGATCTAGTTCAATTCTAACAGCTTTGTCTATGGGTGATGTTCAGGTAGTGCTTCCTACTTTGGAAAATCCAGGCTGATAAATCAGGACTTCTGCTTTGACCTTGTTATATGTTTAAGTGGAGGTAAGTTTTAGCAGACTTTTTGTTACCAAGGCCAGGGTTCTTGTTTTGTCTTTTTGTTGGTTTGTCTATGATAACAGAGCTTGGCTCTCGCCAGCCAGAACTAGAAGTTTTCTGTCAGTAGTTGGGGTAACAAAAATAAATATTGCATTCCATAGAAATGAGGGACATTGAATTTTAAGCATGCAATATTGGTGAACCTCTTTTTTAAATATATAAAAGGGTGGCAGTCAGACTTATTTTTGAATTTCTGTAGGCTGAGCGATTAGGTATATTCAGATACTTCTGTCTGTTAATATCGCACATTATACCTTTTTTAGGTCAGGAAAAAGACTAGGGGCGCGATCTTGCCAGCCCTGGGGAGGCGGGACTGCCGGGAAAATGGCAGAATTTGGGGGTGAGTGCCCAACCTGCCCCCGTGCCATCTTGCCAGGAGGCGGGTAGCTGTCCCGTGCCGGGTCCCATCTCCTTGGAGGCGGGAAGGGATTATAGCCACTTAACTGCCTGTTAACAGGTAGTTAACGGGCAGAAAATAGGCTTATCACCATTTTGCCCACACAAGTGCGGGCTTCCCGAAGGCTCCAAACTCTGCCAGGGTCACCGAGACGAGTAGTGAGTCTACGGGGGTCGGAGGGGTGCAAAAGTGCGCTGTGAAGGTAAGTGATAGGTGCAAGTGTGGAGAGGTGAGTATCTGAGGTAAGTGGAAAGTGTTAGAAAAAGTGTACTTACCATTGTTTCTTCCTGCAGGCTTCAGTCGGTGGGTATGCGGAGAGTCTCGCACCTCCGCGGTGGAGATGACAGATGGTCGTTGCATTCTCCAATGCAACAACCATCTAATTTCTGCAAAAGAAAGAGGTTTGATGAGATCTTGAATTCAAAAACTCATCAAACTACAGAGAATGTCACTGTTTGACAGCTTCACAGAGCTGTCAAACTATGACAATTCATCTGTCAAACGTTGACGTTCTCTGCAACCGGCTTTCCCTTAACTGGCCTGCTAAGCCTGCTGGGCAGGCTTATCAAGATCGATCAAGGGAAAATAGCGTGGGTTGGCCAGAAGTTGATGGAGGCGGGACTGAAACCCGACAAGTGGGAGTCCCGCCTCCAGAAGCTCCCCATTGGCAAAATCACCCCCTAGGTTTCTGGAAACAAGTTGCTGAGAAAAGTTGTACAGCACAAACATCAGCAGCTACTTCCATTTTATATAATGCCGTTACATTTTTAAAATTTACTTAATGCTTTACAGAATAAGCATATGGAAAACAATCACTAAACCTGGTAGAGAGATTCTAATTTTTGACGGTGGGGCGAAGGGCTGCCTCTTGGTTGTCGGTGAGAGGCCTCTAGAAACTAGAGAATTCTGTCTTTGTAATTCTAGTTTAATTTTAAATTTCTATTCTAAAATGGGGGTGATGTATATTTAAAAGGAGACACCTTGATTTGACAGAACAGTGTGTAAAAGGAGGCTTTATCTTAAAAAACTGACTTATGCTGGACTGTCTTATGCTGGACTGTAACCTTCGAGCACACTTTTTCCTGAAGTTGAATGAACACTGACTTTAAACCTTCTAAATTTGATGGTGGCACTTTTATTTGGGCTTTTTTTTTTATTGCACCCAAATTTCATTGATAAATTGGATTTCCACAGCATAACTATAATATATTATCTCAAGTATAATGTTTGGTAAAGATTTGTCTTGGAGTTTGATATTAATAGAAATGTGGACAAAACCTGCATCAGTGCTAAATTCCAATCTGTTTTCTATGCTGTGTTGAGTACAGTTTGACAGTCACAAAGCAAAGTAAGGTTTTAACCCCATTACCTCCACAATGCCGCCTTCAACTGGAAAAATAGGTGGTTTAGTTCATCTCATTAAAGCAAGATAAGGTATAGAAGGTAGGTGCAGAAAAGAAAACAAAATTTACCATTTTGGATTTAGGCCCAGTTTTATGTAAAATTATGCGGGAGGTCATAGAATCGTAGAAATTACAGCACAGGCGACTATTTGACCTATTGTGTAAGGGCTAGCTCTTCAACTGGTGCTATCTACTCTAATCCCATTTCCGTACTTTTCCTTTTTTCAAATATATATCTAAGTCGGGGATTATAGTCATGTTTTAAAAATGCCCGTTGTTACCAGGATTTTTGTAAGTACCCAATATTGCAGCAGCCTCTGCTTCATGAAATCTTCAATTTTTTAAAAAGTTACAGTATATGAAACTTATTCTTTTGGAAAACCTTGTTGAAAATGTAGAGGTGGATTTCCAATCTGTCACTATCCTGGATGTTTTACAGTGTACACTTTTATTGTATACAAAAATGTCTTTCTAGAATATTAGAAATTCAAGATGGTGATAGTCTTTTAAAAATTCTTTTGTATCAGTGCAAATTTATGTTTTAAGAGATGCTTGTTTTTTTCCAGTTTATTCTCCAGATATGCCATCTAGACTTCCAATTCAGGATATTTTTGCAGGATTGGTTACGAGTATTGGTACAGCAATAAGATACTGGTTCCATTACACATTGGTGGCCTTTGCATGGCTGGGAGTCGTACCTCTTACAGCATGTAAGTACTAAACTACATTTTGCAGTATTCAATGAGCTAATTTATGCGAACAGTAGCATAGTAGTTATGTTACTGGACTAGTAATCCAGAGGCCTGGACTAAAGATCTGGAGACGTGAGTTCAAATCCCACCACGGCAGCTGGGGAATTTAAATTCAGTTAATTAAATAAATCTGGAATAAAAGTAATGGTGACCGTGAAACTTTGTCGTGAAAACCCATCTGGTTCACTAATGTCTTTTAGGGAAGGAAATCTGCTGTCCTTGCCTAGTCTGGCCTATATGTGACTGCAGACCCATGGCAATGTGGTTGACTCTTAACTGCCCTCTGTAATGGACTAACAAGCCACTCCGTTGTAACAAACTGCTACGAGAAACAATAATAAGAATAAAACTGGACGGACCACCCGGCATCGACCTAGGCACCGGCTTTGGACACGGCAGCGGCACATCCAGCCCAGTCAACCCTGCAAAGTCCTCCTCCCTAATATCTGGGGACTTGTGCCAAAATTGGGAGAGCTGTCCCACAAACTAGTCAAGCAACAGCCTGACATAGTCATACTCTCCGAATCATACCTTTCAGCCAATGTCCCAAACTCCTCCATCACCATCCCTGGGTATGTCCTGTCCCAGCGGCAGGACAGACCCACCAGAGGTGGCGGCACAGTGGTATACAGTCGGGAGGGAGTGGCCCTGGGAGTCTCATGGCTTCAGGGCAAACATGGGCAAGGAAACCTCCTGCTGAATACCACCTAGCGCCCTCCCTCAACTGATGAATGAGTGCTCCTCCATGTTGAACACCACTTGGAAGAAGCACTGAGGGTAGCAAGGGCACAATGTACTCTGGGTGGGGGACCTCGATGTCCATCACCAAGAGTGGCTCGGTAGCGCCACGACTGACCGAGCTGGCCGAGCCCTGAAGGACATAGCTGCCAGTCTGGGCCTGTGGCAGGTGGTGAGAGAACCAACGCAAAGGAAAAACCTAGTTGACCTCGTCCGCACCAGTCTACCTGTCTCAGATACATCTGTCCATGACGGTATTGGTAGCAGTGACCACTGCACAGTCCTTGTGGAGACGAAGTCTCGACTTCACACTGAGGACACCCTCCATCGTGTTGTGTGGCACTAACTCTACTACATGGGATAGATTCAGAACAGATCTAGCAGCTCAAAACTGCGCATCCATGAGACGCTGTGTGCAATCCGCAGCAGCAGAATTGTATTTCACCACAATCTGTAACCTCGTGGCCTGGCATATCCCCCACTCTACCATTACCATCAATCCAGGGGACTAACCCTGGTTCAATGAGGAGTACAGAAGAGCATGCCAGCACCAGGCATACCTAAAAATGAGGTACCAACCTGAGGAAGCTGCAACACGGGACTACATGCATGCTAAACCGCAGAAGCAGCATGCTATAGACAGAGCTAAGCAATCCCACAATCAACGGATCAGATCAAAGCTCTACAGTCCTGCCACATCCAGTCGTGAATGATGGTGGACCATTAAACAACTAATGGGACTAGGAGGCTCCATGAATATCCCCATCCTCAATGATGGCGGAACCCGGCAGACGAGCGCAAAGACAAAGCTGAAGCGTTTGCGACCATCTTCAGTCAGAAGTGCCGAGTGGCTGATCCAAATCGGCCTCCTCCTGTGGTCCCCACCATCACAGAAGCCAATTCGATTCATTCCATGTGATATCAAGAAACCACTGAGCGCACTGGATACAACAAAGGCTATGAAACGTGGAAATATAGAAGATAGGAGTAGGCCATTCAGCCCCTCGCGTCTGTTTCGCCATTTAATGAGGTCATGGCTGATCATCCAAATTCAGTACCCTGTCCCTGATTTCTCCCCATATCCCTTGATCCCTTTAGCCTTAAGAAATATATCTAACTCCTTCTTGAATATATTTAATGAATTGGCCTCAACTGCCTTGTGTGGTAGAGAATTCCACAGGTTCACCACTCTCTGGGTGAAGAAATTCCTCCTCATCTCAGTCCTAAATGGCTTACCCCTTATCCTTAGACTGTGACCCCTGGTGCTGGACTCTCCCCGCCATCGCGAACATTCTTCCTTCATCTAGTCTGTCTAGTCCTGTTAGAATTTTATAAGTTTCGATGAGATCCCCTCTCATTCTTCTAAACTCTAGCGAATATAAGCCTAATCGACCCAATCTCTCTCCACACGTCATTCCTGCCATCCCAGGTATCAGTCTGGTGAATCTTCGCTGCACTCTCTCCATGGCAAGAACATCCTTCCTCAGATAAGGTGACCAAAACTGCGCACAATACTCAAGGTGTGGTCTCGCCAAGGCCCTGTACAACTGCAGCAAGACATCCTTGCTCCTGTACTTGAATCCTCTCGCTATGAAGGCCAACATACCATTTGCCTTCTTAACCGCCTGCTGCACCTGCATGCTTACCTTCAGCGACTGGTGCACAAGGACACCCAGGTCTCGGTGCACAAGGACACCCAGGTCTCGTTGCACTTCCCCTTCTCCCAATCTATTGCCAATCAGATAATCTGCCTTCCTGTTTTTGCCACCGAAGTGGATAACCTTCCATTTATCCACATTGGGCAGATGCATGGCAAATGCAGTATAATCACCCAACCTGCCCAAATCATACTGGAGTTTCGCTGCATCCTCCTCACAGCACACACGCCCACCCAGCTTTGTGTCGTCTGCAAACTTGGAGATATTACATCTAGTTCCCTCGTCTAGATCATTTATATACATATTGTGAATAGCTAGGGTCCTAGCACCGATCCCTGTGGTACTCCACTAGTTACTGCCTGCCACTCGGAAAAAGACCTGTTTATTCCAACTCTTTGCTTCCTGTCTGCCAACCAGTTCTCTATCCAAGACAGGACCTTACCCCCAACCCTGTGTGCTTTAACTTTGCACGCCAATCTCTTATGCGGGACCTTATCGCAAGCCTTCTGAAAGTCCAAATACACCACATCCACTGGTTCTCCCTTATCTATTCTACCAGTTACATCCTCAAAAAATTCCAGGAGATTAGTCGAGCATGATTTACATTTTGTAAATCCATGTTGATTTTGTCTGATCCTGTCACTGTTTTCCAAGTACTCTGCTATTACATCTTTTATAATGGACTTTAGTATTTTCCCCACTATGGGTCCTGCCAACATCCCGGCTGTCATGCTGAAGACTTGTGCGCCAGAACTAGCTGTGCCTCTAGTCAAGCTGTTCCAGTACAACACTGGCCTCTACCCAACAATGTGAAAAACTGCCCAGATATGTCCTGTCCCCAAAAAGCAGGACAAATTCAATCCGACCAGTTACCGCCCCATTAGTCTATGCTCAGTCGTCAGCAAAGTGATGGAAGATGCTGTCGACAGTGCTATCAAGTGGCACTTGCTCACCAATAACCTGCTCACTGATGCTCAGGTTGGATTCTGCCAGGGCCACTCTGCTCCCGACCTCATTACAGCCTTGGTTCAACCCTGAACAATAGAGCTGAATTCCAGAGGTGAGGTGAGAGTGACTGCCCTCGACATCAAGGCAGCATTTGACCGAGTGTGGCATCAAGGAGCCCTAGTAAAATTGAATCAATGGGAATCGGGGAAAACTCTCGACTGACTGGTGTCACACCTAGCACAAAGGAAGATGGTTGTGGTTGTTGGAGGTCAATCATCTCTGGCCCCAGGACATCACTTCAGGAGTTCCTCAGGGCAGTGTCCTAGGCCCAACCATCTTCAGCTGCTTCATCAATGACCTTCCCTCCAACATAAGGTCAGAAAAGGGGATGTTTGCTGATGATTGCACAGTGTTCAGTTCCATCCTCAGAAAATGAAGCAGTCCATGCCCGCATTCAGTAAGACCTGGATGACATTCAGGCTTGGGCTGATAAGTGGCAAGTAACATTTGTGCCACACAAGTGCCAGGCAATGACTGTCTCCAACAAGCGAGAGTCTAATCACCTCCCCTTGATATTCAACAATATTGCCATTGTCAAATCCCCCACCGTCAACATCCTGCGGGTCACCATTGACCAGAAACTTAACTGGACCTGCCACATAAATGCTGTGGAAACAAGAGCAAGTCCAAAGGCTGGGTATTCTGCGGAGAGTGTCTCACCTCATGGCTCCCCAAAGCCTTTCTGCCATCTACAAGGCACAAGTAAGGAGTGTGATGGAATACTCTCCACTTGCCTGGATGAGTGCAGCTCCAACAACACTCAAGAAGCTCAACACCATCCAGGACAAAGCAGCCCGCTTGATTGGCACCCCATCCACCACCTTAAACATTCACTCCCTCCACCACCGGTGTACCGTGGCTGTAGTGTGTACCATCTACATGATGCACTGCAGCAACTCGCCAAGGCTTCTTCGGCAGCACCTCCCAAACCCGCGACCTCTTCCACCTAGAAGGACAAGGGCAGCAGGCGCATGGGAACACCACCACCTGCAAGTTCCCTTCCAAATTACAGACCATCCTGACTTGGAAATATGTCGCCGTTCCTTCATCGTCGCTGGATCAAAATCCTGGAACTCCCTCCCCAACAACACTGGGATTACCTTCACCACACGGACTGCAGCAGTTCAAGGTGGCGGCT
Organism: Somniosus microcephalus; assembly: GCF_052327205.1. Taxonomy (NCBI): domain Eukaryota; kingdom Metazoa; phylum Chordata; class Chondrichthyes; order Squaliformes; family Somniosidae; genus Somniosus; species Somniosus microcephalus. The sequence goes on along the minus strand of NC_140991.1, from coordinate 279,960,489 downwards.
CACCACCGCCTTCTCGAGGGCAGTTAGGGATGGGCAATAAATGCTGGCCTTGCAAGCGACGCCCACATCCCAGAATGATTTTTTTTTTTTTAAAGTTCCAAATCTCTACTGAGATCTACTAGTGGAAATGTTATGGAATGCCAGTTTATTTTTTTTTTTCAATAGCTGTGGACCAGTTGATTTGTTTCTTGCATTTCCTCAAGATTCCCAACTATGTTCATGCCTGGGGCTAGTAACCTCAAAAAATGTTTCTTGTTAAGGCTAAGGTTAAATTAGACAAGTTCGGATATCGAGAGTAGAGAGGCACAGTAGAATCATAGAATGATACAGCACTGAAGGAGGCCATTCAGCCCATCGTGCCTGTGCTGGTTCTTTGGTAGAGCTAACTAATTAATCCCACTCCAACAAGATTGAGTATTTGAAATTTACCAAAAAAAATCAAGAAATGTATTTCCCAAATTGCTTTTATTTTAAAGGGTATTCGAATTCTGCTGAATAATTATGAAAAGTAAGAATGTGACGGTAACATGTCTGTGTATTTATGGCTCTCTGCTCCTACATTTTTGTGTGTTTTGCTCTGGATCACTGATCTTTTGCAGGTGCTTTTTCCTCCCTCTAACAGCTCTTCGCCCTTTACTTTGAGCCTTGAGCCCTGTAGAAGTTGATGAGACATTTCATCATTGAAGGGAGTGTTGAGAAGTTAAAATGAATTCCGTTTTATTTTCCCCAATCATATCTGCACAAAAAGTAGACTTGCAGTTTCTACTTGCTCTACTAAGTAAAGTAGGACTTAATAAATATTCAAACTTTTTTTTAAGGTGCTGTAAAATGATTTCCCTCAACAGGTCCTGGTGTAATCAGTTAGATTGCTAATGATACCTGTATGACAGCACTTGGACATTGTCCTGTTTTTTTCAATGATCGGCTCATCTGGGCTCATTTCTGCTATGACTCCTTTTTATGTAAATCATTAGCATCTTTTTTCTCATCTTTCCTACTCTCCATTGCGACCATACCATAGAACAAATGAGCAGTAGCATCAGTGTGTGGAGGGACCGAGATCACATCACTGTGATGTGGAGGAATGTTCAGTTTTGGGCAATACGCTGGGTTTAACACACTGCCCTTTCAGTTCTGTGATGCAAGTTTAAATCCAGCTGATGTGAGTGGGTTGAAGGCCACTTCTGCTGGATACACAGGTCCTGTGTGAAATGAATCTGGTAGTCTGAATCAAGTGGGTCCACAGTGCAAAAACTGCCCATACCTAGCAACTAATTACGATTTTGCTTGGATCGTGAGAATGACTGGAAAATAGCAGTTTTACTCTGCATCTGGTCTGTGACCTGAACAATGTGTACTTGATGTTGCCTGTGGATGTCAAAGTCTCTAGCACTGATCTCGCTCTCGCCAAACAAAATATTTTCAAAAGATCTAAAGGCAAAATGTTAGTGTATATATTTCAAGATAAATTTTCCCATTTGTCTGGCCTGGCTTGGGCCAGTTCTCTTGCATAATTTGTTTACCTTGCCTCTGTTTCTTTATAAATATTTGTGACACTCACTAATTATACTAAAATTGTAAAAAAATATTATTTTGGGTAACAATCTGTAATTCAAGTGACCTTTCACTGTTCCTTTTTTTCTATTTAGGCCGTATCTACAAATGTTTGTTTACTGGCTCTGTGAGCTCGCTGTTGACACTGCCGCTAGATATGTTATCCACGTAAGTTTATGTATCTTGGCATTTGTTTTTTGTAAAGTTGGAGTAATGGGCTAGTTTAGAGAGCATTTTGGGTTTCTTAATGTAGTGAAGCTATAAATATTACTGGTTTCTGTTCATGAACTGATTGAATTTTGGGATATTCTTGAATATATGATTTAATGGTGGCGCAATCTTATTTGTTCCATTTTTATCAATACATTTTCTGAATTGGAGAAATCGTTCTATACATTAGAGTAGTGTATACTCCTACTTGTTTTCTGTGTAAATACCGATCATCATTTCAGTTAAAGAACTTGCATTTATTTAGCATCTTTCACATCAAAATGCTTCACAGCCAACAAAGTATTTTTGAAGTTTAGTTACTGTTGGAATGTGGGGAAACACAGCAACTGATTTGTGTACTGCAAGCTCCCACAAACAGCAACAAGATAAATAAGTGTATAATCTATTTTAGTGGTGCTGGTTGAAAGACAAATGTTGGCCAGGACAGGATAAAGAATTAATTAATACCACCCCTACAAAAATAAGTTCTTGCTGCAACCTGTTAAACCTTTGTTTTGTCCCCTCACTGGTAGCCTTCCTAAGACTAGCTGTATTGGTTGTAAAAGAGCAGCAGACCTGTGAAATGAAGGGTCAGCCAGCAAGGAGCTGTCTTGCCATTAGGAAATATAGTAATCCCTCTTGGCTTGGAAGCTGATTGGTCAAGTAAAAATTCATTATTGGCAAGTAAGGCGTCGTGATCAAATTCGGCATTTCTCACAACGCCGTAAACCTGGGCGTGCATCACTGACAGGATTGCTGGTGTGCTGTAAAGACTTTGGAAGAAGTGACTCACATTCTTCACCTTAGGGTCCTCTCTTGTCCTGGTGTGCTTTGTTCCCCTGTCCAGTCTAATGAATTTCTAATCCTCAACATAAATGCCATTGGCTTAACAGTTTTTGCTCCATCCATCCCAGCATGCTTATACCACGTTCATACTATTGGTCAGTATGCTGCCAAGGGAATTAAAAATTACCTGTATTGCTGACTGTGATTAAAAATGCTGCTGCAGTCCTTCAACTATTAGCGTTATGTAGCAGTATTTGTTATCTGGACAGAACTAGATCTTATTGTGATACTTTTATTTTCCTTTTTGTAAAATTTCAATTTTAAAAAATCCATCTTTTATCAGTCATGGCAAGTTGGTCCTGTGAAATCAAGGATCTGATTAAGTTTGTAGCTAAACCCTCGTAACTGGCACAAGTTGTACACAGCAGGTGTCACTGGTCTTAAACAACTTCTAATGTCTCGCCTCAGCTAACTGACTCTGACCTACAGGCATTCTGGCCTCTGAAACTGGATTTGTTCAAGGTTAGCCTAGTGTGAGCTAGTTTATGTATTTCTAAATTTAGTACCGACGGGAAGACCCGTTCAGTTCAGGTGCAGGACTGCTGTTTTTGTGAATCGTTAAACTTCACATCACTTGTGTGAGCCATGTGATGTGCACAGATTTACTCAATAGAAGTTCCTTTTGGATAGTAAATTTTAAATTAACATTTCAAACCACTTCAGCTGTAGAACTGCATGTTTAAACTTTCGTTGGTCTATATATTTCCAGGGAGAATCTGCTGGCAGACTCTTTGCAGGGTTGTTTTGTGGTAACATGCACGCTCTGTGCATTCATTAGCCTTGTCTGGTTACGAGAACAGATCGTACACGGTGGAGCTCCACAGTGGCTAGAACAAAATCAGGCCCAACCACCCAATGGAGTTGGACAACAGAATGAGGTAGGGGCTATAGAAATAACCCTAAGTTATGTTTTTTACTGGAAATAATTAATAAGATGGACGATGTGACTGAATATTTGGATTCCATGTGCTTCCTCCCCCTCCCATAATATACTTGCATTGTATTTTTAGTAACCTTATGCTGTCCACATTATATAGTTTAGGGATTAAAAACACAAAACTGTCAATTTCTATTTTCTCTTATTTTTTTTATATCAATTAATTTTGCATCTTTACTTTTAAACTAGATCACTTCAATTTTATACACTTTTACTCTAGATGCTAACCTATCAGTCCCAAGCAGCCTGATCACTGGGCAATGCATGGATTGTGGACAAGCGTGGGACAGCAAATCTAGAAACATTTTTTGTTTTGGCAAACTCGTTACAGTAGATTTAATTTTTTTTTTTTAAGGGTAGATTGTAGTCACAAATTTAATCTGGGTTTTATTAAATAGTCAAGTTAATATTTCTCTTTCCTTTTTACTACTGTAAAAGTAATATATCAGCAACAAAGTTGCTGCAGTGAATGTAGCACCCTGCTTTAGCTAGTGTTTTGGTCTGTATCCAAGTCTAATCAGAGATACAAGGTTGAGAATTTCAACATTAATTTACCCCTCTTTTCCCGCCTGCCCGCGCCCCCCCCCCCCCCCGCCCAAAAAAAAATCTTTACTGAAATGTTATGGTTGTGCGGTAAACATTAATTTTTAAATTTGGTGTAATTAATAAACATTTTCAATCCTGTAGCCTCAAGCTGCTCCGAATGCTGCAGCCGAGAATCCCCAAGTTGCTCAACCAGCAAACCAGGCAGCAGAAAACCCAGCAGCAGCCGCCGGGGCTGCCCCTGCAGTAGCAGAGAATGCCGACGCTCGGGCAGACGAGGGTGAGAATGAGGACGATGAGAATGATGATGATGATGATGCGGTGGTAGAAGATGGCGCCGATGCCAACAATGGCGCTCAAGGTATGATGGGTAAATCGGTGGCCTGAGCAGGGTTAGTCCTGGGTCTGAGACCCATTGCAGACCTTTTCCTTTATGAAGCCGTTGCAGACCTTTTCTTCACACTAGCCCATGAAGCATACTTAATTGTTCCAGTAAGAGATCAGTCAAGAGACAGCCATCTAAATCTGTTCAGGTGATCAATAGATCAACGGTGTCTTTCCAGAACCAATGACTGCTGAGCGTCTCTCCCTTGTATCCCAAGTACCCAATCCCTGATATCCATTTAGTTGTCCTCCACTGTACCTACCCAACTCCAGGATGACCCAAATTGTACATTAGTTCTGCAAGTGGGGATGAACCAGTGCTTTATGCAAGCTCACTGCTCCGACTGGGACATTCCTTCTGTCCCTCAGCCTATACGCCCCAATATTTTGTTTGCCGTCTTTATATTGTTGCACAGTTGCTTCGACAAGCTGTCAATCTTTCTACTGGAGTTATTACTATTCATCTTGAAATTCCCACTGCTTATTTCATTTAGCCAATCTCATCACCTTACGTTTGTCCACATTAAATAATGTCACTTTCCAGTACCAGTTCAAACCTATTTGAATCTCTATATCTACATGTTCCTCGTTATTTGCTACACCCTGCTTTCCCCCCCCCCCCCCCCCCCCAAAATCGCCACCCCTTTTTTGTATCAGCAAACTTGGACAACTATATTTCCTTCTTTCCATATAATGTATGTAGTATAATGTTTGATGCACTCTGAGGCATCCGCTAATAATTTTCAGTTTGTTTGAGTCGACTTCTGATCAGCTGCAAAAGCTTCTCCTGCCGCACCCCCAGCCATCCTCTACTCAATTTCATTCAATTAGAAAAATGCCGTGACAAAGCAGCTGACGGGAGGCTTAAATACTGAACAATAAAGTACTGAAGGAGAAAATTGTGCACATTAATTATATTTAATGTGCTGGCTTTGAGTTCAATTAATGAATTAAAAATTATTTTTCTGTCTCCAGATGACATGAACTGGAATGCACTGGAATGGGACAGAGCTGCAGAAGAACTTACGTGGGAGCGGGTATGTGGTCACATAGACTACCTTCAAAGTTTAATTTTTAGCAAAGTTAGTTTATTGAAGTTAAAACTGACTTTCAGTACGTGCTTTTTAAAAAAAACAAAGACAAGTTCATTATAATATACTTTTAACAGTAAACTGTTGCCTTAGCAGTAAGGGTGGGTGGCAAGAATTTATTTTCATTTAATAATGCATCTTTCCCTTGAACCCACCACCTAATAAAGACAACCCAATCGGCTCTGAATCTTAAATTGCATTGAAGCATCTGGGTGGTTGTTCAGGCTGGGAAAGTTGCCAGTCACTACTGATAGTGATGGGCATCTGAAGGTGGATCTGTAGTATACATTTGGCAAATCTGCAGAAGGCTAGTCACTCATGAACAGTTGGAAGTTCACCTCCAAGGTAGAAGAATTTTATTTGGAAAAACTAGTTGTGATTACTGATTCAAACAGGTCAGTTCTTATCAGTTCATCTTTATCACTTTCACATACACAGGGTCATACTGCAATGTTAATTTTGTTAGAGGTGATTCATGCACCTCTCTCGAATGTTTTAGGTTGCATGCCATGTAAATTTATGCACCCTCGTATATGACTGCACCCTTTTGTATTTGGACATAGCCCATGCTGCTGTATTGTACTTTTTCATTTGTTAGCAAGCTAAGTCTTGGTAATAAAAGATGTTCAAGGTTTGAAGATGGTTATTAGAATCATAGAATGGTTACAGCACAGAAGAAGGCCATTCAGCCTGTAGAGCACGTGCCGACTCCCAGCTCGTCCCACTCCCCTGCCCTTTCCCCATAGCCCTGCAATTTTTTTCCCTTCAGATACTTATCGAAGCCTGCATTTTCAGCTGGAGTTCAGGATGTGATATTCAAGATTAATGGATAGATGTACTTGTCTTTGGTTATCAATGGCTGTGGTGAGGGCAGTCAAGATTGATCTCAAAATGGACACCTACTCCAGGAAGTCTAGCACCTGTTGTGAAGCTCTGTGAAGGGGAACAGTGGGATAAGGATGTTTTCCTGCTCAATAAAGTGGATCGGCCTGGGTTTTGGTGTGCCTGGAGTTAAAGTAAAACAAGCTTGGAGTGGAGCATGAACAACATCTGCGGCCGATCTGTGTGTACGTGTGAGGTGAAGTTAGCGAGAGTGCAGGTGTGTTGCTATGAGGTGCAGTGTATTTATAGAGTAAGCAGGGAAGAAAATAGTAAGCATGGTGTGGTGAGAGGAAGTCTGGGAGCCGTAAATTGTTTAGAATAATTTACATTTCTCATTAAACCTAATTCCCTACATTACTTGACTGTACTTTGACTGCTGGCTGACACAGGGGCTGAGAGTTGAGGTGCTCTATGGTGGCCTTTGATCAACAGTCTGCAACTGCAGGCAAACTTTTTTTTTAAACCATTAACTACTTTATCAGCTATTTTAGGCAGCTAACATTATGAAGTGTATCATTGATAACCGTGCCACCTATAGCCGTAACTGGTATGCAGGTAAATGTTGACACTTTTATAATACATTTTCCCCTTTGAGATACTATGACGTGGGACTTTTGCATTTTGAAATGGAATATTGCGACCCGCTCAGCAATTTTATATACAACTATTGCTAATTCAAAGTTGCTTCATTCAAACTGGTGGATAATTCTTATTGCTCTTAAGAGTTATTGTGCCACTTTAATGCAATTGCCTAATTTGAATTACTGGATGATTCCAAAAAACAATTTGGGGGGTGGAGGAAAAAACCAGCTTCCAGTAATCAAGGGCAGTATTGATTAACATGCGTGCTGTTTACACTCGTTCCTTGCTGTTTCACAGATGCTTGGATTGGATGGTTCACTGGTATTCCTGGTAAGTTTAAAAAAGGCTCTTCCAGTATTTCTAGTAAAATGATTATCTGAGCATGCTCTAAGATGGGAGAGAAGATTGAATTTGAAGTATTTGTTACCATTCTTGGCCTGTTTACAATTTAACAGCAATGCCTAAAAGAACGCGCTTCAATTCTGTGCTTCATGGAATTGATTGGCTCATGGTTAATGTATAATTTTTCCACTGCTGTGATGGTTAGCTGACATAAAACTAGGATATTTTCATTCTTCCATGTTATCAAATTTATATGAAGATAGCCAGGTCAGCAAGCGAGAGTTATTGAATAACATAACTCACTTTGCCAAAAAAAGCAAAATTACGTATAGTATAGGTGCCTGTAAATATTAAGTCACGAAATATATCGTCATTTAAATGTGATAGTTAAAGATAGAGATGGTGTAAAAATGATGCATTTAAAACTGAGGAGTAAAGCTGTGATCATTTTAATGCTAACTAATGACTTTTTTCCTGGCAGGAGCATGTCTTCTGGGTGGTTTCTTTAAATACACTGTTTATTCTTGTGTTTGGTAAGTACCTCTTGATCTAGAGTTCTTGTATGTAATTATGAAGTCTTGAAACTAGAGTTGCGTATGGTGTGTTTCTTCTTGCTCATTATTCACCCACAACACCTTCTGGTGTTGCTAACATCCCAGAGCATAACCCCTGAATCAATAGTTGAAGTGAATAGTATCGATGTACTTAAGTAATTTTATATAATTCTATTACTCTCTCAGAAACCAAATAATTGATTCAAAGTACAAATGTGTAATTCTGGGATGGATGTCATCAGTTTTCCTTTATATATTTTAATTTTTAAAAAATACTTTAGTACACAGAGGAACACCCCAGCTGTACAAGATCATGACTAGTTGTGCCACAAGCGTTGCTAGTGCCTGAGCTATGTTTTAAGTTGAAGCCATTCTTGTGCTACGTAGCCATAATTCTGGACTTGGTGCTGGATAAGCTCAAAGGGCACTGTTGCCCTGGTAATATTGATAGGGTTATTTTAGTCGGTGTTTGTAAACTGAGATGAGCAGCAACACCACAGACGTTGAGAAAATATTTTAATGCTAATCAGGTTTACTAAACAAAACCCAGGAAGTCCACATTGCAAAGGGTAACGGTATAGCAAATACTGTCTACTCATGCACTTTTGTGGAAGCTGACATGACGGCAGTAAAATTGAATAGGCTGTTCGACAGACTAGCCCAGTAATCCCCAAAAGGTAAATGATAGCTCATTTTAACCTAACTTCCTGTCCTACTGGATTGCTTTCAAAAATCTGCAGAATAGAAACCTTGGGAGATGAGGTGGTATTAAGTTAATTACAGGAAACTTTCTGGTATCCGGCACTGACGGGACCGAGCTGGTGCCGTACCATCAAAACTGCTGTAGAAACCAACGCCAATGTTAAAACATACGGAGCTTTTGAGCTCCTTGTGAATCAACAAACCCTGTTGCTTAGCAACAGCTTCAAAACAGTCGGCCGCAGCTTAAAAGCATCTCTGTAGCTAAGCAACAGCTTCAGCTAGACCTTGCAGAGCCTGACTGGAAAAAAAAAAGCAACGAGAAGTAAAAAAAACTTATAGGAAACGGCTCTTGAATTTTGCCGGTAGATAGAGCTTTCCGGACATTTAACCTCCAGTTAAACGAAAGTTTCCTGTACTATGAACACATATATTGGACCTTTTTTGGTCTGAAGCCAAGAGTCTTAAAGCAGAGATCTTATAGTTTGTAAACACTAAAGTAACTTTTATTTCCTTGCCCAGTTTTTGTCCCTCCCTGTCTCTCAGAGGGAATTGACTCCTTTGCTGGAGTATAGTTCCACAGGCACCAGACATCCATTTATGTACTTTGTCTAGTGATTCATGTGCAAGTCTTTAGGCTGATTAACTGCAGGGGCATCACAGCCAGGTCTGATTCCATCCTCTCAAAAATTCATTTCCAGTAGGGATCACTGCATAGCAATTTGGAGTAAGAATCCTGGCTGATGTTTTCCACTCCTTTTGTAGAGATGGTGCGGTGGACAATTATCCCGCTACCGATGCCTTGGTTGAAATTGGCTAACTTGGCACAGATTGAGAATAGAGCACTAAATCTTCCCCGTCTGTGTGGCCCAGCTAAATGCTAGATAAGCCTATTTTGTGTGTTTTAAATGCCCTTAAGTTGAGCACTTTAGAGTGATTTCCACAGTCGTCTTAGGGAAGCCATTTTATGAATGTTACTCCTGTTTGTTTGCTTTTCTGCCTTTCATTGTTATGATGAATCTGACTGCAACTGTTATTTTTACAAAACTGAGCACAAGAATGTGAAACAAGACAGTCTGAGAGAAAAGCAATTTGCTTAGAGTTTCCAATTATTTGACAACTTTGAGTACTCTTAATTTTAAGGGGTGCACCAACCCAATATTTTTTTTTAATGTACAATTTTAATAGTCCTGGCATTAATGGAATCTCCTACTAAATATTCTGAACTATTGGCTGTTTTATTGGGGAGAAAGTCCGCTTTTAAAATTGAAGTCTTATAAAAATTGTTGGGCTTAGCCTTTTTTAATGTTTCATGCTCAAGGTAAAGGAGCTCCTTGCAGGGCTTTTGTTTTTGCTATCCCGTGTCTTTATCCAAATCTCACAGGTCAGGTACGGCATCATTTAGTGCAGAGTAAAGTGCCGTTTGCTTTGTCCCAACAATGTGCCCGTGCCTCCTGTTGCACCAGTGTGGGTTTTCAGTTTCCCACGCCAACTATTTTTGCTGTGTAAGATTGCCAATCTATTGTCAAATTAAGCTGAATCGTGGCCAGTTCTGTGTTATGGGCCTGCACCCACTAAAACCTGGGCTGAGACTACCCAAACACATTTTACCAAACTAGCAGAAAGGAGAGACTTTTATCCTTTCAATCTGGGTTGGATTTGTACTTGTCTCAAGGTGAAAGACTGCTAACCCACTGTGCTATTCCCTTTTTCTGTCCTTTTTTCTGATTGACTTAATACAAGCTGAATTTCTCCTTTTTTAAAAGAAAAATTATACTGTGTAATAGTTTTAAAGTTACATCTTAGATGGAGCAAGGATGGGAAAAACATGGGAGTATCAGTGACTATTCTATAACCTTGCCGTTGTACATTTCAGCATTCTGTCCTTACCATATTGGACACTTCTCAGTTGTTGGTTTGGGTTTTGAGGAGTATGTAAGTACCAATGATACGGTGCGTGCCCTTTGAGAAGACTTTATATGAAATTAATCTGACTAGCTTGTAGTAATGTCAGTATTGTGTGACATTAATAAATTTGTATTGTGTAAACTTGTTCATATGCTTGTTTTATTATATTATGATCATCTACCATAAAAATTATTTTGTAGATTTTTGGAGTCATTTTTACCTTGGGGCCAAAATACTTTGGAAAGTTTGGTACCACTTTGGAGTACAATGATGTATTTTCCACAATGCAATTCCTATTTTACATAGCTTAATTTAAAAATAAAAAGCAACTGAAAGAAATGTGTTTTTGAAAAGGTGCAATTTAAATTATTTTTCTTGGGCTTTGTGCCCTCTCCTGAAGATGGCAGCTCATACTGAGGTACAGTTCTGTGGGAGCTACCAACTCTCTAGGACCTTGCCCAAGTCACCATTCTTCATCAGTCTGGACAGTTGTTTTGGTCATTCAAGTATCTCAAACAATGCTGCCAATACCTATGAACATCTAGCAGGAACATTGGTTAGCAATCAGAGTGGCATCTCTCTCTGGTGCTTCCTCTCTCTCTCTCTCGCGCTCTCTTTGGTGCTCCTCATTTTTCTTTCTCTCTCGCGCTCTTTAGTTATCTCTCTGGCACGCGCGGGCTCTGCCCCCCCCCCCCCCCCCCCCCCTCTGGCGTGCGCTCCCTCTCTTGCTCGTGAGCTCTGTCTCTCTCACATTCCCACTTTCTTCCCTAGGCCAGTTACAGTACCTGCTGCTGCCCCAGTTAAAATCAGCTAACTGAACACAAACTAGGGATTAAAGCTGGGACTTCCCTCCTCAGTTATAGCTCAGTTTCTTTTGCCGTCATGAGCATCGTACCTCAGTAGTTTCTGGTACTTCTGAAGTCAATGACTATTAGAGTGGTGAAAAGAGGTTTACCCTTTTAAAATCTGCTTTATAGCTGGTTGTGTTTAACCTATTCTGATGTCTCTTGAATTTCTACATAATTGCATCATTCTAACCTTTGTCACTGGGTACTTCAGTATAATTTAAAATCTGAATATTATAAAATGTGATAATGCAATAAGTTATAAATGGTCAAAACAAGTTGATATTCTGATCCTAAAGCAAAATACTGCAGATGCTGGAAATTTGAAATGGAGAAATTGCTGGAAATACTCAGCAGGTCAGGCAGCATCTGTGGAGAGAAAAATAAAGTTAGGTCGACGATCTTTCAGCAGAACTGGAAAATTTTAGAAATGCAACAGGTTTTAATCAAGTACAGAGGCTGGGAAAGGGGGGAGTGGAGGAAAGAACAAAAGGAAAGGTCTGTGATAGGGTGGAAGGCAGGAGAGATTAAATGACAAAAGGGATGATGGTGCAAGGCAAAAGAGGGTATTAATGGGACAAGTAAAGAAACAAAAGATGGGTCTAGAGGAGGTGTAAATGGCAATAGCATAATCATTACCAACAGCTGCACCAAAAAATAGGAGCGGTGGTCAATGTTCCCTGTCATTTTTTGAGGGCCACGCAGCCCGTTAAATACTGGGCATGCACGGTTCTTCTATTTAAAAGCCAGCTGCGTGGGACCCCTGGAGCGTTGCACAATGACGCAGCTTAAAGGGAACATTGACGATGGTTATAATCTGAAATTGTTGATCTCAATGTTGAGTCCGGAAGGCTGTAAAATGCCTCATCCAAAGATGAGGTGCTGTTCCTCGAGCTTCCGTTGAGCTTCATTAGAACAGTGTAGGATGCCACGGTCAGAGTGGGAGAGGGAATGAGAATTAAAATGACAGGCAACTTGAAACTCGGTCATGCTCGGGGACTGAACGGAGGTGTTCTTCAAAGCGATCACCCAATCTGCTTTTGGTATCCCCAATGTAGAGGAGAGTGCATCGTGAGCAGCGAATACAGTATACTAAATTGAAAGAAGTACAAGTAAATCGCTGTTTCACCTGGAAGGAGTGTTTTGTACCCTGGATGGTGGGAAGGGAGGAGGTAAAAGGGCAGGTGTTGCATGCAAGCACAGGAAATGAAATTAAAATTAATGGACCGTTATGTTGCTGACATCTTGTTGAATTGTCTTTCAAAACATGATCTGACAGGTAATGGTCACCATTAGTGAGAGAGACCAGTAGCTATCTTAACATTCTCAGTTCTTGGAAAGAATTAGAATTAAAGGAAAAATGTGTTCTATATACAAAGATGATTAGTCTGTCAAACAGAACCTATGGGGGAAAAATTCAGTTGGTTAGCGCCTTAAAAGGGCACTGATAGGGCACAACGCAACTAGCGCCCGTGTGCGGCGATGTTTGCGCCGCTCACAATTAACTAGGCATTTTGCGGCGGCGCTAAACCCTACCGCCACAATCTCCTGCGCCAGCAGATCGTGACGTCAGTCGAGTGTGTAGCGCCCCGGACCAGATAGTGAGTGGCGCCCCCTGCCTTACCGCCTGCCACTAGCAACAACAGGTTGGGGGGAGCGTTTTGCAATCAGGAAGGGACTGGGGGAGCGCTATTTAAAGGCGACCGCTTCCTGCCTCTTTTTGTCGGTGACATTTTTGCACCATGCATTCAGAGAGAGAGACACTTCTGGAGAGATTCAACGCTGTGTGAAGGAGTTTTGGATACTGAGCAGCACTTTGCAGGTTCATTTTGATTTGCCCTTGTATCGATTTAGAAGAGACTGGGGGCTGCACTCTGAGCTCTTTCCCTGGGCGCCTCCATTGTTCTTTCCAGCAGATTTGATGTACAGGTCTCTCCAGGCTGAGATTCAAGGCTGCAATGCGCAGGATGTGGATGGAGAGCAAGATCAACCCTCCCCTTTAAGAACTGGCCGGCGCCAGTGTGTCTGTGTTCCATTGCTGACTGACATCACATGAGCTTCGCCAGCGCTCTGAGATAGCGCCTCACTCCTCGGCCGTTGCACCTTAAGACAGGTGTGCAGCGCCTGATTTAGTGCTCCAATCAACTCCTGGGGCAATGAAAGCCAAGTTTGCCGTCGGTGATAATTAGCGCCAGGCGCTAAACTTTGCGCACGGCCGATAATTGCGCTCCAAATGGGGCGATACTGAATTTTTCCCCCTATGTTTTTAATGTTTAAACAGCTTTATTATTTTACTATGGTAAATTTATTGAGCACTGTACCAATTAGTATTTTTTATTTTCAGGTTCAAGCCTCACACTTTGAAGGCCTGATAACAACTATAGTGGGCTATGTACTGCTGGCTATGACTCTAATAATCTGTCATGTATCCTTTTTACCGAGCATTAAAGGGAATTTGTTTTAAGAGCTCCAAGTAACAGTGCAGACTTCATAACCAAATGTTAACAGTTTCAAGAGCTACCTGGTTATAATATGCCACCCAATGCTGCAGTGAATTGTGCCAGCTATACTGGGCTAACAGATTGAGCACTTTATAAGAGCATTTCTCGGGTTGATGGTTGGGGTGTTTCAGGATTCACAATTGCAGGAGAATTATTGGATAGAAACTGGTCCTCGTTTACATGTTTTCGGAGAGGCAAACGGGGATAAAAAGGACCAATTTCGGGGTGCAGCGTCCCATGTCCGATCTGCATCTGCATTATGGCAGCACCATATTGGTAAAGGCATCTTTGCAGGTATTCCAGGTGGCGGCCTAAAACAGGTGTTAGTCCCCTCATTTACATATGTAGGCACCTAAAGCCTGTTTTGGGAACCCCTCGCCGAAATTGTTTGGTGTCCCAGCAGGGCAGGTGCCTGGCCTGCTCCGCTTAGGATTCTTCAGTGGCCCCTGCAGCTGCCTACGAAATGCAAGTACATTTTAAAACAAAAATGTAATCAGTAATTGTTGCTGTGGAAATAGGAGGAACTGGAGTGCTCCCCCGATGCCACAGCACTACGATTGCCTCCCCCCCCAACCCATTGCTGCTCTCGGATACAGGTTGTACACATTGTGCTGTTTACATAATGGATTGTTTGGTTGCTTTTGCTTAACTTAACTTTACATAGGGCTTGGCTGCACTGGTGAAGTTCCAACGATCTCGCCGTTTATTGGGCGTCTGCTATATTGTTGTTAAGGTATTGTTGCATTGCCCCAAAGGATACAACCATCATTGTGTTTTGCATATGCAAATGAAATAAGATCTTTTATTTATGTATGCTGAAAATAAGCAGATCACAACCATTTTTTTAGGTTAAAATTGTTCCATCTACTTTTCTAATCCCATTGCATATGTAATTTTTTGGAGGCTTCAAACCGCTGTGCTTTTTCAATTAAAATTACACATTGAAAACATTTGGAATAATATACTTTGAATTTACTTTTACCATTGGTGGTAATAACTTGACCCCAACAGAATCTGTCCTTTGTCATTGCTAGTCTAGATGAGATTTTGAAAAGGCCTCCAAGTTAGTAGCTAAAACTTTCTATTACAATCATTAACGAATTTTTAAAAATGTGATCCATGTTCATTGTCAGTGACCGATGCCGCATACCAAGAGCATTCTGGTTTTGGAGCATGTGCTTAAAAACCATTTTTGAAGAAATTTACAGCCAGAATCATCTTTTAATATGGCTCTTTTTTTTGTCTGAGAACACTGAATGGATGGCCTGCCTCCAGACCACTAATCGCATTCTTGGCTGCCGCAGTGGGAGGGGGTGTGAGAGCAGTCTCGTAGAGTCATCTGATTTTTTTCTGCCCGTGTAGGGAGACACCTGGCCTTCCTTCAGTGCCTCCATGCATAGCATGACTGAGTTTCAGAACTCGGCTGATTTGAGGTTCCAAGTTTGTATTTTCCATTCTGTGGCACTGCATGTAGATACCCCAATGCAACTCCGCTGCACCAAAATAATTCTTAGTAACTAAAATTAATAAGAAATTGATCAAATATGCAGTTTAGAATTGTTTAATGGAATTTCTTGTTGGAGATTGTCTAACCAATAATCTCTAATGTACAAAAGAATGCATTACACACAACTTCAAGATTTTCTCTTTATTTAGGTGTCCTTACTAGTAGTTGTGGAAATTGGTGTATTCCCTCTTATATGTGGCTGGTGGCTTGACATTTGTTCACTGGTAAGTGGTTTCTCTCATAAGGAGCTGATCAGTGATTCTTTAAAAGATGTTGTGGAGTAGAAGACTGGCCTAGTTGAGAGGCAGTGAGGGCTTTTAGGGATTGTTTATATTGTCAATCACTTCTCAAAAATGCAAAGCGTTCTGTAGGAAATTAATGTTCAATATACATTAAATTTCAATACATCTTGGTGTTTCTTGGGAAGGAAAACAAAATACTTTCTGCATTCTTCTGCAAGACCATTTTGGCCCCTTAGCAAGCTCTTCTCCTGACACAGTGCTAGTGTAACCATCCTTGTTATATAAACGTACAACTGTAAGCAATTGCTTTCTTTTTCTTGACCTCTGATATGTAATTGGCTTCTGCTCCCTCTCTTGTCGCAATGTTCCAAAGTGCATCTCATTGACTATGTCTGATGGTACGAATGCACAAATGTATAATTTAAGCTGAACCTGCTACATTTGCAAGGAGCATACGCTGCTAGCCTAGGGGTAAAATTGCTCCTGTCTACCTTTAGTAAAAAGGTAGGTGTTTACAGACAACAGAAAAATCAAAAATAAGATTTCATCATTGCCTTTCAGATTTGCTCAACTAAAAGAAAACTAGCATCTGTAAGTGGAGAGGGAGCACCTAGAAATGTAGTGAGACTTGACCCGCCAATCTGGTTTTTCTGTGGATGAAACCGGAGATCTTATTTGTACTTTTTAAAAATGGTTTTTGAATAGTAAGCTTGTAATAGTAATTTTTTGCTTGGATTCATATAATGTATTTTTTAAAACAATGGGGTACTGTAATAAAATGCACATTAGTTACACTGATGGATATGGCATCATGCTGGCTCTAATTTGGTCTGTAGGAAATGTTTGATGCAACATTGAAAGACCGAGAGCTGAGTTTTCAGTCTGCACCTGGAACCACAATGTTCCTACACTGGCTGGTGGGGATGGTCTATGTGTTCTACTTCGCATCTTTCATTCTTCTGCTCAGAGAGGTAAGTTCATCTAAATTCAGCTATTGGTAGACTTGAGATTTTGCTGGGATTCTGAAATCATGGGTTGACATGTAATGGCATGCACTCAGTTCTCTGATCGAGACCAGCCTCACAACAACAACTTGTATTTATATGGCGCCTTTTAATGTTGTAAAACATCCCAAGGCGCTTCACAGGCGTGATTAGAAGACAAAACATTTGACACATCTACAGAACGAGGAATTCGGGCAGGTGGCCAGAAGCTTGGTCAAAGAGGTAGGTTTTGAGGAGCATCTTAAAGGAGGTTGAGAGGCGGAGAGGTTTATGGAGGGAATTCCAGAGCTTAGGGCCTAGGCAGCTGAAGGCTCGGCCACCAATGGTTGAGCAATTAAAGTCAGGGATGCTCAAGAGGGCAGAATTAGAGGAGCGCAGATATCTCGGGGGTTGGGGTGGGGTGGGGGATTGTAGAGATAGGGAGGGACGAGGCCATGGAGGGATTTGAAAACCAGGATGAGAATTTTAAAATCGAGGTGTTGCTTAACCGGGAGCCAGTGTAGGTCAGCGAGCACAGGGATGATGGGTGAACGGGACTTGGTGCGAGTTAGGACACGGGCACACAAGTTTTGGATGAGCTCAAGTTTGCGTAGGGTAGAACGTGGGAGGCCAGCCAGGAGTGCATTGGAATTGTCAAGTCTAGAGTAACAATGAGGGTTTCAGCAGCAGATGAGCCGATGCAAGGGAAGAGACGGGCGATGTTACGGAGGTGGAAATAGTTAGTAGTCTTAGTTATGGTGTGGCTATGTGGTCGGAAGCTCATTTCATGGTAGAATATGACACCTAAGTTGCAAACAGTGGTTCGGCCTCACAACCCGCCTCAATACTGCTTCAATGTTTGAATGTCTCCCTTGTGTCTTAGTCCACTGTTTTACCCTTGCACCGGATGAGCACATCTGGATACTGCAACTCCTATGTGGTCTCGCCAATTATATTGTATCAGGTTTTGTTCTTTGGTTTTGTACTGTTTACATCTATAACTGTACCCCAATATTATTCTTGCCCTTGTAACTGTTCCTCTACCATGTACAGTACTGAGGTTTTTCAGTGCTGTATCAACAATTATACTCTGATCTCTTTCCTGATTTATGTGGTTGAACAATGTAACCTTCATTTTGTAATCTTGCTATTTTAGGGCCACTTATTTAAGGATGCATTCACATTTCAACTATAGCATTGATGCAAAGCAGTTTTGCTTTGTGTGCGTGTGTATAAATGCAGTCCAAATCGAGTGTCTCTTTGCTTCGTTTGAGTCCGTTCAGGACTTAATGACCAATTTATACTACCCAAGTGTAGTATTGGTATGACCTGATGCTAACTTGTAGTGTAAATGCACTCTTGGATTCATATTAAAACTAAATTCCAGTTGCAGAGTCCTTGACGGTCTTTCAATTTTATCCTTGGATTGTATTGAAGGTGAGCTGCAGTTGGCTCTTGTACAGTACTTCCTGGCCGGTTGTTACAGCCTACTATTTGGCAGCAGGTTACCTGATTTACTATTTCCCTGTAAACGGCATAGAACATAGCTGATTTGAAGAATGGTGTTAAACAGCCTTAAATATACTTTTATAAGAAATGTAAAAATCATCCTCGTGTCTCCAAGGGATTTATTAAGCTGCTTTGCAACAAAGAATGTTTCTAGACAGAATCCCATTTTTTTTCTGGTAATCCAAGTAAACGTTTGAATTAATATTTCCTCCTCCTGAATGTATTGTTTAAAAATGTTATGCTTAATATAAATTGATACTTAACTATCTGGTAGAATTGACTTGGGTACACCAGAGTGATTAGAATTCAAAAACTTATCTAGTTCTGCACTCGGGAAATCTGATCAACCACACTACCAGCAGATTGTGGCTTTAGCCAAATACAACGGATTTCATTGATAACATTTTTTTAATTTGTGTCTCTTGCTTAAAAATGTAATTGTTTTGATTTTTAACGCCTCTTGTGCTGCTTTTGCTGATGTTCCTAGGATCTGTTCAGGTCAGTGTTTAATGTTGCTGTTTTCTTGCAGGTGTTGAGACCTGGTGTGTTATGGTTTTTAAGAAATCTGAATGACCCAGACTTTAACCCAGTTCAGGAGATGATTCATCTACCTATTTATAGGCATTTCAGACGGTTTATATTGTCTGTGGTAAGTACAATATCAACGTGTGACTCCTCTTGAAATTAAAATTGCTTATTGAAAAGAGGATTTAAACAGAATGCTCAACAGGGAATGATGGGCAGCCTAGGGCTCAGGCAAGGTTTCTGATTGGGCAACCTGGAATTCAAGAGGAGGGCTATGGGATCTGGCAGACATGCATTGGGGGGTGGATTTTCTGAATTGTTGACTATTTTAATGTGTGTATATTAGTTTTAGGGATACGTGTAGATGGAGGTCCATCGGGGGAAGTATCACATTACATTGGTTGCTTCTGTGGCAGTTGAACAATGGTTACTTTTCAGTGATTGGATTGCTATCGAGAAAGTAATGGTTTGAGAGTTAGTGGAAAAAAGTGATTTTATTTCTTTCGGATTGTTGATTTTGGTTCAAATGTCCCATTCACTGAAAACCAATCTTCATGCTTTGTGCCTGCAGGCATGTTGAACACAAAACTATTATATTAATAGGTTGGAAGAGAATGGAAACAATTTAAGGGTAGATTTTCTAGGTAAATTGGAAATTAAGTGAAAATCTCTGCAAACTTTACTTGTTCATTTTTCTTATAACTTGGTTAAGCTTCTTGTCTGTGTTGCCTTTTTTCTTTGCAGATTGTCTTTGGGTCTATAGTCCTCCTTATGCTTTGGTTACCAATTCGTATTATTAAGACTCTGCTCCCTGATTTTCTACCGTACAATGTAATGCTTTACAGGTAATATCTTGTCTCATGTACTCTTAAAGACTATAACTGGTAACCTGGTGGCATGTCTCACTGATCTAACGCTGTGACAGTAGTGAGATGTTGTTTCCCATACAGTGAGATTATTGGGAGATATCATGTCCACTGACAGGGAGAAGTAACCTGAGCCTACGTCCCCTCGTTCATATTTTCTAGCAACCATTGAAGTTTGACAGTAGAGGACTGAGAAATGCATTTTAGCCGCACCCCCTCCCCCCAACCCCAGAATGGTGTGTGCCATGAAGGGGACCTATAAATGCGGAGAAAATAAAAAGGACATTCTACGTTTTAGGCGGGAAAAAGTGTTTTACCACAAAAGTGACATTCCTATTGATATATGCTGTAATAATGAATAATGTAATAATCAGATAATCTGTTTTAGTTGGTTGAGGGATAAATATTGGTCAATACACCAGGGAGAACTCCCTTGCTTTTCTTCACATAGTGCCATGGCATCTTTTACATCCACCTAAGAGGGCAGACGGGACCTCAGTTTTTATTCAAAGCCCTCTGGATTGATTTATACTTCGAAACAAACCTTGGACTAAGCTAAGCCCAAGAGTGGGATAGGTGATCTGCTGCCCAGCTTCTGACAGTACCATCCTGAGGAAGCTGCTTGGAGGTGTGCTAGAAAAGGCTTTCCCTCCAGATTTCCTCCTTGCCTCCCTGTAAGGTGGTACTTGGCCTCTGCTTGCCACCTCTCTATTGTACTGCTGTAGAACTATTAAATCTGTGTGTGCATACCTTGCATAATGAGACTCTTGTACTGAATAAAACGCAAAGAAGTTCATCTGTTTTTAAAAGCATTTTTTTAAAGACTTGTAAATTTATCAAATCTCCTATTTATGCATACCCTCACCCATATGTTAGACCTTCTCAAGGGCAACTAGGGATGGGCAGTAAATGCTGGCCTTGCCAGCAACGCCCACATCCCATGAACTATTTATAAAAAATAAAAAATATTGATAGCTTACCAATGTAAATTGCTATGAAATCTGTGTGCAATTTAATTTTCTTGCACGCTTTTCCATTTATGATGGGTTCCTGTTGCCCAGACATGGCAGTGCGATTGCTAGCAGGCACCAGAAAAAGCAGAACCTAAATGCAGAACAGACCTACAAAACCTGGCGTGAATCTTCCTCGTTCCAGTCCCACCCCCACTGACCCAGGTTTGATTTCCGGTCTGTGCTGAGTTAGCTAATCTTAGCCAGAACTGCTGCAACTTGGCTAAGCAGCTTCGGCCCAGGGTGGTGAAAATCAACCAGGGCTTTTCCTCCTGATTGCTATTTTCTGCCCCTGCTGGAAAATGCACACTCACGGGCATACTGGATTGGGTTCAGCTGTAATGATGCCTGTGCTTGGAACAGGCTGCCAGCACTCGCTGTCCAGGTTCACGCATGAGGAATTGGCCACTTGTAATAGATACTAGAGGCCTCCTGGCACTCTGGGAAGGATCCTTCAACATGAACCCTCGCCCCCTGAAGAGAAGGGAAAATTCCAAAGGGAAAAAAGGCAGTTTTGGATATGGAGCTAATCAGGAAAGAATGCACCTTTTTGTAATCTCTTTTCCAATCCCATTAAATACCATGCATCAACAGTTTGACTTTCTGGTTTCTCTGTAGTGATGCTCCAGTCAGTGAGCTGTCTCTGGAGCTGCTTCTACTGCAGGTGGTATTGCCGGCCTTACTGGAGCAGGGACACACCCGGCAATGGTTGAAGGGCCTGGTCCGAGCTTGGACTGTCACAGCTGGGTATTTGCTGTAAGTAATTCTTCAACCTTTTGATTGCTAATTAGCAGTGGGTAAGAGTTTAATCAATAAAAGACGGGGAGGGGAGAGAGACTTATTGGTCAAAGTTCATTTGTACAGTTGTCCTGGAATAACGATTTACAGTAATGTGCATTGTGATACTCGGTTGCAATTTTATTTGTAATGCACATCAAACTTCCCAATTTTATTTGTAATGCACATCAACTTGAAATGAAGAGTACATTAATCCATCATTATCCAAGTTTATAATCTGTCGTGTTCTGGCATGGAAAAAAAAAGCGCACTGTTCATTATTGCTTGAATGGTGGGTTGAGTGAGTGCTGAGGGAACCCTCTCCAGTGATGTGGAATATGATGATTGAACCTTGGGTTTAAATGAAGGAAAGTGTCTGTAACCCCCTTTAAAAATGTGACTAAATTTGGCTTGGAGTTAAATAGTTTAAATGCTTTTGTTGTCATATGAATTTGAACCTAGATAATATCTGATATACCTATCAATTCGTCCAATAAAAAGCGACGAGTTAGGAACGTAACTAAAGGTTTTTATTGACTAAATAACAGAGCCCACCCTCGTGGGTGATCGGGTCCAACAAGGAGGAATACCAGCCAGTCGACTACCTTTATACCTGGGCAGGTAGGTGGAGCCATGGGTGGAGTCGGAGGTGGTCAGCCCAGGTATAACAGCGCGACAAGAGGCGACCTCGTATAGTGATACAACAGTGAGAACAGTGATAACAATACAACAGTGATAATTATAGTGTAACGATAGTGAACGATAAAAGTGGTTTACCACAATATCTGCCCCACTATGTAAAAGATACACGTACGCACAAATTTGAGCGCATCAGAACATGCAGTGCCAACAGTAGGAATTGTTTACTATAATTTAGCAAGCTACTGCAAAGTTAGTACTACCTTATAACCAGTTCATTTTGAGATTGAAAAAAATTACTCTCCGTTATGTTAACTATTGATTGTAAATCTGGCATCTTAATCTCAGAAGACTGAAGAAAGCTTGTACCCTTCTTATAGAAATTAGGTTTAATAGATTTGGTCTAAATACTCTATGTAATGCCTGTGTTTTTAAAAATCATGTTTCTTGATCTAGATTGTCCAGATGCTGACATTCTGATTGATCTTTAAGTTATCACTGATAGTTTAGCACCTTTGAAATAAATTCAGCAGAATGAATACTCCCGTTACACGAAGTGCTGAGTAAACCAGTCCGCTACAAAAACAAATTACATAAAACTTGTTGATCTCTCTTCTTGTTTAATGTCTTGAATGCATTTTCTTCTCGCTGACAGGGACCTTCATTCATATTTGCTTGGAGACCAGGAGGAAAATGAGAACAATGCCAACCAGCAGGCTAACAATAACCAGCAGGCTCGTAATAACAATGCCATACCTATAGTAGGGGAGGGGCTTCATGCAGCCCACCAGGCCATACTGCAACAGGGTGGGCCAGTGGGCTTTCAGCCTTATCGGAAACCTTTACAGTTTCCTCTTAGGGTAGGTAACTTTCTAAATTGTCAATGTTGGTTTATTTTTGTAATTATAGTTAAAATTCTTCCAACACCAGGAGCTTGAGGGAAAGTTTATTGGGTTGTGCAAAATCATAAATGTTTTTTAGGATAATGACCTTTTTTTTTATATTTAAAAAAAAAAAATGGGTAATATTGCTCACAGCTCACCTTATCTACTTGTAAGGTTACTGGAGTAGTGCATCATTAGGGGAAATTCTATATACCATATCTGTCCACGGTCTGCCTCATGCAGTTTTAAAGAATAAGTACAGTAATAAGAGGAGACTTAGTACAAATAATTCCTTTTTATAATTATAATTGTGTGAGCATTCAGAAGAATCAGATTAAATGTTTACATATTTAACCTCTCAGGCTCTCAATACCCACTTGCCAACCAGGAAGGGAGGATTTCCTCTGCGTGCCAAGTATAACTAAGTCATAAATCGTTTTGTAAAGAATTGCTGTTTGTAGTAAGTTGTAAACCCAATTGGGGAAATCTTTGAACCCTAGATTTTAGCACTTTGTATAACTATATGCAGAGTGAGTAGGAAATGGTTTGGGGTATGGAAATATTGGGTGGAGTTTCCGCTCATTTACGCCAGTAGTACAGCGCAATCAGGGCGGAATCGGCTGAACCATCGCAAAAGAACGGGTAATTTTAAACGTAAGTGCATTACACCCAAAACCACATGCGTTCGTGTTTTCCATGGTCTTTAATGCCCGTTCAAGATTCAATTTGACGGATCAGGCCCCGCCCAAAAAACTTGACTACACCCCCAGGGCAACATTGCGCGATTCCACTGGTTAGGGAAGGCTCTAATTATCTTAGGCGCATAGGCTTTAGTCGGCACGTTTTTAAACTTTTTTTCATATCAAAAAATATTTAATTTATGAAAAACTGACTAGTATGTAGCAAATGAAAGTAGCAAATGGTTCGGTATAGTTTTTGTAAGTCATTTCCAGTGATTTTAAATCAGGTTACTCACAGGTGGAAGACGGGACCTCATTAAAAAATGCTTACTTTTTGTGATTAATCCCATTTTCAGCTGTATTAATAAAACTGGACTAGGTTACCACTCTTGCATATATCAATTAATACTTTTCAATGGAAAGAAGAAACAATGATGTTCTACTACACTACCCAATTGCACTGGTTCATGGAAGATTTTGCGTTTGTGATTATGCAAATGATTTTTATCGGAGGCTTGAACTGTAACCTAACAGCGCAATTTCACGGTTGCGCCCAAAGCGGAAACTCTACTCCATAACTGAATTCTGATTTATATTTTGTGGTAGTAAGCTATCACTGGAAACTGAACCTGCCCTCCACAATTAAAGTTGAAATGGTACATGTACTTAACTTAGCAAACTATTGTCACAGAATTGTTTTGAAACCAGCTGTGCATCAAACTACTTTGACGCGAGCATGTTCTTTGACTTGGAATGTAATGCTTATATTAAGTTTGTTTCAAAGCATATATTTCAGTGACTCAAAGTTGTTCCTTTTTTCAACTAGGTCCTGCTGTTGGTAATCTTCATGTGTGTGACGTTGTTGATTGCCAGTCTCATCTGTCTCACGTTACCAGGTACATGAAGGTCTAATGGCACTTTTATAACTCTTAAAGCATAATTACATTTTATTATGTAAAATATGAATATGAATTTTTTCTGATCCAAGTTCTTGAACTATAGCACTTATTAGTATCCACTCAGGCACTTGTCTGGAACTTGACGCTCACACCATAATATATATATTATATAATGTTTTTATGGTGTGAGTTTCAAGTATCAGACAAGTGCCTGAGTGGATACTAATAGGTACTGTAGTTCAAGAACTTGGAACACCTTTCAGAATATATCACCACACTTCAAAAGGACGTAAGTGCATTAGAAAGAGAGTAGAGAAGAGCAACACGATTGGTTTCAAAATGTAGATACTAGGCTGGGTGAATTGAACTACCAAAAGGTTGGGTTTTAAAGGCCCCCGGGGATAGGGTGGGATATGTGTCGGTGTAGGGGTTACGGGGATCGGGTGGGATATGTGTCGGTGCAGGCTCTGGGCCGAAATGGCCTCTATCTGCACTGTGGGGTTTCTGTGATTCTGTGATAACTTAGATGAATCCTTCATGGGCTTTTGAAATAAATGTTTCTAGACCTTTGTCTTCAGATGGAACTGGAATGTAGATTTCTATCCGAGTTAATTTGACACTGCTTTTGTGTTGCATTTTTCATTAAAGCAGTCAGATCCTCCTGACTCACTTTGTATTTTGTGTCCAGTTTCAGCAGGTCGTTGGCTTATGTCATTTTGGACTGGGAGTGCCAAAATCCACGAGCTATACACAGCCGCCTGTGGATTGTATATCTGCTGGTTGACTATCCGAGCAATTACAGTGCTAGCAGCATGGATGCCACAGGGGCGAGATGTTATTTTTCAGAAACTGAAGGAATGGTCCCTCATGGTGAGTCACTTCAGCTGTTGAATGTGCAGTGTGTTTTTGGATACATATCCAGGTGATGTGTGTAGTACGGTAGAACAGTAACTACTGGTGTAATTGATGAAGTATCAATGGCATGTAGCTTGGAAAAATGTTGGAAGCAAATTTTTGAAGTAATGTGTTAAATCTATTGGGGGGAAAAATTGGGTTGCTTTGTGCCTCCCATTAGCGCCCTAAAAGAGGGCGCTAATGGGGCGCAAAGCAACTAGCGCCTGGGCGCGGCGCCACCCACACCTCCAGTGAAATTCAGCGGGAGGTTAGAGGCAGCTCTAACCGGTAGTGTCCCACAGTGCTGCACCGCCGGCGTTGACATCATCGCCGTGCGCAGCACCCCGGCCACGATATTCGGGAGCGCCCCCTGATTTACTGCCGGACGCCATGTCCGACGGGATCAGGGGGGGGGCCTACCTGTGGCTGGGAAGGTGCTATTTAAAGGAGAGGTGCCGGGCAGCCATTTTTGTTGCTGGCCAGCTGCCTGCGCTGCCGTCCCCGGCATCCTGAACCCCCCCCCTGCGGAGTGACGGCTGCGCTCCAAGAGCCCGGCACTTCTCTTGAGTGCTGGGCTCTTTTGCCGGTACTCCCGATCCTCGGGGGCCCAGCTGGGCCCCGGGTCGCGCTGCGCAAGGCCTCTCCCCTTTAAGAAGGGGAGGAAGGCCTGCAATACCGTGGCACGTAGCGCCGTGATACTCCCTCACAGCACCCCAAGAGGGATACGGGGCACTCCCAGTAGCGCCCCACTTCCCTCTTGGGGTGCAACCACTCAATTTCCCGTCACAGGGGCACTAATTTTTCCGGGGCGCTAAAAGTCGTGCCCCAAATGGGGCACTACTCAATTTTTAGCCCATTATCTCTGAAAAGTAACATCATTTAAGAAAGTTCACATAGATTGCCATAGTTTATCTAATTAATCTTTATTTTGTCAGGGTGTTATCATTTTACGGAACCCTTCGAATTTTTACACCCTTGGTTTTTTTTAAGTGCCAAGTGAAATCTATCTTATTGATGGCATCTTTCATTGCGCAGTCACAGTTGGGGGGATATGTAGACTGAAAATGTTATGTTCCATTTCAGTGACTTGGAAAATAATTTTTAAAATGTATTTTACTATTTTTCCTGTTTATTTTTTTCCAAAGTATATATTGCATTATACAGACTAGTGCAATTTGACCAATTTGCGATGTAAGATTTAACTCTGCACAATAAAATGACTGAGTTGCTGTTGGTCATCGTGCAGGACAGCTACAGTGACGCCTTTCCTGAAAACATACTTTAGAAGAATTCTCTTGCTTTCCAGCAATTGTGAGATTTCTGCTCCGTTCACACTGCCTTGTATTGTGTATTTGTGTATACTGGAGCATGCTTTATAAGATGTACAATGCACAGTGTAGAGAAAATTCCTGTGATGGAGAATGTCTTTGTTTTTGGAACGAGTATTGAATTTTGTGAATGTCCTTTCCTGTGAATTCCATGTTTTGGTTGCATGATACAAAACAATAGTGCAAGAATTGATACCAAGGTAATAATACCTGGTCTGCAAGTAGATTGATTTGTTGTGATGGCAGTACAAGTTAGATACCTTGGCAGGTCCTAATGTGTAATTTTAGGGTTGCCAGAGCAGTACTCCGCAGTGACTAGTGGGGTACCGCAGGGATCGGTCCTTGGACCCCAGCTATTCACAATATATATTAATGATCTAGACAAGGGAACTAGATGTAATATCTCCAAGTTTGCAGATGACACAAAGCTAGGTGGGCGTGTGTGCTGTGAGGAGGATGCTGAGAAACTCCAGGATGATTGGGACAAGTTGGGTGAATGGGCAGAAGCATGCCAGATGCAATATAACGTGGATAAATGTGAGGTTATCCACTTTGGTGGCAAAAACAGGAAGGCAGATTATTATCTGAATGGCAATAGATTGGGAGAAGGGGAAGTGCAACCAGACTTTGGTGTCCTTGTGCACCAGTCGCTGAAGGTAAGCATGCAGGTGCAGCAGGCGGTTAAGAAGGCAAATGGTATGTTGGCCTTCGTAGCGAGAGGGTTTGAGTACAGGAACAAGGATGTCTTGCTGCAGTTGTGCAGGGCCTTGGTGAGACCACATCTTGAGTATTGTGTGCAGTTTTGGTCGCCTTATCTGAGGAAGGATGCTCTTGCCATGGAAGGAGTTCAGCGAAGATTCACCAGGCTGATACCTGGGATGGCAGGAATGACGTATGAGGAGAGATTGGGTCGATTGGGCTTATACTCGCTGGAGTTTAGAAGAATGAGAGGGGATCTCATTGAAACTTATAAAATTCTGACAGGACTGGGCAGACTAGATGCAGGCAGGATGTTCCCGATGGTCGGGGAGTCCAGAACCAGGGGTCACAGTCTAAGGATAAGGGGTAAGCCATTTAGGACAGAAATTAGGAGGAATTTCTTCACCCAGAGAGTGGTGAACCTGTGGAACTCTCTACCACAGAAGGCAGTAGAGGCCAATTCATTAAATATATTCAAGAAGGAGTTGGATATATTTCTTAAGGCTAAAGAGATCAAGGGGTATGGGGAGAAGGCAGGGACAGGGTACTGAATTTGGATGATCAGCCATGATCGCATTGAATGGTGGAGCAGGCTCGAGGGGCCAAATGGCCTACTCCTGCTCCTATCTTCTATGTTTCTATGTCCTTTTAGTACCCAGTTTAACTCCAAGATTACTCCTAATAATTTTTGTTT
This sequence comes from Somniosus microcephalus, assembly GCF_052327205.1. Lineage (NCBI taxonomy): Eukaryota > Metazoa > Chordata > Chondrichthyes > Squaliformes > Somniosidae > Somniosus > Somniosus microcephalus. The sequence continues at coordinate 279,932,475 of NC_140991.1, read as the reverse complement.
TTGGGAAGTGGCTGAAGCTGGCAAAGCAGCATTTATTGCCCATCCTTAGTTCCCATGAGAAGGTGGCGGGCCTTCTGGAACCGATACAGTCGTAGCAATGGTGTTAGGTAGTAAATTCCAGGATGTTAACCCAGTGTTGCTTAAGGAACGGTGGCGATATGTGCAAGTCAGTATGATGTGTGCCTTGGAGGTGAACATGGAGCTGATGGTGATCTTAGTTTATATTAAAGGGAAAAGAGAGGTTTAACTCATATTTGTTACAGATCTCACTTCTCAATCTTGTATTTTAAACTGATGGTCTTTATCAAAAAGTGTCCAGCAAACCTTTTTTGGGATGGAGAAGCAGAGGGTGGTTGGAATCTGGAACTTTCTGCCTGAAAGGGTGGTAGAGGCAGGAACCCTCACAACATTCAAGAAGCATTTAGATGAGCACTTGAAACGCCATAGCATACAAGGCTACGGACCAAGTGCTGGAAAATGGGATTAGAATAGACAGGGCTTGATGGTTGGTGCGGACATGATGGGCTGAAGGGCCTCTTTCTGTGCTTTATAACTCTGACTCTAATAAGTTGATAATTTTCAGTGTCATCTCACACAAGTGAAAATATGTTGGTGTAGTTTGCATCACATTGTGTGTGCAAGCAAGCCAAAAAATGACTCGATACTTATTTATAGATGGCAATTGGAGAAGAACATAACTGAATATTCATGAATGGTTTTGGTTTCTCCACAGATAGTGAAAACATTGGTAGTGGCCTTGCTGCTGGCTGGAATGGTTCCTCTTCTTTTAGGACTCTTGTTTGAACTAGTTATTGTAGCTCCCTTAAGGGTACCTCTGGATCAGACACCACTCTTTTACCCATGGCAGGTATGTGACTAGCCTTCGGTATATTTTTCGACAGGTTGCCTACACAGAATAGCTCGCACGCCCAACCAACTACATTCCAAAGGAACTATGGAAGTAAATCAAATTATGTCGGCCTTAAACTGGCGTCAAAATATCTCTTCATTAGACATGCAAGATCTTAAAACCAGGATGGAAACTTTTAGAACTTGTTTCCATAACTTAAAAATACTTCGTTGGATTTTCACTAAAGCAAAGCAATCTTGAGATTATCTGGTCATTTATCTCGTGGCTGTTTTTGGGACCTTGCTGTGCGCAATTTGGCTGCCGCGTTACATTACAACAGTGAGGACACTTCGAAAGTACTTCATTGGCAGTAAAGCACTTTGGGACATGCTGAGGTTGTAAAAGGTGCTTTATAAATGCAAGTTTTGATTCACCATTGAAAAGTCATGGCAAGAACTTCCCTCTTCATGTTTGCATACTGTTCTGATGGTATTGAAGGGGAAATCTGTTAGTGTAACCCACAGACTGCTCCAACCCCGCCCCATACGTTATTAAAGCCATTAAAGGAGCACTGAATAGTGCTTGTAATTTTCAGCGTTCCTGTTGACTTAATTGTTTCACGACTTTAGCCTGCTGCTGCTCTAGTTTTTAATTTCCCAAAAATGCCATCACACCCATCTTAGAGATATGATCCAATTGTAGACCAAATGAGAAAAAAGACCTCCTTGAGCCACTATTTACAATTAAAGCTCAGATTGGATAATCAATATTTTGACACATGCCAGTACAAAATATTTTAATGTTGCGGCAGCAGCTAACAGTTTTGCACCAGTCAACTCTTGTTCGTGCCTATGTGTTTCTTTCAATTTTTATGGAGGTTTTTCAGTGTTCATTTGTTGCTTTTAATGATCCAGGTCCATCTTCTCTGGTATTCCTTTGTAGCTTTAAGCAAGTAAGATTTCCCCCTCTTCTCCCGCGCCCCCCCCCCCCCCCCCCCCTCCAAAACTCATTCTGGGTTACAGTTCCATTGGTAACTCCTGTCCTCTGCTATCTTGCCCAATTAGTCATCCTTTTACATGCGAGTCTGAGTGCTAAGTACCACAGGCTATTTACCTGAGGGGGACGGAGAGTCACAGCAGAGTTCGATGTGGTCTTTGTGGCATCCACATACACACACTTTCTGGCACGAGTCGCTAGGTAACAATCAAGAATCCTGACTGATTATGTCTTTATATATTACAAATCTTCCCTCTATAGCCTAGTTACACCAAAGCAAATTATTGGCCCCGAAATTCGGGTCGGGGACTTCCCGCGGGTGCAAGCCCCTGACCTGCACTTACCTGGCGCGCCGGCCGTTGAGCTGTGGGCCCGCGTGGGATTCCGAGCCGGGGCCTGGTCCAGCTGCCGTCACGCATTGCTTGCGTATCCCAGGGCGCAGTTAGTTTGATGCGTCCCCTGGGATCACGTGGGCCATGGGGAGCCAATCGGAGCAGGGAATGCTCCATTCATAAGTCTGACAGGAAGTGCTGTCAAGACTTATAAATACTACGGCCCCAAAATAGCACTAAATCTTCAAATAATTTTTTTTTTTTTAAATCACATTTTTTAAATAAGCTATAAATTACATGAAATAACTATTTTAAACAATAATTTAAATTTTTGAAAATGTTTTATTTTCTAACGAGGCTAAAAATTAAACTTAAAAGTATTTAAAAATAATAAACCTGTGGAAAAAATGTTTTAATTTTAATTAATTCACCACTTACCTTGTAAAAAGCAGGCCTTATGCCTGCTTTTTACATTTCTAACTTCTGCAGGCTTACCCTCGCGGGAAAACCTGTATATTAAAAAAAAGTAAATAAATTTTAAAAAATCAAAGTTCGATGCGCACGCGCAGCCTCTCCAGCGCACGCGTTCGACCTCTGAACCCCTTCATTCAGGGGAAAGGAAGTGCCGGTTTCCCGCGCATGCTCAGTGCATGCAGGAAACTGGCACTTCCATTGGGCCTACGGGTGAGTACCCCGTGCGTACTCACCCATGGAGACCCGAATTTCTGGGCCATAGTGTTTCTACTGACACGCTAACTGAGCACAGACTCGGGTCAAACCTGGGAAGTTCCTAGACTGGGTAAACAGCGTTTCTGTACATAAATTAAAATTATAACCACTTGTTTATATTTACATACGTGGAAAATGGCAATCTTGCATCTGAGGCTTCAGGTGATTATGCTTCTTGGTTACTGCCTTCAAGGGAACTTAATCCAGTATGTATTGTCAAATGAGTCGTACTCAAGTTTTGAACATGAATGCCCATTTGGGAAAAATAGCAGTTTGTGGGAGAAATGGACATTATGATTTAGTACATACCTCCTACTGTTCCACTTTTTGATGCTGATGTTTCCGTCTACGATAGGACTGGGCTCTTGGTGTTCTCCATGCCAAAATAATTGCTGCTATAACACTGATGGGACCTCAGTGGTGGCTGAAAACTGTTATTGAACAGGTAAATATCTCCTTAAAAAAAAAATGTATAGAAAGTGTAAAGGAAATTATTTGCTATGTTGCTATCAATGTAGGTTATATTCCAAGTCAACAATTGATTCCACCTTCACAATCGCAGCTAAAGTGCCCACACTGATCTGAGTGCATGCATAGAAAGTGGTAAAATAAAATCCTAAAGAGGATCATATTGGTAAAAGGGAAGGCTGTTTTGCAATGCTCATGTTTGACACTGAAGGAGTTTTGTTTTTAATAATGTTAATACGTTGTTTAACATTTTTGGCAAATAGCTGTAGTTTGGATCAATACGTTAAGATGGAGATCAGCATTACAGTTACGGTTGTGTGCTGTTTTGTTATTGTCAAATTTATCTATTCATGCATGTGTATAATATATTGGGTTCTCCCCATGCCCTGTTTTAGTTTCACAACTTCATACTCGGGTCCTTGCTGGGATGATAGACTAACCCCAAGTGGCTGTTCGGTACCATTTTATAAACAGCGAAAGAGGTGTGTGGCAGCAGTCTGAGTGTCTCCTGATTTTATTTTTGTTTTTCTGCTCAACATCATAACCCCCCTCCCCTGGCTTAGATTAGGAGCTCAAGTGTTGCAAATTATTATCATGGAGCCACACCCTACCACTTTGTTTCCTGCAATAACATATTTTCAGACTGATGACTACAGTAAATTACAGACCTAAAAAAAAATGATGCAGTACTGCTTGTATCTGAATTTATGCATCTATATAAGCTGTCTAACTTTTTTTTTCAGGTCTATGCAAATGGCATTCGAAACATTGATTTGCAATTTATAATTTGCAAACTAGCGGCGCCAGTTATTGCAGTGTTGCTGTTATCACTCTGCTTGCCATATGTCATAGCTGCTGGCATTGTACCCGTACTGGGTAGGTACTGAAAAATTTGTCTGACATTGCTTATTTTTCAACAAGCTAATGGTATGACCACTTGATTGGCAGTGTTTACTGAGAAGCTATTCTGACAGAATGGTTTCTGGCTGATGTCTGAATTCTCCTCTCTCTGTTTAAATACTGGTCCAAAAATTGAAATTTAGGTTGGGGTCTCTAAATGCAATTCCTCCGACGAGTGTACACGACCAATTATGTTCCAAAAATTGTGTTAAATAGTGAAGTCACAACTGTCACTATATTTGTTGGATATATCTATCCAGCAGTAGGCGTTCTAATTGTTGTAACCATCTTTCAGATAAGACAGTACAAGTATGTTGCCCTTTTTATCTAAACATGTCTAGCCTATATAAATAGTTCATAAAATAACCTAGTTGGGTGAAAATGTTCTGTAGGCTCAACAGTTCAAGATAAACATGGAGCAGTCTAATTATTTAACCTTGTCACTAGAACAGGCGGTTTCTGCTTTGAAAGAATGTTGCAGGAACTGGATTTATGTGTACAATTAAAGTGTCCGGTAAAGAACCTATTGTTTCAAACTTTTCCTCGTTATTTTACATCATAACCACTGAGGTATAAATTCAAAGTTTATTTCCAACTTGCTTGTACAATACATTCAATATAAATTTTGAAATCTGTTGCCCTTGTTCCCCACTGCTATACAGGCGTAACTTCTGAGATGCAGAATCTAGTCCAGCGTCGAATTTATCCTTTCCTTCTAATGGTGGTGATATTGATGGGAGTCCTGTCCTTCCAAATCCGCCAGTTCAAGCGCCTCTATGAGCACATTAAAAATGACAAGTAGGTATTTTGCTAGGCAACTTAACATGCACCAGAGAATAAAAATGGTAAAATATTTTAATGATTTTCCCATCCTGAATCTCCATCTAATCAAAGATCTACATGGAGAAGAATGGATACCTTAGATTGAATTACAAGATGCTAGCCCATTAATGGAATTTCATTGATAAAATAGACAAAGCTACAGTATAAATCTCAACTGATCCTTGATCATAGGCTTTAACCCGTTTACACCGGTTTTAGTACAATGTATGTGAAAATTTGAATGAGCTTTTCATAGTTTATTTTTGGTAGTGTACAGTGTATCTGTGCAGTGATCAATAATGTTTACAGAAGGGTGTTGCCCTCCTGTATTGTCATTACTGGTTTGTTAGGAGCTAATTTGGATTACTGGGAAACATCATACATAAGCATCCATTAAAAAATAAATTACTCTATACTTCTGGAATGATTCAATCCTTGATAGCCACCACAATTAGTGCCTATATCTACTATGCCCCACGGGTAGCTGTACCTGTGTTTCCTTTTATATTGATTAGTAAGAAGCACAAAGTTGTATAAAAGAAAAAATTAGAGCTGGAAGGCTATTTTGAAATCTGCATATGTTGTAGAAAGTAAAGGGGTGGTCTGGATTTCTGCATTGGGCTGTCTTGCTGATGACACCATCACATATTAGCAAACATGTCATTTATGTCAGGTGTGACTGACAGTCATGAATTATGTGGCTAAATATTGGTGCCACAACATCTTCAGAAATGTGTGTCTCAGATCTAACTTTAGTATTAGTAAAAATGTTATGTGCATTGTATGATGGTGTTTGTATCTTTTTTCTAAACCTAGGTATCTCGTTGGCCAACGGCTTGTTAACTATGAGCGAAAGACGGGTAAACAAACAATGACAACTGCATCATCTTCTGAGGAGTAGAGGGTGTTGACTGACCCTACCCTCCCTTCTATGTGTTCCTCCTTTTTCCCCCTCTTCTCCCTTTCCCCCCCCCGGCACCTTTGCTTATGTCCAGCAAAAAAAAAAAGCCTGACACAGTCCTGTTTTCTCCCCCAGTACTGTCTGATAACTGTATATGTGTAAATATAATGAACATTCTGAGCCCCTTAAAGATAAATGAATGTGCATTGTAAATCTTAAAATATGTATATTAATTTATTAAATGTAGTCATCACTTTATTTGGACTGTTGTCCTACATTTTGGGAGTGACGGTGGTACAGAGGCAATATAGTGAGGAGGTGTTTGAAAACGTCATGAGCTCACTTTTTTAGAAATGTTCATACTGGCTGGTGTTTTAATACCCTGGAATAAAAATAAATTCTTAAGTAGGGAAGAGCAAAACAAACCTGCATATGAATGGCAACAATGGAAGGCTTTGTATAATTTGTTACCCTCACTCAGCAGCCATAGTTGTTTAGTATGACAATTGTAAAATGTACTTGGAGCAAAATCTTTGAGGTCTACAGTATTGAAGGTCATGGTAAAGCGTTATAACAGCTTAACACTAATATGGCCTAAATACTTTGCTTGGAGCAGCTATTTGTAGTTTAAGCAGCCTCTGGCAACACACTTTTTTTCTCTTAGAATCTGTGTAACGTCTGTCACAGATGTAACTCCATAATGCAATTCTGATCTCCATTTTGGGGGTGTCTCTTTTGCAGTACCTTGGTTTAACAAGTTGACTTGCTGTCCTTTCAGCAAGGACAGTGTCGAAGTTGGAATTTAGGCTGCACAGCTCAGGCAGTGCCAGAACACCTAGTTTTTCTGGTGTCTACACTTGAGTTAGAATAAAATTTGGGCAGAAATCCATCCATTTTGTAGCCATGCCCTTCTGTAAATGTTCAGTACTGTGAATGAATATCTAATGTTCCGTGAGCTTATATACTGAAGAAACAATGCTGAACAATTATAATCTGGTGACACTGCCTTTACTCATTGGGGACTGTGGTATATTTTAGATAAGGCCAAGTGCATAAAAAGTTAAAGAGCATATATAGATTTTCAGTCTGAACTTGTGTATTCCCCCTTAATGGTAATATTTACACTAATGAGAATGTTTGTTTTTAAAAGTGATGTAGAAACAAATGTAGCCGATGAAAATAGATACTGTTGGCTTAACCTGGAAACTAGTTAATGCAATTTTCCTGAATTTGATTACACCCCTACTTATTTTAATTTTTATATATTTATATTTTAAAAAAAATCAGTGCAGAAGTGACACGTTTACACAATCTATACTTTGATCTACAAGCTTTACTTTATCTATAGTTGGTAGTGAAAGGGTGGATTACATTATCAAAAGATGAGGTAAAATTATTTTTTTAAGAAAGAAACTATTGTACAGCACAGCTAATACTTACATTTATGGCTGCATTTGTACAGTCATATTACAGTATAGCTGCAGTAAGCATCCATTTATAATGAAGCCTTGCAACTCTGATGCCCGGAGTTAAAATTTCAAAAATTACGAAGTCCATTGAAAAAGCTAACTATCCAAATACACTCATCATTCAAGTCAAACTTTTGATTGCTGTAGATCTATAGTTATTGCAGGATATGCACAACGGTCATCTCTTTCTCTCCACCCCACTCCCAAAGCCTGCAAATATATATAAGGATGTCACTGGTGTCATTTAATTGTTTCACCCAGAGGCACACGGGCCTTTCAAGAAGGGCTTATTCCTTTTCTTATTTTAGATCTTCTTTGACAAGCAGAGTGGGCTTAGATTAAATTAAGCAGCTGTGGCTGAACTGCAACCTCTGTCGGAAGTCAAGGTGTAAGCGTCAACCAATATTGTAATTCAGATTTGGATTTCCTAGTCAGCAATCCAATGCTGTATCAGTCTAACTTCTGGCCTGCTGTATAAGACATTAATGTATCTTTTTCAGCAGACTTCATCATTGTGAACTTTGTTCTTTTCTTAAAGATCTATTATCAATGTCTGCTTACTAATTTCATCATAACCTATCTTGAAGATGTATGCAATTGGAAAGTGAGTTCATGCAGTAAAGAGCAGGTTCACCCTTTTGCTGCTTGTACAGAATTGCTCGTTCTGTTTGATCACAGGCAATTGTTTTCAGTTCATAACTGCACGAGTGTAAATCTAATTGGAAAGATTGTTAGTGCAAATACTGGTCTCCATTGCTTTTCCTTGTGGTTGGATTTAGGAGGGTGGGAGAGCTGTTATCACAGTGCATTTGAGGGGGGAGGGGGAGAACTATTTTAGCTTTCAGAATTTTGCCATCCTTCTAATAAGCATGTACCTGCAATGTAACATTTGCAGATGTAGCTGAACTCTGAAAATTTGTTCAATTGGTATTTTGTCTCTTGACTTAGACCTATTTTCCCAGTGGATCAGAGGAAAGCAGAGCGCAGCACTGGTGAACAAATGAAGATCATTTCTGCTGGGGTGTACTGAGAAGTTGGCTGTAAATGTACCTTTTTTTTATTTTAACATTTAATACAGATATTAAAAACATTCTGAAAAAAGTTTTTTTTTGTATTTACAAAGGTGACATTTAGGATGGTGTTATAAAACATTTAATATAATGTATGGTCTTGTAGATGCTTTTTCCTATTTGCACTTTATTTTACATAATGAGATATGTCACTGGACCATTTAATAGACTTTTCCTCATTTTTTGCCTGATTTTTCTCCAATTGCCCTTCCCCTGTGGAATGTGCCCACTTGACCATGGTTAACTCAGCTGAGTGCACTTTATGTAGCATTTTTGCATGTGAACTTCCAGCAGGGGTTGCTAGTTAGCTCAAACAGAAACCCTGGCATAGTCTCCCCTTGCACCCAGCGATATACTAGTATTCTGACTGAAGTTAGCTACCTCAGCATAAACCAGGGGAAAGTGATTTTAATAAATTTATTGCTGAATATTAATTTGGTCCAGTAGAAGAAATAGTATGTACTTTTTGTGTAGTCTTCACTGGTGATTAATATTTACTCTTTCATCTTGAATGTGCTAATTTAGATGCATAATAAATTCTGGGGTGGGAAAGGGATTACAGTAGAAGACTGCAGTTGAAGAGCTGGCATTGACACTGGTCCAATGGGCTGAATGGCCCCCTGTGCTGCAATGTCTAGACCTAGAATCTAAAGTGTTTTTATTTGTTTTGATGGAAGCTGGTTATAAATGCAGCGGATGCATTTGGAGATTCACCTCAAATGAATAGCCATCAGAAGACACTAGTTTCATCTTTTCAGTACCTGATAATTGACTTTCGGTGCTTTGCTCAACCTAAGTATGCTCAGTCTTGAACAAACCGCATGTTCCAAACATTCAGAAGCTCTTGTATCTATAATTTTTTGGGTTTTTTTGGAGGGGAGGGTGAAATCTCTGGTAAGTACTAGGTGAGTCTGGGTGAGTATTAGCTGTAAAATGTGAAATTTAGTTTAACATTTTGAATTTAACTTAGAACTTTAAAAACTGTAGTTAACAGAAACTGACTGTCAATGGCAATTAACTGTCAGTCAGCTGTGTTTGTCGTAAATAGGCGCTAATTACTGTGAGCAGGGAGCTGAGTCAGCACTTGTAACTTGGGTGTGGTTCCAAAGGTATAAAAGTAAACACTATCTGCTGACATACAGAGTGGTCTTAAATGGAGGGCTTCTAAACAGACTGTTAAACTTGGGAATTTGGAGAGAGTGGGGATTTGGAGCAGAGGGGGAATGACTTTGATGAAGGGACAAAGTGCGACGCATCCAAGAAATTAGGAAGGCAAATGGCATATTGGCCTTTATTGCAAGGGGGTTGGAGTACAAGAGTAAGGAAGTCTTACTACAATTGTACAAGGCCTTGGTGAGACCACACCTAGACTACTGTGCACAGTTTTAGCCTCCTTATCTGAGAAAGGACATGTATGTCCTTGAGGCGGTGCAACAAAGGTTCACTCGATTGATCCCTGGGATGAGAGGGTTGTCCTAAGGAGAGATTGAGTAGATTGGGCCTATACTATCTGGAGTTTAGAAGAGGGGTGATCTCATTGAAACATAAGATTCTGAGGGGGATTGACAGGGTAGATGCTGAGAGGTTGTTTCCCCTGGCTGGAGAGTCTAGAACTAGGGGGCACAGTCTCAGGATAAGGGGTAGGCCATTTAAGATTGAGTTGAGGAATTTCTTCACTCAGGGTTGTGAATCTTTGGAATTCTCTACCCCAAAGGGCTGTGGATGTTGAGTCATTGAGTATATTCAAGGCTGAGGTAGATTTTTGGACTCTTAGGGAATCAGGGGATATGGGGATCGGGCGGGAATGTGGAGTTGCAGTCGTAGATCAGCCATTCTCTTACTGAATGACGGAGCAGGCTTGAAAGGACTTTATGCCTACTCCTGCTCCTAATTCTTATGTTCTTATGCAGGGTTATGAGGAGAGCACGGGCAGTGTTATTAGTTTTGGATTGCTCTAGTAAAGACCAAGCACAAGCACGATGGGTTTGAATAGCCGACTTCTGCAGTTTAAACTTCTATGGTTCTGTGATTTTTTTTTTTTTTTTGGTTTTGTAGGTAGGTGTACATTTTACATCTGTTTAATGGAATAACCTGATGGAAATGAAATTGTTCATTTAGCAAGTGATTTCCCTTAAGCAAAATCAGCTTGTATTTAATAAATTCCATATCCTAAAAAACCCTCTTGGGGAGGAACAGTTCTCATAACCTCTCTGATCACTCTTGGGGATTATCTTAAATTGATGCTCTCTAGTTACTGATTTGCCAATTAATGAAACTAGTTTTGCCCTATTTATCTCTTCATAAACCCTCATTTTGAACACCTCTATTAGATGTCTTCATTTTCTTGTGAAAAGACCTCCACATTTTCTCTCTAATCTTTCTTCATAACTAAAGCCTCTCATCCGTGGTATCATCTTAGCAAATTTCTATTGGCATCCTTTCTGAAATAGATGGGGCCCAAATTGGACACATTATTCTGACTGGCCTAACCAATGATTTGTATAGGTTAAGCAGCACCTCTTTGTTTTTGTGTTCTGTGCCCCTAATTCTAAAATCTAGGATGCCGAATCCAACTAATATTTAATGTAAACATATTTTCCTACAGTGCAGAGTGTTCGACGTGAAGCAGCAGTGTCAGGTGGAGTCCCGTGTATGGAACTAGGGAAGTTGATCTGATTTGAGATTTCTAAAAGTGTAAAACTCCTGGAGGATTACTGCCGAGTGAATTTTATGTCTATCCTAAAGTTTGTACAGCACAAACTATATAAGGAAGACCACACCAAAAGATAGGTAATCTTGTTCTGTACATTTTTTTAGCACTTGCAGAGATTACTTTTATGTGATGATTAAGTATCAATAACTTGGTCATTCGGGTATCCCTTGTTTAAAGGATCATTTAAAAGACTGTTATCAATTAGCACTTTATCTTGTCGATCAGTGGTGACATCAGATGCATGTTTTGCAAATATTGTGCAAAAGTTGCACAGAATGTACACCACAAACAGGCCATTTTGTCCATGCTGGTGTTTATGCTCCACACGAGCCTCCTCCAACCCTGCTTCATCTAACACCATCAACAAACTTCTATTCCTTTCTCCCTTGTGTTTATCTAGCTTCCCCTTTAATGCATCTATGCTATTCATCTCAAGTACTCCTTGTGATGGTGAGTTCCACATTCTAACCACTCTTGGGGTAAAGACGTTTCTCATGAATTCCCTATTGGATTTGAATTCCCTATTGGATTTATTAGTGACTATCTTATATTTATGGACCCTAGTGTTGGTCTCCACCACAAGTGGAAACATCTTTTCTACGTCTACCCTATCAAATCCTTTTATAATCTTAAAGACCTCTATTGGGTCACCCCTCAGACTTCTCATTTCTAGAGAAAAGAGCACCAGCCTGTTCAATTTTTCCTGATGGGTATAACCTCTCAGTTCTGGTATCATCCTTGTAAATCTATTTTGCACCTTCTTCAGTGCCTCCATATCCTTTTTATAATATGGAGACCAGAACTTTACATAGTACTCCCAAGTGCAGTCCAACCAAGGTTCTATACAAGTTTAATGTAACTGCACTGCTTTTCAATTCTATCCCTCTAGAAATGAACTCCAGTGCTGTGTTTGCTTTATTAATGGCCTTATTAACCTGTCACTGCTTTTAGTGATTTGTGTATCTGTATCTCTAGATTCCTTTGCTCCTCTATCCCATTTAAACTATTTTCCAAGGAGCACATGGACTCCTTATTCTTTCTACCAAAATGCACCACCTCAAATGTAACCTATATTGTAATTAATTTGCCAATTACATGCTCATTCTGCAAGCTTATTAATGTTTTGTATTCTATCAGTTTTCCTCCGTACTCCCCAATCATAGGTTGCTGCCTCTACTGGGCCTTGATTGGATTGGCGATAGATAGAATGGGAAAGAGTGGTGTTCAAATGCAAGCTTGCTGTGCCACTTCCTATAAAATGGGTTTGAAACACATTTGGTACATATGATTGGAATTGAAATTATTTAATTTCATAGCTCAAATTAAGAGTCTGCTGTTTTGTAGACTTCCAGAGTCTATTCAAGGGCAACAGCGTAGTCAAGTCTAATCCCATTCTTACTTGAGGAAGCTTACTTATTCAATATGGCTCAGCTGCTCGCTGACTTAACCAACTGAGTCATTAGGAGAAATCTAAACATGTGGCAATTTGTCAGATATTTCTGAAAGTCTAAATAAATATTATAGGGGTGCTTAATTAGACTTTGTTACTTTTAACATCCTCCAAAGATCTCAAGGAGATTTGTTGGGTAAGATCTTGCCATGCTGGCTGTTTATTCGGTTATTGCTACACAGGGCTACTTTACCTTGTCCCTATTCCAATTCACAATTTTCAGGAAAACATTCACAGCAACTAGACTTGTTTCCTTAGACAAACCTGTGTTCAATAAATTGCAAAGCTGACATTGAAGAATTTACAAGATCGCAGCAGCTCAGAAAGAGCTGGAAAAAGGGATGAGGGAAAGGAGCTATTACAATATGAGCTTTCATAGGATCTTGGAGTGGCAAGGTGTCTACTTGAAGACTCATGACAACTGACAAATCAAGTTAAAATTAATCGTGGAAGCTTATTTTAAAACCCTCCACAAGCAGTATTTCATGGTTGAACTGGTACAAGATGAAAGAATGCATCCCAAGGTAATCGGCAGGCACCAGAGCCAGAGTGCTCACATCTGTCATTGTCACCAATTGTCTCTGCAGACCCTCGCATACCTACCGTACAATGACCAGATATTTGCGGCCAATCTGCAGCAGTGAAAGCACTACCGGTGGCAGTCAAGGTTACCAAGCACAACTTTTTCCCTCTGCCGCCTTCCAGGCTAGCATAGGAAGCACCCACTGTATCAGCCAATGTATTGCCCACAAATAAGACTAGGAGCAGGGGAAAGCATGGGACCAGTAGACTATTCAGGTCACTTGGTGCAGCCCAAAAACAAATTGTTCTCAATCACCCACTCCCTCAAATATCACTCCCTCAAATATCTAACCAATTCTTCCTATTATTCCACTCCTTGGGCAATCTTATTTCAAACAATAATCCTCTGCATAAAGAAACCAAATCAAAACTCTGTGCGCCTTCACACTTTTAAGTTTGAGTCCTGGTTCTGAAGTTTGTGTGCATCTCGAGCATTATCAGGATTTAATTTATCCATTTCCTTAAGACTTGAATAATTTGTCCTCCAATTCTGCTCTTCTCCAGCAGAGTTGATATCTGCCTGTTTGTCCATTTCTACACTGGCTCCACTGCCTGAATATCCTTGCTGCAATAGTGACCAGAATTGTACACTGCCTGGCATTCTCTGCTGCCTGTATTCTAACTCGCACCCAGTCCCATTCACCCATCAACTTTGTGCTTGCTGACTTACATTGGCTCCTGGTCCAGCAATGCCTCAAATTTAACATTTTCATCCTTGTTTTCAAATCCCTCAGTGGCCTCACCCCTCTCTATCGCTGTAACCTACAACATTCTTAAAATTTCACGTTCCTCCAATTCTGGCCTCTTGAGTGACCTTTGCCTCCCTTTGCGCACTATTGGCGCCCATTCCTTCAGTTGTCTAGGCCCTAAGCTCAGGAATTCACTCCCTAAAACTCTTCGCCTCTCCTTTTAATATGTGCCTTAAAACCTACCTCTTTGGTCACCTGACCTAATGTCGTCTCCTTTGGCTTGGTGTCAATTGTTTTGTCTGATTATGCTCTTGTGAAGTGCCTTGGGATGTTTTACCATGTTACAGGTGCTATATAAATGCAAGTTGTTATCCATCACCAAGACAAGTTATTTCTAGCTTTGCAAAATTATGACTCTCCATCTCACCATTGTCATTGAAATGCCTTTGGCACCTCTAAACAATTTTGCCAATGCCCTCCTCACTGGTCTCCTGACCTCCATGCTCTACAAAATGTCCTGTATCTTGTCTTGCACTAAGTCCCACTTGGCTATCACTCCTGTCATTCACCTTCACTGGATTCCTGTTCCCAAATTAGGCCTCAGCTGAGTATTGTGTCCAATTCTGGGTATTCTACTTGAGGAATGATGCCAAGGCATTGGAGAAGGGATAAAGGAGATTTACCAGAATGACACCAGAGACGAGGGACTTCAGCTAGGGGGAGAGATTAAAGAAGCTGGGATTGTTCTTTTTAGAGCAGAGAAGGTTAAGGGGAGCTTTAGTAGAAGTGGTCAAAATTATCAGGGGTTTTGATAGAGTAAATAGGGAAAACTTTCCATTGGCGGGAGGGTTAGTAAGTAATTGGCAAAAGAACCAAAGGGGCAATGAGAATTTTTTAATTCAGTGAGTTATGATGATCTGGAATGCACTGCCTGAAAGGGTGGTGGAAGCAGATTCAATAACTTTCAAAAGGGAATTGAAAAAAGGAAACATTTGCGGGGCTATGGGGAAAAAGCAGGGGAGTGGGACTAATATGGATAGCATTTTTAAAGAGCCAATACCGGCACAATGAGCTGAATGGCCTCCTTCTGTACTGTAACATCCTTTGATTCAATGAAATGCAACAAATGTAAAATCCTTGTCCTTGTGTACAAATCCTTCCATGTCTTTACCCTACCGCTGCAGCCTGTTTCAGCTTTATATCTGTTCTAGGTCCTCTGACTCTAACTTTACACCCCACACTACATTCATCTATACTATATCGTTGGTGACAGTCTTCAGCCCTAACTCCTGTCATTTTGTTCTCATGTCATGTGATAACTTCTTCTGAAAATTTCTCTTTAATTATGACTTTGGTCACCTCTCCTAAACTATCCTCCTAAGGCTTAGCATCTCCCTTCTGTAGTGTCTGCACCTTAATAATACACGGACTGCAGGAGAAAAATAAAACGGGTATTTTACTGAACAGAGGGTAACTTAAGACTGACGTACAGAAGCCTGCTATGGCTTTATATACAGGGGTGGTCACCGCCGGTACTGCAGTATAGAATCAGTTCTTGTGCATACACAACAATTCCTCCCCTTTTAGATAAACAGTACATAACATTCATTTAACAACTAAATAATAACAACTAATTACAATTTTCTCTGTACTATATACATCAACTGAAATAATTATAAGTTCAGTCTTTGAGGAGGCTTCCTGATCCTGACTGGATAGCACCTTTCTCGAGTATCCTGTTCTTGCGGCGGAGTTGATTCTGGTTCATTGTCATTGGTTGGTTCGTCAGCTTCCAATACCACTGCTTCTGAGGTAGACGCAATCTGTACTTCGGGTTGATTACCAGGTGCACCTGCTCGTGGTATGGGTTTGGCTTGTTCCTGTGACTCTAGAATCTGGTCAGCATGGCGTCTCATGATACTCTCTCCAACGTCCACTGTGTACATTAGTGGTCCCTGCTGTGTGCATATCGTTCCTGGCTGCCATTTTTCTGTTCGGTAGTCGCGGGCCAAGGACTGGTTGGCTTCTCATTTATGTGCTGGAATTGCTTATCCTCAACATCTCATCTTATGTTTGGTTTGAGCAAATCCAGGCGACATCTTAGCCTTCGGTTGAAGAACATTATGGCTGGAGCTTGGTTGGTGACTGCATGTGTCACATTCCGGTAAGCAAACAAGAAATTATCCACCTTGTGTTGTAGTGGTATGTCGTCATTATGCATTGCCTTTATTGCCTTTTTAAAGGTCTGAACAAACCTCTCAGCCAATCCATTTGTGGCTGGATGATATGGGGCAGATGTGTAATGCTTCACCCCATTATTCCTCAGAAACCTCCAGAAATCCTCTGACACAAACTGTGGCCCATTGTCAGAGCAAATCTGTTCTGGCAAGCCATTCCTGGCGAAGATGGTCCGTAGGACTGCAAGAGTTTTCTCCGTGGTGGTGGAGGACATTTTGATGACCTCTGGCCATTTCGAATGGGCGTCCACAGCGATTAGGAACATTGAGTCCATAAATGGACCAGCAAAATCAATCTGTACCATTGCCATGGAGATGAGGGCCACTCCCATGGATGTAGCGGGGCCTGTGGTGGAGCGTTTTGGACCTTCTGGCATCCTGTGCATCTCTTGGTCATATCCTCAATTTCTTGATCGATTCCCGGCCACCACACAAACGCCCTGGTTAGGCTCTTCATTTTTACCCCTCCCAGATGACCCTCATGAAGCTCATTGAGCACTCTCTCTCTCTCAACTTGGGTGGAATTACCACTCGGGATCCACACATCAAGGTCCCCCGGCACACTGACAGCTGTTCTCTCCTTGGCGAGAATGCTGGCAACAGTGAGTCGCCATGTGCTGGCCATCCCTTCACCGTCAAATCATAGACCCGAGAGAGTGTCGGGTCATTTCGGGTTTCCTTCTCTATACTTGAATTTGTAACAGGTAAACATTCGACTATGGTCGCATGGAATATCTCAACCGGGTCCACTGCAGGTGCTTCCTCTACCGTAGGCGCGACAGCCCATCAGCGTTTCCATGCTGTTTTGTACCCTTGTACACTATGTCGTACTGATGTGCCCCTAGAAAAAGTGACCATCTTTGCAGCCGTTGCGCCATCATCACCGGAACGCCCTTCTTTGGGTTAAAAATGGAGACCAGGGGCTGATGATCAGTCAGTAGGGTGAATTTCTGCCCGTGCAGATAGTGATTGAACTTCTTCACCCCCCACACCAGGCTGAGGGCCTCCCTGTCAATCTGGGCGTAGTTACGCTCGGCTGAGGTTAACGAGCGCGACGCAAAGGCTATTGGCCTCTCTGAACCGTCAAGGAATTTGTGTGACAGCACCGCTCCGATGCCATAGGGAGACGCATCACATGCTAACCGAATCGGTAGTGTTGGATTGTAGTGGGCCAATACTTCTTTTGAAGTGATTAGGCATTTACATTTCTGAAAGGCACGCTTACACTCATCACTCCATTTCCATGTTACTCCAGTTTGCAGTAGGGCGTTCAGTGGGTGCAGAATTGTAGATAAATTCGGCAAGAACTTATGGTAGTAGTTCACCAACCCGAGGAACGACCTCAGTTGCGACACATTTTCCGGTGCTGGAGCCTTGACTACAGCCTCAATCTTGTCTGGCGACTTATGCAACCCTTCCTCATCAATCATGTGGCCACAATACGAGATTTGTCTCCTGAAGAACTCGCATTTGGGGCGGTTGGCTCGTAGCCCATATTCCTGTAATCTCGTGAGCACCTGCTCCAGGTTGACATGGTGTTCACTGTCATTTTTGCCCGTAACCAGGATGTCGTCCAAATAACACTGGGTCCCCGGGATCCCTTGCAGGACTTGTTCCATCACCCTCTGCCAAATAGCCGGGGCTGATGCTACCCCGAATACCAGTCGATTGTACTGGTAAAGGCCTTTGTGAGTGTTTATCGTGAGGTATTTCCTAGATGCTTCTTCCACCTCCATTTGTAGATACGCTTGGGCCAGATCAATCTTTGTAAAGCGTTTCCCTCCAGATAGTGAGGCGAAAATATCTTCTATCCGTGGAAGTGGATATTGTACTGTGTGCAGGACTGGGTTCACAGTTACTTTGAAGTCCCCAGAGATGCGAACCTTCTTCGGTTCTCCAGGCGTGCTGCTCAATGATTTCTTCATTACAGGAACGATGGGTGTGGCCCACTCGCTCCAGTCCACCTTGGACGGCACACCCGAATGCTCCAGACTCCAGCTCTGCTTCAACGGCTGGGCGGATCGCGTAAAGTACCGGTCTGGCCTTAAACATTTTTGGGTTTGCGTTATCTTCGATTTTTATCATTGCCGTTACTCCTTTTAGAGTCCCAAGTCCTTGTTGGAACACCTCTTTCGCGTCAGTTAGAATCTTTGACAGTCGTCCAGGTGTGACGTCATCATCCTTTTTATCAGTCACAGTTAGCGCCTGAATGGAATGCCAATCCAATTGTATTTTTCGGATCCATTCACGTCCCAATAATGGTGGTCCTCCATCTGGTAGTATATATAGATACAGTTTCTGTGTTTCCTTGCTGTTGTATTCAACTGGCACCCTTATTTTTCCTCTGGGGTAGACTTTTTGCCCCGTGTATGTCTTCAATACAATGGACGTGTCCTTCAAGGGTATGTGTGGGAATAGCCGCTCATAGTCTCGTCGATTCATGACGGTTAGGGCTGATCCTGTGTCCAATTCCATCTTTACTGGGGACCCTGCTATCACGAGGGTGACCCAAATGGTTCAGTGATCCTCCTTTGCGATCACGTTGTGTAACTTTAGACAACTTAGTCTCCTGCTCCCGGAGTCCTTATCACTCTCCTGATCTTCCAAACTACTGTCTGTCAATTTCTTTACTTTCTTGTACTTTTCCTTAGTAGTTCTTGTAGTGTTGGTTTTCTTTCCCGACCTGCAGACTCTTGCTATGTGTCCCATTTTCCCGCATTGCCTGCATACTTTGTCCTTAAACCAGCAGTCATTCTGATCATGGGTTGTTCTGCCGCAGCGATAGCACTTTTCTGCTCCATACGCCATTTCGTTAGCGCTGTATTGTGGTTTCTGTTGTATTTCCGCAGCTCCCCGTGCTGCTGCTTCGTAGGATACTGCCACGCTGAAAGCCTGTTTTGGCGTCAGGTCCTTTTCCGAAAGTAGTCGTTTCTGGGTTCCTTCACTCTGGAGCCCGCAGACAAACTTATCCCGTAAGGTGTCTGCCAGTCCTACTCCGAACTGGCAGTGCTTCGATAACTTGCGTAGTTCCGTAAGATAGTCAGCATTGCTCTCATCTTTGTGCTAGTTTCTTTTATGGAACTTGAATCTTTCTGCTATCAGCAGCGGTGTAGGGTTTAGGTGTTCCTGTAAGGTATTAATAATCTCTTCAAAACTTTTATCCATTCGTTTAGCTGGGGTAATTAAATTCCGCAATAGGCCGTACGTTCTCGCGCCCATCAAATTTAATAATACCGACAACCTTCTTTCCATCGGCCACCTCATTTGCCTTGCAGTACACTTCAATTCTTTCCACATATGTGGTCCAGTCTTCTACCTCGTTGTCGAAAGCAGTGATACTGCCACTTTTCGGCATCTTGGGTGATTTAAAATGGCGCCTCCCGCGCTTTTTCTTCTTCACCAGTGGATTAAAATGGCGCCTCCCGTGCTTTTTCTTCTTCCCCAATGGAATAAAATGGCGCCTCCTGCGCTTTTCCTTCTTCCCCAATGGAATAAAATGGCGCCTCCTGCGCTTTTCCTTCTTCCCCAATGGAATAAAATGGCGCCTCCCGCGCTTTTCCTTCTTCCCCTTGCTGCCACGCTGCTCCTAGCGTTCTGCAGGGTAATGGCGGCGACCCGCGGCTTCGGCACGTCTCAATTTTCCTTCCCCTTGTTTTATTTTCGCTACGCTGTCCGGTTCTTGAGCACCGACCGCGCCCTGTGCGCGCCACCCTCTCTCTCTTTTCCTCCCGACGACGCTGCGCGGCCCCTTTGCAGAGCCGCTCGAGCCCGCCGCAGTCCGGAAGGGTCAGCGCACTACCTGCTACCAGCACGATTTGCTGGAACACCTTGACTGGGGAGCCAAGCCCAGCTCTCCACAGCCTCTCCTCCAACTCTCCGAACTCCGATGGATCCTTGGGCGTTTGCCCACGGTCGACGCCTGTTGTTCTGACTTTGACCTCCAAGAAGCTTCTTCTCAGGGAAAGATCCCCGTGAGGTGATGCAGTACTGCAGGTGAGTTCGAACCTGCTCGTCGCCAC
Source organism: Somniosus microcephalus (assembly GCF_052327205.1). Lineage (NCBI taxonomy): Eukaryota > Metazoa > Chordata > Chondrichthyes > Squaliformes > Somniosidae > Somniosus > Somniosus microcephalus. The sequence continues at coordinate 279,912,248 of NC_140991.1, read as the reverse complement.
TGTAGTGTCCGCGCCTTAATAATACACGGACTGCAGGAGAACAATAAAACAGGTATTTTACTGAACAGAGGGTAACTTAAGACTGAAATACAGAAGCCTGCTATGGCTTTATATACAGGGGTGGTCATTGCCGGTACTGCAGTATAGGATCAGTTCTTCTCTTAAAGGTACATACACAACACCTTCGATGGCATCTCCTTGCTCTGGTTTTTATACATTAGAAACATATATAAATACAAGTTATAACCATTTAAATTTGTTGTTGTTGCATTACAAATAATTGCATTCATAAGCTTAAAATCACGGTGCTAATTATCTCCCAATGAGTGATTACTGAATACTGCATTGTATTGTATTATACTGAGTGCTGAACTAAATACTGTACTGTACTAAATACTGAGCTGTACTCAATTGCATTGTACGCTACTGAATACTGATGTACTGTACTAAATACTATACTATATACTGAATTGTACTGTAGTGTACTGAATTGTAGTGTACCGAATTGCACTGAACTGGTCTCCGTGCTGATTTCCGTTGTTGTAGCCCAGCCCCAGGCTTGGTCCTGCCCCCTGTCAAATGACGTGACGTCAGATATGGTCCGCGTGAAGCCCGGTGACCCAGCAACCGCAGTGAGCGCTATGGGATAGTGCACAATAGTTGCCCCGGCAACCGCCGTCCTCGCCGCCCGATTGTGGCCCTCTCCCCAACTGCTTCACACCCGAGCCAACGGCCCACGGGAGTTGGTGTCGGAGCCACGAAGGCCGCTGTGTGTCGGCACAAACCCGGTAAATGGCGTTCGATGTTACCCCCGGGGTTCGTGACACGGGGGCGGGCATAAGTGAAATAACTGGGTGCTTCAGCGATAATAGCAAGCGACATTGGTGCTATAGCGGGAGCGTCAGTCATTCCACGAGGGGTAGGGGGGCATTAGTGATACAGCCAATGTGGTCATCAGTGGCTCAGTTGGTAGCACTCGCCTCTGAATCAGAATCAGGTTGTGGGTTTAAGTCCCACTCCAGGAACTTGAGCACATAATCCAGGCTGGCACTCCAGTGCACAACTGAGGGAGTGCTAAACTATCAGAGGTGCCCTCTTTTGAATGAGAAGTTAAACCAAAGCCTCATCTGCTCTCTACTAAGGTGGACGTAAAAGATCCCAGGGCACTATTTTGAAGAAAAGCAGGTGTCCTGACCAATATTTATCCCTCAACATCACAAAAACTGATTATCTGGTCATTATCACATTGCTGTTTGTAGGACCTTGCTGTGTGCAAATTGGCTGCCGTGTTTCCTACAACAGTGCGCGTCAAAAAAAAGTACTTCATTGGCTGTAAAGCATTTTGGGGCATCCTGAGGTCATTAGAGGCACTATATAAAGGGAAGTCTTTTTTTACAGTGGGGACATTAGTGACACAATGGGGGCATCATCTGTTCACTATTTATTGAAGACTTAGATGATGGGATAGAGAGCCACTTATCCAAGTTTGCAGATGACACAAAGATAGGCAGAAATTTTAAGCAGTGTAGATGGAAGCATAAAATGGGCAAAGCTGTGGCAAATGGATTTCAATATAGGCAAGTGTGAGGTCATCCACTTTGACCTAAAAGGATAGAACAGAGTACTTTCTAAATGGTGAAAAGCTAGAAACAGTGGCGGTCCAAAGAGACCTGGGGGTCTATGTACATAGAGCATTAAAATGTCATGGACAGGTACAAAAAATAAAAAGGCTAATGGAATGCTGGCCTTTATATCTAGCGGACTAGAATTCAAGGGGGTAGAAGTTATGCTACAGCTATACAAAGCCATGGTTAGACCACACCTGGAGTATTGTGAGCCGTTCTGGGCACCACACCTTTGGAAGGATATATATTGGCCTTGGGGGGGGGAGTGCAGCGTAGATTTACCAGTATGATACCTGGACTTCAAGGGTTAAATTATGAGGAGAGATTACACAAACTAGGGTTGTATTCCCTGGAATTTAGAAGATTAAGGAGTGATTTGATCAACGTTTTCAAGATATTAAGGGGAACTGATAGAGTAGATAGAGAGAAACTATTTTCGCTGGTTGGGGGGGTCTATGACTAGGGGACGTAGCATAAAAATTAGAGCCAGGCCTTTCAAGAGTGAAGTTAGGAAACACTTCTACACGCAAAGGGCGGTAGAAGTTTGGAACTCTCATCCGCAAGCGGCAGTAGGTGCTGGATCAATTGATAACTTTAAATCTAAGATTGATAGATTTCTGTTAACCAACAGTATTAAGGGATATGGGGCAAATACGGGTATATGGAGTGAGGTCACAGATCAGCCATGATCTAACTGAATGGCGGTACAGCCTATGTTCCTATCAGTGAAATAACTGATACTAGCAGGTGACATTGGTGATACAACAACAACTTGTATTTATATAGCACCTTTAATGTATAGCAGGGTGTTACTGGTACATTGGGGCATTGTGATATAACAGGGACTTGTTACTGGTATAACGGGCATTAGTAAAATAATGGGGAGTTACTGGTAAATTGGGGCATTGTGATGTAACTTACTTATACAACAGAGGCATTTGTGAAATTACATTACCACAGTGACTACACTTCAAAATACTTCATTGGCTTGAAAGTGCTTTGGGACGTCCTGAGGTGGTGAAAGACGCTATACATACAAAATTCTTACAGGGCTTGACAGAGTAGATACAGGGAGGATGTTTCCCCTGGCTGGGGAGTCTAGAACCAGGGGTCACAGTCTCAGAATAAGGGGTCGGCCATTTAGGACCGAGATGAGGAGAAATTTCTTCACTGAGGGTGGTGAATCTTTGGAATTCTTTATCCCAGAGAGCTGTGCATGCTCAGTTGTTGAGTATATTCAAGACAGCGATCGATACATTTTTGAATATTAAGGGATATGGGGATAGTGCAGGAAAGTGAAGTTGAGGTAGAAGATCAGCCATGATCTTATTGAATGGCGGAGCAGGCTCGAAGGGCCAAATGGCCTACTCCTGCGCCTATTTCTTATGTAAATGCACGTAACAGGGTGTTACTGATACAGCAAGGGCATTCATGAAATAACAGGGTGTTCCTGGTATGCCGTGGGGGGGTCGGATTAGTGATATAATGGGGAGATACTGATAAATCGAGGCTTTGTGATATAACAGAGTTGTTACTTATACAACAGAGGTATTACTGATATAACAAGGCATTAGTGATATAACAGGGTGTTACTGATAGAATCGGGCATTCATGATATAGTGTGTTATTTGTAAAACGGGCATTAGTGAACTAACGGGCTGTTTATGATATAACAGGGATATTAGTGAAATAACGGGGTGTATTTGGTATATCAGGAGCATGAGTAAAATAATGGAGTATTACTGGTATAACGGGCATTCGTAAAATAATGGGGAGTGACTGGTAAATTGGGGCATTGTGATAACAGGGAGTTGTTACTTATACAACAGAGGCTTTAGTGAAATTACATTACCACGGTGATTACACTTCAAAACTATTTCTTTGGTTTGAAAGTGCTTCATGTTTCCTAATATGTGATATTCTTGAACAGTTCTCAGATACAGTATTGACACAGTTACGCCATTAGGAACTGTCCGATTCTGATGGTTCAGTGACTAAATGCACTGGGGGAAAAATGGAGTCGCGTCCCCTTTGGGGCGCTAACTCTGCCGGGGCGCAACGAAAAAATTAGCACCCCCGCGGCCGAAATTGAATGGTAGCGCCCCAAGCCTCCCTCTTGGGGCGCTGCGAGGGAATATCACGGCGCTACGTGCCGCGGTACTGCAGGCCTTCCTCCCCTTCTTAAAAGGGAGGGGCCTGGCGCAGCATGTCCCGGCACCCATCTGGACCACCAGGGATCGGAGAGCCGGCAAAAGAGCGGCGCTGAAGCGAAGTGCAGGACTCATGGAGCGCAGCCGGCACTCCGCAGGGGGGCTTCTCAGAAGGCCAGGGACGGCAACGGGGACAGGTGCTGGCAGGCGGCCAGCAACAAAAACGGCCACCCGGAACCTCGCCTTTAATTAGTGCCACCCCGGCCGCAGGTAGGCCCCGTCGGACATGGCGTCTGGCGGTAAGTCAGGAAGTGCTACCGAAGATCGCGGCCAGGGCGCTACGCACAGCGATGATGTCATCGCTGGCGGTGCAGCGCCGCGGGGCGCTAACGGTTATCGCCGCTGCTAACCTCCCGCTGAATTTCGCGGGAGGCGTTGGCAGCGCCGCGCCCGGGCGCTAGTTGCTTTGTGCCCCATTAGCGCCCTCTTAGGGTGCTAACGGGAGGCGCAAAGCAACTCAGTTTCCCTCCATTGTGTTTCTGGCGTGAGCTATACTGACCAGATAGGGTTCTAGTCAACCTCTGCGGAGTTAGCTGTTCTCAACCAGTTGGAGAACTAAATTGGCCTCAGTATATCCCTCATGCTAGAGAAAGGGAAAAGTCAACCAGAGTTCCTAAGCTCGTACATGAAGAATGGTCACTGGAGTGATGCCAGTGCTGGTTGTACCATGCACCATCTTTAGGAGAGGAGGGGCTAAATCTTAGGGGGAGGAGGTAAACCTGTGAGGTTTTCTGAGAAGATTGATGACCTAGGTCACTGAGCTTGTAGAGTTGGGATTATCTTCAGCAATTCAGGTGAAATTTAAAGGGATGTGGTCACTTAAAGGGAAGTGGCAGAATGGGGACCAAGGTGCAACCTTTTGGGAAAGGCTTAAAAGGCCCATTGGCAGTTTTCCTAATGATAGGAGCGGAGAAGAGTAAAAAGCAATGGACAAAGTATGAAGAGAAACAAAGCCCATTGTGGGGCTTGAACAGAGGCTTCAATTTGAACTTGGGGTGGGATTGGTGCATGGGAGGGGTGTGGCAGGGCGAGCAACAAACTCGCATACCAGGGCCTGGAGAGATTTGAACTCCAGGGCCTCATTTCCATATTCAGGTTTGGACACCTGCCTGAACTCGGCAGGAATCGCTGCCTGCTCAGCGGACAGCACATGCCAAAATCTTATTCATCAGTATAACCCACTAAAAAATGTAAAACCTTTGCCAGTTCTCCACTGAATTCAGCGGAGCAAACAATCTATGTTTCTATTTAGTAGATAACATACCACTCATTCTCAATTATTTTACGCAAATATTTAACCATTCAGTACTCAACTTCATTTGTAATTAAAATCAACATACAGTCAACTGTACTTGATTCAAATTATCTGGTAATTCACATTTTTAGTACTAAATTCCCACTTTGCGGTGTTATTTACATTGCTTAATTCACATTATTGGATAGTTTAATTTGGTTTAGTGCAAAAAAAACCTTTGAATTATCAGAACTATACTGTACTAGGCGCTACCTGAGGAACTGTAAATATCTGCATTCAGCTTTGAGATCTAGTCTTTCACTCACTGGTCAAGTTCTGGCTGCACTTTATGTGCAGTTCTGATTTGTGCTTCCCCACTATGTTTCTGTTTTACTCCACCTCTTTCCTTTTTAATTCTCCTTTTCAGCAGCCATGCCTCTTCCTGACGTTATGTTCTGCGCTCAGCAGATTGAAATCCCCCCTGAGTTTCCTGACATTTTAAAGCAGTTTACAAAGGCTGCCATCCGCACCCAGCCACGTGATGTTCTTCAGTGGTCTGCTGCGTGAGTAAAACCTTTACATCAGCTAACAAGTTCAAGTTTCCAACATTTTTTTTATTGCGAAACAAAGATGAAGGGCCAAGGTTAAAAAGAGTAAGAAAGCTTTAGCCCTGTTCATTTTCAGTTATATCTTGACAACTTGGCTCTGAGAATCACGATACATACATTTAAGCTAGAGCCTTAAGCGGTTGTTGAAGTAAGCACAATCTTGTATATGATTATTGCTTCGTTCCACTCTTACCTCTCGGATCGTAGCCTGAGCATCTCCAGCAATGGCTTCTCTTCCCGTCCCCGCACTGTTACCTCTGGGAGTCTTCCAAAGATCTGATCTTGTCCTCCTTCCTCTTCTTCATTTACATGCTGCCCCTCGGCAACATCATCCATAGACATGGCGTCAATTTCCACATGTATGCTGATAACACGCAGCTCTACCTCTTCACCACCTCTCTCAACCCCTCCACTGCCTCTTTGTTGTCAGACTCGTTGTCCAACATCCAGCCTGAGATGAGCTGGAATTTCTTTTAGTTAAGCACTGGGAAGGCTGAAGCCATCGTCTTCAACCCCGCCACAAACTCCATACCCTCGTCACTGATTTCATCACCCTCCCCAGCCATTGTCACAGACTGTTTGCGATTTCAGCATCCTATTCGACCCTGAGCTGAGCTTCTGACCCCATATACTTTCCATTATAAAGACTGCCTATTTCCACCTCTGTCACAGTTTCCGCCTCTGCCCCTGCCTCAGCCCACCTGCTGCTGAAACTCTCATCCACATCTTTATCACCTCATCACCCGACTCCTCCAGCCTTCTCCTGGCTGCTCTGTAAACTTCAGTTTATCCAACACTCTGCTACCCGTATCCTATTCCACACCAGGTCCAGCTCACTTCTCACCCCTGTCCTTGCTGACCTACATTGGCTCCAGAACTTCCAAAACCTCCAATTGAAAATTCTCATCTTTGTGTTTAAATCCCTTAAACACCCTCACTCATCTGTAATCTCCTCCAGCCCCCCAACCTCTCCATTCATCTGCTCTGGCCTCTCATGTATCCCCCTCCCTTCGCCCCCACTATTGCTGGCTGTGTCTTCAGCCGTCTAGACGCCACACTCTGGAATTCCCTCCCTAAACTTCTCCGCCTCTCCTCCGTTAAGGCTCTCCTTACAACCCACCTCTCACCCCTCCAAATATCTCCTCCTTTGGCTCAGTATCTGTTTTTGTCTGATTACGCCTCTGAAGCAGTTTGGGACATTTTATTATGTTAAACGCGCTATATAAATGCAAGTTATTGTTGCTATTTAACTTGTCCAGTGTGGCGGTAACTGAATCACTAGTTAACCCTCAAATGAATAGTCTGCTGCTATAATGCTCAAATCCAGCTCACATTTGTATTATATCATTTTAATAAATACTGTAGACTGAGAAACTGCTTTAGCAGTGACTGTTAATTATACTGATGCACGCATATTCTTTTAAAATATGTAGCTCCTTCCCATTGTTTTCTTGTGCCATTCAGTTCTAAATTCTTTAACTATTCATATGTATTTGTCTCAGTTATTAGAAGAATGAAAAATCATACTTAAAATGTCCTCAGATTGTTCATCTACTTGGAGCATTATTTATTTTGTATGATGTACATTGTATGAAACACAAATTAAATTTATGCCCCAAGTCTTGTTTTTGCTGGATGTGGCTGCAGAGGCAGTGAGTAAGTGGCCGCCTCTCCCTGGCCACTATCTGAGGCTAAACCAGACTGTTTGCAACCTTGACGTCCTATTTGACCCAGAGCTGAGCTTCCGACCCCATATCCTCTCCATCACCAAAGACCGCTTACTTCCACCTCTGTGATATCACCCATCTCCTCCCCTGCCTCACTTCATCTATTGCTGAAACCCTCATCCATACCTTTGTTACCTCTAGACTCGACTATTCCAACGCTCTCCTGCACCCTCCATTAACTTGAGCTCATCAAACCACTGCTGCCCATATCTTAACTCGCACCAAGTCCCATTCACCCATTACCCCTGTTCTCGCTGACCTACATTGGCTGCTGGTCCGGCAACGCCTGTATTTTAAATTTCTCATCCTTGTTTTCAAATCTCTCCATGGCCTCTCCCTCCCTATCTCTGTAACCTTCTCCAGTCCTACATCCCTCCGAGATATCTGCGCTTCTCCAATTCTGGCCTCTTGCACATCCCAATTTAAATCGCCCCACCATTGGCGGCTGTGCCTTCAGCTGCCTAGGCCCTAAACTTTGGCATTCCCTCCCTAAATCTCTCCACATCTCTACCTCTCATTTCTCCTTTAAGACGCTCATTGAAGCCCACCTCTTTGACCAAGCTTTTGGTTACCTGTCCTAATATCTCCTTATATGGCTCGGTGTCAAATTTTGTTTGAAAGCGCTCCTGTGAAGCGCCTTGAGACGTTTTACTAAAAGGCGTTATATAAATGCAAGTTTCTGTTGTTTTTTGTTTTAAGTAATGAGATGATTCAGTCGAATTCTGGCCTTCTCATACAAGTGATTGATTTAATCCCAGGCTGGTTTGGGTCTGATACAAATGTATTTTCTATCAGTTAGTGTCAACCAAACTACAGATTATGTACAGCTTCACTAGTCCTCATTTTGTTCTGAAGTATCTTGTTTTGTCTTGCTGGACCTGGCTGGGCTCAAATCAAATCAATCAAATCAACTTTTATTGTCATTGTTAGTGCACAAGTGCAGTACAACGAAATGTAGGCTTGCGGCTCCCGAGAGTGTACATTTAGATTAAGACATTTAAACATTCAACATACATTTGGCTTGTAATACATTAACATAAACATAACCATAATAAAGTGCATTGGCAGATATGCAGGCTTTAGAGTTTATTTGTGGAGTTCAGTAGGATGACAGCCCTGGGAAAGAAGCTGTTCCTAAATCTGGTCGTACGGGTGCGAATGCATCTGTAGTGTCTCCCAGATGGCAGGAGGGCGAACAGACTGTGGCTGGGGTGGGTAGGGTCTTTGATGATGGACCGTGACCTCCGTAAACAGCGTTTCTGGTATATGTGCTCTATGGTCGGTAGCCGGGTGCCGGTAATGCGTTGGGCAGTTTTGACTACCCGCTGCAGGGCTTTCCGGTCATAGTAGCTACAGCTGCCATACCATACTGTGATACAGTTTGTCAGGATGCTCTCTATTGTGCAGCGGTAAAAGTTAGAGAGGATCAGGGGTGACAGGTTACATCCCTTCAGCCTCCTTAAGAAATATAGGCGCTGCTGGGCCTTCTTCACCAGAGAGGAGGTAGTGAGGGACCAGGAGAGGTCTTCCGTGATGTGGACTCCGAGGAACCTAAAGCTGTCCACCCTTTCCACCACAGCCCCGTTGATGTGGATGGGGGTGTGACTTCCGCCTTTAGACTTCCTGAAGTCCACAATGATTTCTTTGGTTTTCTTGATGTTAAGGGCCAGGTTGTTATCAGCGCACCACTTCACGAGATGCTGGACCTCCTCCCTGTAGGCTGACTCATCGTTGTTGGTGATCTGGCCTACTACCGTGGTATCATCCGCAAACTTGATGATGGTGTTGGAACCATGAACAGCCACACAGTCGTGGGTGAAGAGGGAGTAGAGGAGGGGGCTCAGCACACAACCTTGTGGGGCCCCCGTGTTCAGGGTCAGGGGGGGGGGTGGGGAGGTGTGGTTACCTAATTTGACAGACTGGGGTCTGTTTGTTAGGAAGTCCAGGGTCCAGTTGCAGAGGGAAGTGTTCAGGCCAAGAGTTTGGAGTTTGGTGGCCAGCTTGTTGGGGACGATCGTGTTGAATGCTGAGCTGTAGTCTATGAACAGCATTCTGATGTAGGTCTCCTTACCATCTAAATGATTCAGTGCCGAGTGTAGAGCAGTTGTGATTGCATTCTCCGTTGATCTGTTTGCACGATAGGCAAACTGGTGTTGGTCAAGAGAGGCGGGAACACTGGCTTTGATGTGAGCCAGGACCAGTCTCTCGAAACACTTCATTATGATGGGTGTGAGTGCGACAGGTCGATAGTCGTTCAGGCACGTCACAGCCGTTTGTTTTGGCGCAGGAATAATGGTAGCGGTCTTGAAGCATGTAGGGACTACTGCCTGGGCCAATGATAGATTGAAGATGGCGGTGAAGACATCAGCCAGCTGATCAGCACATTCCTTGAGTACCCGTCCAGGGATGCTATCCGGTCCAGCAGCCTTTCGTGTGTTCACTCCGCGTAGAACACCCCTTACATCGGAGGTCGACAGAGTGAGCACCTGGTCTTCCGGGGGTGGCAAGGCTTTGGTAGCCGGCTCCCTGTTGTCCCTGTCGAAGCGAGCGTAGAAGTTGTTAAGCTCCTCCGGAAGGGAGGCATCGCTAACCGGGGGGCTGGTGTTTTTGCCCTTGTAGTCAGTGATGGACTGGATGCCTTGCCACATGCGCCGGGGGTCCGAGTTGTTGCGGAAATGATCCTGTATCCACAGTGTCTGTTTCCTTTTGGCAGTCCTGATCCCCTTTTTTAGGTTGGTCCTAGCTGCACTGTAAGCCGCCGCGTCGCCAGATTTAAATGCTGCGTCGCGTGCTTTCAACAGTGAGCGGACCTCTCCGTTCATCCAGGGTTTCTGGTTGGGGTATGTCCTGATATTTTTATGGGTCGTGACGACCTCGACGCAGCTGTTAATGTAGAATAGCACTGTGGATGCGTATTCCTCGATGTCATTATGGGCAAACATGCCCCAATCAGTGCGTTCGAAGCAATCCTGAAGCTCCGAGACTGCCCCCTCTGGCCATACTTTCACTGCTCTCACTGGTGTTCTCCCTCTTTTGATGAGTGGTTTGTATGCCGGGGCTAGAAACAGGGAGAGGTGGTCAGACTTCCCAAGGTGGGGGCAGGGAATGGCCTTATAAGCGTCTACAATGCTCGTGTAGACTTGATCCAGAGTGTTCTCCCCTCTTGTGGGGCAGGAAACATTCTGGTGGAATTTCGGTAGTACAGTTTTTAGGTTTATGTGATTGAAGTCCCCCGTGACGATAAAAGCTCCGTCTGGGTGCGCAGTTTGTTGTTCGCTGATGGCCCTGTAGAGGTCCTTCAGTGCTAGTTTGGCATTAGCGTGTGGTGGGATGTAGACCGCAGTGATGATAACAGCCGTGAATTCCCGAGGCAGGTAGAAGTGTCTGCACCTTACCATGAGGAATTCCAAATCAGCCGAGCAGGATCTATCGATTATGTCCGTGTTAGTGCACCAGGCATTGTTAGTGTAAATGCACAAACCGCCTCCCTTGCTCTTACCGGAGTCTGCAGTTCTGTCGGCGCGGAAGACCGTGCGTCCTTCTAGTTGGATGGTGGTGTCAGGGATGCTGTTGTTCAGCCAGGTCTCTGTGAAGATCATGGCACACCATTCCTTTGTCCTTTTCTGTGTGGAGAGATCCAGTTTGATCTCATCCATTTTGTTTTCCAGTGACCTGACGTTGGCCAGGAAAATACTTGGGAGGGAGGGTTTGTGTGGGGCCCTCTTCAGCCTGTTTTGGATACCGGCCCTCTTGCCCCGCTTCTGCTTGCGTTCCCTGCGCGGTCTGCGCCGACTTCCGGCTGGGGAAGGACGCCACGCTGGTCCCGGGGGTCGGGCGATGTCGGGAGGCAGATCGATGTCGCCGAGTGTGAGCCGCACGCAGTCGGCCCCGATGTCTAGGAGCGTCTGCCGGCTGTACGGTAGGTCTGCCCTCAATTCCCGTATCAGCAGAGTCCAGAAGAGACTCAGAAGGAGGGTGAAAACGCTCAGTCTCGGGAGAGACAAAGCCGCTGGGTCCGTGCACGCCGCCATCTTAGACCTCCTTATGAGGTCTAAAGCTGAGCAGTACCTGTTTTTTCAGCTGTAGCTTCGAATTGGATCTTTGACAGCACACTCACATTTTATGTATCCAACACTGAGCAAATTGCTCCCAAATTCACTTCAGGTATGGAGGGTCGTTTCACTCTGGCACCTTCAAAACCCAATCTGAGTTGGAAGGCATTAGTTAGCATTTCAATGTCATGACCTTTACATGTTGAAACAACAACAATAACTTGCATTTATCTAACGCCTTTAACGCAGAAAAACATTCCAAGGCGCTTCACGGAGGCATAAACGGGGAAAAAAATGGATGAAAGAGCTATTAGATGGGGTGAGGTGGGTTTTAAGGAAGGTCTTGAAGGAATAGAGGCAGATGGGGAGGCTGAGGGTTTCATGAAGGGAATTCAAGAGCATGCAGCTTAGGTGGCTGAAGGTATGACTTCCACTGGTGGGACAAAGGGAGAGGAGACATCACAATGCAAGCACACAAAACAGTTTGGGTTAGTCTTGTAGCCATTAAAAATAGTTTTAACATTGCCCCTCCCCCAAGAGGGAGCACCATTGGTGAACTTTATTGAGAGCAACATTGGCAATAACACCCCCTCCTTTCCACCTTTGGTTGGGGAATGGCAATGGTAGCTCTAAAGAGAGAAGATAGAGAAAATGCATAAAAAGTTCCATTAAAAATGCTTCCTTGTTCCAGCATGACAAGCCGATACTTTCGTGAATATCCTAGTAGATTCCTATGTACCTGCAGCTAATGTGACTTTGTGATCACTGTCGTTGATTTAGGTATTTTGAAGCTTTGTCTAAAGGTGAAACCCTTCCAGTGAAGGAGCGGTTTGAAATGCCAGTGGCAACACAGAAAAATGACACTGGTCTTACACCGGGACTTTTAAAGATTCTGCACAATCAGGTACAATACTAGAAAGTAAAACATTACTCTTCAAGGCTGCTGTTAAAATCTGAAATACTCTACATTCACTGCTGAAAAGGACCATTACTCCATGTTTATATTTATACTTTTTAAATGTCCCAATTGACTGTCTTTTGTCACCTTCTGGGCCTAGATCAACAGAATTTCTGTGGAATAATAATTAGTGTGGGGTTAGATTTAAGTTCTTGCCCCTTTCTAGATATTGGGGGTGGGGTGTAATGATTCCAACTATGGCAATTGCTGGTGAGCTCAGATTAAAGTTCAGGTTTGATGGATCAAAATAGATGCTCCAGCAGATCACATCTGGTGGGAATGAAGCGAGAATGTTCCTGTACCATTCCATTTGCACCTTTCCATCATTCTTCAGCATTTTGGTCCCTCCCGCAGTGTGGTTCGAGTCACTGGTGAGGGCCATGGTTACAGTTTGAGGGGATGCCTGCTGTACAACGATTGTTCCTTTGTAGAGAGTTCTGAACTTCTCAGGCAGTGCAGGGAAGTTCAGCTCATTGTGTACCAAGAATCTTCAGTTTACTTCTCCCCCACGTTTAAGAGGAATTCTGCTTGACTCATCACTCCAATAAGAATTTCAACCTGGAGATCACATTGTAGATAGTGGAAATAGCGAAGATAATCTAGTGAGGCAGAGGCTATGGGGTGGAAGGTGAGGGAGGGACAGGGATGACAGCATATTCACAAGAAATGGAGCAGATGAGATTGAAAGTCTTGTGTTGATCACAGATGAGGGAAAATATAATAACATAAGAAATAGGAGCTGGAGTAGGCCATTTGGCCCTTCAAGCCTGCTCCACCATTCAACAAGATCATGGCTGATCTTCTACCTCAACTCCACCATCCCGCACTATCCTCATATCTCTTAATTCCCTTTGTTCCCAAAAATCTATCGACCTCTGTCTTGAATATACTCAACGGCTGAGCATCCACAGCTCTCTGGGATAGAGAATTCCAAAGATTCACCACCCTATGAGTGAAGAAATTTCTCCTCATCTCAGTTCTAAATGGCTGACCCCTTATTCTGTGACTGTGACCCCGTGTTCTAGATTCCCCAGCCAGGGGAAACATTTTCCCAGCATTAATCCTGTCAAGCCCCTTAATAATTTTATATGTTTCAATTAGATCACCTCTCATTCTTCTAAACTCTAAGGAATATAGGCCTAGTCTACTCAATCTCTCCGCATTAGGCAATCCCCTCATCCCAGGGTCCAACCTTCGCTGCACTCCCTCTAAGGCAAGTATGCCTTTCCTTAAGTAAGGAGACCAGAACTGTACACAGTACTCCAGTTGTGGCCTCACCAATGGCCGGTATAATTGTAGTAAGACTTCTTTACTCTTATACTCTAATCCCTTTGTAATAAAAGCTAACATACCATTTGCTTTCCTAATTGCTTGCTGTACCTGCATGTTAACTTTCTGTGATTCATGTACAAGGACACCCAGGTCCCTCTGAGTGCAAACATTTCCGTCTCTCACCATTCAAAAAATATTCTACTTTTTTATTTTTTCTACCAAAGTGGATAACTTCACACTTCCCCACATTGTATTCCATTTGCCATGTTCTTGCCCACTCAGTCAACCTGTCTATATCTCTCTGCAGCCTCTTTGCGTCCTCCTCACAGATTACTTTCCCACCTAACTTTGTATCATCAGCAAACTTGAATACATTACACACAAACCCTTCATCTAAGTCATTAGTATAGATTGTAAATAGCTGAGGCCCAAGCACTGAACCTTGCGGTACCCAGCCAGTTATAGCTTGCCAACTTGAAAAAGTCCTGTTTATTCCTACTCTCTGTTTTCTGTCCACTAACCAATCCTCAACCCAATCAATATTACCCCCAATACCATGAGTCCTAATTTTGTGTAATAACCTCTTGTGTGGCACCTTATCGAATGCTCTTTGAAAACCCAAATACGCTACATCCACTGGCTCCCCTTATCCATCCTACTAGTTACGTCTTCAAAAAACTCTGAACAGATTTGTCAAACACAATTTCCCTTTCATAAAACCATGTTGACTCTGCCTAATCATATTTTATGATTTTCTAAGTTACCAGGTCCATAATAATAGATTTTAGCATTTTGCCTACTGCTGATGTCAGGCTAACTGGCCTTTCTTAAATAGCGGAGTTACGTTTGCTACCTTCCAATCCTTGGGAACTGTTCTAGAATCTAGGGCATTCTGGGAGATTAACATCAGTTTAACATCAATGGTGGGTAAAGTTTTAGAAACAATAATCAAGGAAAAAATTAACAGGCATTTGGAGAGATTTAAGGTAATTAAGGAAAGCCAACACAGGTTTGTAAAAGGAAGATCGTGTTTGACTAATCTAATTGAATTTTTTGATGAAGTAACAGAGAGGATTGATGAAGGGAATGCAATGGATGTTGTCTACATGGATTTTCGGAAGGCGTTTGACAAAGTACCACATAGAAGGCTGGTTAACAAAATTGAGGCTCATGGAATAGGTGGGTTAGTAGGTCAGTGACAGCTTGGATAAGGAATTGGCTTAAGGACAGAAAACAGCGAGTTGTGGTACAGGAAACTTTGTGATATCCAGCACCGACGGGACCGGCGTGATATCGATCTATCAAAAGTTCCGGAGTGGTGAGCGGATTATCTACCCAGGCTGTTTTTAACAAAGAAAAATTTAAAAATCAAGAAATGTGCAATATACAGTAACTGGGTACTCACCTACAGAATGTTGTGTTAAATGGATGGTGAAAGATGCTTGATTAAGTACAGTACTGCCAGTTGATGGTAATCCATAACTCTTTAATTACTTAACAGTAAAACAAAACTTATAAACGACTGTGCAGTGCACCAAAACTTAAACGACTGTACAGTACAGTATAAAGTACTGTACGGTGGTTGACTGTACACTTATTCCAAGCCAACTGGTTCATCAGGATCATGCACTTCAACAGATTGTTCAGGCACTTCCACTGCTCCAACTCTTTTAGAAGCTTTCTTAACATGTCCCGGATGTCTGCTTGCTTAGTGGACTCTTGCCTTCTTTGTAGAAAGGTAGACTGCAGAATATGGAGCTGCATAACTTCTTGGGCAGAATAGCAAGAACGGCTTTCAGCAAATTTCATGAATGAAGCAAGATCTCCTGCAGCTTTAGCCCAAGAAATCTTGTTCGCTTCAGAAATCTCATCGTCTTCATTTTCCATCACACTTTTCTTTCCTTGGATTCAAAACCGTCTCCATTATTTCATCATCACTTAGAGAAGTTGCTGTTGTGCATTTGCTATCTGCATCAACCCACTGCTCAATATCACTTTCACTGAGGTGATGTAGAGGGTTTGCTGGGCCTACATCTTTCACCATGTCAGCCATTTCCATTACTGCAGTCTTCCGCGGACGAAGATTGAACCCACGAAATTCCTCCTCTGAAGAAGAACCTTCAGCAAACATTACAGAAGGCCACAATTTGCACCAGGCTTGTCTCAAAGTGTGACCTTTCACCAATTTCCAGGAACATGCAACATTAAAGATGGCATCTTTAAGATTGTATTCCTTCTGAAATGCCTGAATACCTGTCTTGTCATCTTGGCTTATCAGTCTACGTAGGAAGTCTTTCTTGTAATGACACTTGAGATTTTGGATAACGCCCTGGTCCATGGGTTGTATGAGAGAAGTTACATTTGGTGGCAAATAAATGGTGAAAATATTTCCAGAAACCAACTCAGATTCATGCGGATGGGCTCTACAATTATCCAGCAATAAAATGCATTTGCTATCTTCAGGTTTCCTTATTCTATGGAAATGTTCCCTCACAGATGGAACAAAAGTATGATGGAACCAATTTGAAAAGATTTCCTTATCCATCCAAGCATTTGCTTGAGCTTTGTACTCAACCGGTAAGTGCCTCACATTTTTAAATGCACGGGGATTTTTATACTTCCCAATGACGAGAAGTTTAACCCGGTGTGATCCAGCAGCGTTCGCACATGTTAGCACGGTTACACAATCTTTATTTTTCTTGTAACCTGAAGCATTAGCCTCACTAGCCCCAGCAAGTGTTGATTCTGGCAAAAACCTCCAAAATAAGCCAGTTTCATCGGCATTGTATAGCTGTGCTGGCGACAAATCATGTTGCTGCACAATCCGATTGAAATAATCACAGTATTCTTCTGCGGCGTCGTGATCAGCTGATTTCTTCTCCCCGCAAACATCGAGTCGTCGTATCCCATGCTGTGCCTTGAAGCACGATAGCCATCCATCAGAGAAAGCACACTTGTCAGTGAGCTCCATCTTTGCGTAAAAATCCTTCGCTTTTTCGATTAGCATGGGTCCGGCATTCGGAACACCCTCTGAACGCTTCAGAGCAAACCACTCATAAAGCACGGTATCCAGCTCTTCAAGCTTAGGCTTACGACGCGTGCGCCGTTTCTCTATACTCTTAGATGTCTCCGAGCTTGCATAAAACTTGAGTAGCTTATCCTTCTGCGCTTTGATGTCGTACATTGTTGATGAACCGATTTTGAATTCTTTCATAATGTGCATACGCTTCGCTCCCATTCCTAGTCATTTGCATATATCAATTTTCTGTTTTAAAGTTAACACCACTCTCTTCCTTTTGGTTGGATCAACTTTTGGGATTTCCATAATGCAGTCCAATGAGTTGCAGCAGCGTTGGAGACACACAGTACTGTACTGGAACCCCAAAAAATGGCAGATCAGAAGAGGCTACCGGCAGCGTGGGAGAGTGAGACTCCTGATGCAGGGTTTCTGAGGTGTTCCGACTTCCGATAGCGCCAAGAGGCCGAGTAGTGGCAGTTTGTAGAACCACCCCCACTGACGAACTCGGCAACCGTTGGAGACTCGGACTCGGAACCGGCAACATTGCCAGTTACTGAGGCGCTGTTTTCGGGGCGTGAATTCTGCCGGTAGAGCGAGGTTTCCGGACATATAACCTCCGGTTAAACCAAAGTTTCCTGTAAATGGCTGTTTTTCAGACTGGAGGATGGTAGACAGTGGTGTTCCTCAAGGGTCAGTGCTGGGGCCACTGCTTTTTTTGATATATATAAATGACCTGGATATTGGAATACAGAGTAAAATTTCTAAATTTGCCGATGACACCAAACTTGGGGGTGTGGCAAACAGTGATGATGACATCAATCGACTGCAACAAAACATAGAAAGGCTAGCAGAATGGGCAGTCAAGTGGCAGATGGAATTTAATATAGAGAAGTGTTAGGTGATGCATTTTGGCAGAAGGAACAGGGAGAGGCAATATACACTTAATGGCACAGTTTTAAAGAGTGTGCAGGGACAGAGGGAGCTGGGAGTTAATGTGCATAGGTCCTGGAAGGTGACAGGACATATTGAGAAAGTGGTTAACAAAGCATATGGGATCTTGGGCTTCATAAATAGAGGTATTGAATACAAAAGTAGAGAAGGTATGCTGAATCTTTATAAAGCGTTGGTTAGGCCACAACTGGAGTATTGCATCCAGTTCTGGCCACCACACTTTAGGAAGGATGTGAAAGCCCTTGAGAGGGTGCAGAGGAGATTTACCAGATTGGTTCCGGGGATGGGGGATCTTAGCTACAAGGACAGGTTGGAGAAGCTGGATTTGTTTTCATTAGAGCAAAGGAGGTTGAGGGGTGATTTGATAGAGGTGTACAAGATTATGACGGGTTTGGATAGGCTAGACGGGGAAAGGCTGTTCCCACTAGTTGATGGTACAAGGACTAGGGGACACAGATTTAAGATTTTGGGCAAGAGATACAGGGGGGATGTGAGGAAAAACTTCTTTACACAGCGAGTGGTGAGGACCTGGAATTCGCTGCCGACGGACATGGTGGAAGCGGAGACACTCAATGTTTTCAAGGGGAGACTGGATAGGCACTTGAGGGAAATAAACTTGCAGGGCTACGGGAATAGAGCCCGGGAATGGGACTGACTGGATTGCTCTGCAGAGAGCCAGCATGGACTCGATGGGCCGAATGGCCTCCTTCTGTGCCGTTATGACTCATATTAACACCAGTGCATCCACTATCTCTGCAGCTACCTCTTTTAAAACCCTACGATGCAGGTCGTCAGGTCCAGGGGATTTGTCGCCACATAGTCCCATTAATTTCTCCAGTACTTTGGGGGAAAAATTGAGTCGTGCCACCTTTGGGGCGCTAACTTCGCTGGGGCGCTAAAATTAGCACCCCCGCGGCCGAAATTGAGTGGTAGCGCCCCAAGAGGGAAACGAGGTGCTAATGCAAGTGCCCCGCCTCCATCTTGGGGCGCTACGAGGGAATATCACATCGCACCACAGTATTGCAGGCCTTCCTCCCCTTCTTAAAGGGGAGAGGCCTTGCGCAGCGCGACCCGGGGCCCAGCTGGGCCACCGGGATTGGAGTGCCGACAAAAGAGCTCGGCACTCGAGAAGTGCCGGGCTCATGGAGCGCAGCCGGCACTCTGCGGGGGAGGAGTGCTCAGGAGGCCAGGGACGGCAGCGGAGGCAGGTGCTGGCAGGCGGCCAGCAACAAAAATGGCCGCCCGGCACCTCGCCTTTAAATAGCGCCGCTCCGACCGCAGGTAGGCCCACCTGACCCCGTTGGACATAGCGTCCAGTGGTAAGTCGGTGCTACCGAAGATCACGGTCGGGGCACGAGCGGGGCGCTGCGCATGGCGATGACGTCATCGCAGCGCCGCAGGGCGCTAACAGTTACCGCCACCGATAACCTCCCGCTGAATTTCGCAGGAGGCATTGGCGACGCCGCACCCGGGAGCTAGTTGCTTTACGCCCCGTGGGAGGCACAAAGCAACCAAATTTTTTCCCCCTATGTCTTTACTTATAATGATTTCTTTAAGTTCCTCATACTCTCTAGATCCCTTGGTTCCCTGTTATTTCCAGAATGTTTTTTGTGCCTTCTACCGTGAAGACAGATACAAAGGGCTGGATTTTGTCAATGGGGACGTGATTGAGGCGGGACTCCCACTTTTTGGGTTGTAGTCCCGCCTCCATCGATTTGTGGCCAACCCACACAATTTTCCCTTGATTGACCTTGTTGAGCCCACCCAGCGGGCTCAGCAGGCCAATTAAGAGACACCCAGTTACAGGTGACGTCAGGGATTGACATTTCATCTGTCAAGAGCTTTTGATAGATGAAATATCAGCGTTTGACAGCTCTGTGAAGCTGTCAAACACTGACAATCTGACTTCTAACTTGAGTCCTTCTCCACAGACTCAGTTAGAAATCTCTCCAGAACAGAAAGCAGAATGCTGCAACTTTTGACAGCTCGCGGCCATTCTGCTTTCTGTGCTGGTGAGATGAGGGACTCCCGAGACCTGAATGAAGGAAGCCTGCACTAGTAAGTAAAGGTAAGTAAAACTTATTTAAACTCTTTACACACACCAAACACACTTACCTCTGCACTCATGCACCCATCACTCACCTGAACACTGGACATCTTGAACCCTTCAGCCCAACGGTCCGCCTCACTAACTTGGTGTGGTTTGGAGCTGTCGGGCAGCCCACACTTCAGGGCTAAAAATAGGGATTAGGCCAAAAACTGCCTGTTAACTACCTGTTAACAGGCAGTTAATTGGCACTAATCCCCTTCCCGCCTCGGGGAGGCGGCTCCCAGCACAGGTCGGGTACCCACCTCCTGGGAAATGGGTTGGGGGCGGGAAGGATTCGTGCCCCCCAATTCTGCAATTTTTCCCCCACTCCCACCTCCAAACCCGCCTCCACGGGGCTTGGAAATTCGAGCCCAAAGTATTTGTTTAATGTCTCTGCCGTTTCCTTATTGCCCATTATAATTTCTCTTGTCTCTGCCTCTAATGGGCCCACGTTTACTTTCACTAATCCCTTCCTATTTACATACCTATGGAAACGTAAACAATCTTTTTATGTCTCTTGCTAATTTACTCTCATATTCTTTTATCTTATCAATTTCTTGGTCCTCCTTTGCTGAATTCTAAAATCCTCCCAATCCTCAGGCTTACTACTCTTTTTGGCAACATTATAAATCACTTCCTTTGATCTAATAATATCTTTAACTTCTCTTGTTAGCCATAGTTGGACCACTTTTCCTGTGGGGTTTTTGTGCCTTAAAGGAATGTATATTTGTTGTAAATTATGTATTCTTTAAATGCTAGCCATTGCTTGTCTACCATCATACCTTTTAATGTAGTTTCCCAGTCTACCTTGGCCAACTCGCCCCTCATACCTACGTAGTTTACTTTGTTTCGATTGAAGACCTTAGTTTTGGATTTAACTAAATCACTTTCAAACTCAATATAAAATTCTATCATATTATGGTCACTCTTCCCTAAAGGCCCCTTTACTACAAGGCTATTAATTAACCCTTTCTCATTGCACAATACTAGATCTAAAATAGCCTGTTCCCTAATTGGTTCCTCAACATACTGATCTAGAAAACTATCTTGTATACATTCCATGAATTCGTCCTCCATACTATGACTGGAAATTTGGTTTGCCCAGTCTATATGTAGATTAAAGCCCCCCATGATTACTATATTTCCCTTGTTACATGTGCCTCTAAATTCCTGATTTATACTCTATCCTACATTACAACTACTGTTTGGGGGCCTATAAACAACTACTGTTTGGGGTCTTTTCTATCAGTTAGTGTCAACCAAACTACAGATTATGTACGGCTTCACTAGTCCTCATTTTGTTCTGAAGTATCTTGTTTTGCCTCGCTGGGCCTGGCTGGGTTTTGGCTCCTTATGAGGTCTAAAGTTGAGCAGTACCTGTTTTTTCAGCTGTAGCTTTGAATTGGGTGTTTGACAGCACACTCACATTTTATGTATCCAACACTGAGCAAATTGCTCCCAAATTCGCTTCAGGTTTGGAGGGTCGTTTCACTCTGGCACCTTCAAAACCCAATCTGAGTTGGAAGGCATTAGTTAGCATTGCAATGTCATGACCTTTACATGTTGAAACAGGAACAATAACTTGCATTTATCTAACGCCTTTAACGCAGAAAAACATTCCAAGGTGCTTCACGGAGGCATAAACGGGGGGAAAAATGGATGAAAGAGCTATTGGGAGGGGTGAGGTAGGTTTTAAGGAAGGTCTTGAAGGAATAGAGGCAGATGGGGAGGCTGAGGGATTCATGAAGGGAATTCAAGAGCATGCAGCTTAGGTGGCTGAAGGTATGACTTCCACTGGTGGGACAAAGGGAGAGGAGACATCACAATGCAAGCACACAAAACAGTTTGGGTTAGTCTTGTAGCCATTAAAAATAGTTTTAACATTGCCCCTCCCCCAAGAGGGAGCACCATTGGTGAACCTTATTGAGAGCAACATTGGCAACATGAGCCTCTAATTTCCTGATTTATACTCTATCCTACTGTTTGGGGGCCTATAAACAACTACCACCAATGTTTGGGGGCCTATAAACAACTACCACCAATGTTTTCTGCCCCTTGCTGTTTCTTAGCTCCACCCAAACTGATTCTACAGTACTTCTTAATTTTCGGAAGTAAGATCCTTTCTCTCTACTGCCTTTATCCCATCCTTTATCATAAGGGCTACCCCTCCTCCTTTTCCATGTTGCCTATCTCTTCTAAAGGTTAAGTACCCTGGAATATTTAGTTCCCACCCTCGGCAGAATACTTGAGATGCCTTTCAGGGCTTGGGGAGTCATGGGGACTCAAAATTAATGAACATTGGTGATGTTTCCCAATCCTGAAGTAGGTGCTCTCTATCTTCATTGCCAGAATTTCATTTCTAAATTTAGGACTGTTGTCAGGTAGTTCTTCTTTAAATGGAGAGTATTAAACCGATAGCTAGGAAGAGTGGTCAAGGCCAGAATATTGGACTTGTTAAAGAAACTAGATGCTATAAAGGGATAAGATTAAGTGGGCTGAAGGGCCTGCTTTCTCTGAACCTATCGTGTGATTAATGAGAGCACGTCAGTAGAGTAAAGGAATGTTCCTCCTTTCTATTTTATGCCCAAGAGATGCATTTGCAGTAGTTGCTTTAGATAGCTATTAAATGTAAGCTGGCCTTTGGTTTATATGATTTATAAAAATGTTTAAATGCTGCTATACTGAAAATCAGTAATAAAAAGCGCTGTATTTATGTACCTTAGCTCTCGCCAAAGAAATATGTTGAAGAAGAAAAGTTGGTGGAAAAATGGAAAGATCTAGGTTTGCCAATCCAACAACTGAAAAACATTCTGCAGTTGGGCAATTTTGAGGATGAGATTGAGTGGCTGAAATTCCTGGCGCTTGCTTGCAGTGATTTGGGTGGGGTATGTATACCTTTACAAACTGTTTAAAACTACGCAACTACTACCACAGACCTTAAATTTACAAACCACTGAAGTTACAAACCAAATAGTCAATGAAATATTCATTGTGTATTAATAGAGCATGGTATTGTACATTATTTGCTGCATTTCTCATTTTCTCCGGTATTATGTTGTACTAATACATAAATATATTAGTGCAGAGCTCCAATATGTAGCATGAATTGAAGTGATAAATGTGCTGTCTGTAATAAAATTATTAAGTCATTAAGTATAAAGTCATCTGTGAGGCTTCTCTGAAAGAGATTGCCAATTTAGTGTCAGTCACTACTAAATTATAGGCCCTTTAATGTTGTGCACCAAAGACTAGGTTGAGACGGCCAACATCACAGAATCACACAGAATCACAGAAACCCCACAATGCAGATAGAGGCCATTTCGGCCCATCGAGCCTGCACCGACACATATCCCACCCGATCCCCGTAACCCCTACACCAACCCCACCCTATACCCGTAACCCCACGTATTTAATCCCCCTAACATTAAGGGTCAATTTATCATAGCCAATCAACCTAACCCGCACATCTTTGGACTGTGGGAGGAAACCGGAGCACCCGGAGGAAACCCACGCAAACACGGGGAGAATGTGCAAACTCCACACAGACAGTCACCCGAGGCCACCCGAGGTGTAACATTCATTACACTAAAGACCTTGACAGCCATCAAGATGAAGCGAATTTTAGAACAGGTCTTAAATTCCAGCCCGAAGGCCAAAGAAAGTATAGTTGCCACTCCTTAGTCCAACAGCCGCTTGTGTTTATATAGGACCTTTTAACGTAGAAAACATCTCAAAGCATTTTATGCAAATCGGAGAAAAATAAATAAAAGGAATAAAAGAACTGGTGCCAAGTCATGGAGGCTGAATTTTGTGGCCTCCCTCCCTAGCAGTAGGGCCCCGGAAAGGGAATGGAAGAATTTACTGCCCCGTTCCTGCTGCCACTGTGGCTGTCTCCATTTTGCCGGGGTCCTCCGAATAGGAGGCCCAGGCGACCACCTGAAGGGGTTTGCACACAGCAGATTCAGATATTTAATATGGTGTCCTATGATGTCAATAGGAATGTGATAGATAGCTCCGTGGGGGACTTCAGAGATGATGGTGTGGGTGCAAGAAGAGAAGCCATTGCTGGAGACACGCTGGCTGTCTTTGGGCAGGTGGAAGTGCATCAACACAAGGGCGGTCCCACAGAGCTAGACAGTAGAGCAGAGGAAATGAATGAGGATGTGTGATCAACCACAAGAAATGCTACGAAGAAGGCAAAGAGGGATAATGCGCTTCAGCCACAGTCACGGAGAATGTAATTTGTGACTGGCCAGAGTGGTCATGGTGCTGTAAGTAAGGCCAAAGCTGGACTGAAGGATTCGAATAGGGATTTTTGCGAGGTGTGCATGGAGCTGGGAACTGCATTGACTGATCATAATTTGGCACCAGTTGTTCCTGATTTGACAGCTTGTGTCAGAATGTTGGATTTGCATGTTAGAGGGTATTCTTCTGAGTTCAGGACCAATGCACATTGTTATGCCAGTTCTTAATGGACAACTTGAGCTTGGCTCAGTTGGTGGCATTCTCACCCGAGTTAGGAGGTTGTAGCTTCAAGCCGCATTACACATTTGAACACATAATCTGAGATGACATTTAAGTGCAGAACTGAGAGAATGCGGCATTGTTTGGGTTGCTGTCTTTTGGATGAGACATTAAACCTTTGCAGATGGATGCAACCTATTCAAAGCAGAGCAGGGAGTTCTCCCAGTATCCTGGCCAGCATTATTCCCATAACACCACCAAGAACAGATTATCTGGCCATTTATTCATCTATTTGTTGCACCTTACTGTACACCAATTTGGCTGCCACGTTTGCCTTGTGCATTGCTTATAAAGTGCTTTGGAATGTCGTCCTTAGGGAGTGAAGGGTGATATGTAAATGCAAGTTTGTTTGTTCCTCTCTCTGTCACATTGTAGGTAAAAAGAGTTTAGTGCGAGGTTAAACAATTTGGTGTCCTATGATGTCAATAGGAATGTGATAGATAGCTCCGTGGGGGACTTCAGAGATGATGGTGTGGATGCAAGAAGAGAAGCCATTGCTGGAGACACGCTGGCTGTCTTTGGACAGGTGGAAGTGCATCAACACAAGAGCTTATTGTTTCAAGTCTGCCTTAGATATTCTCTTGGGTACAGCATTGTTTTTCACCCCTGGAAGCAGTCCAACCGTCTTCTATACAAGAGCATGCCCATGCTGCCCAATATCTAATTATATGATGGGGTAATCCAAGGATGGAACACTTAGACTCCTCATGGTCTGAACTGGACATTGTGTCCTTCTCATGCGCACTCACTTTCTCCAGTTTTATTTGAAAGCATACTGTGAAACACTTAGCGAGATGAGGCCAGATACAAATCCATGCCCATCTTTCCCGCAATTCCATGTTTGAATCCCTCCAATCAGATTTCCGCCCTTGCCACAACACCGAAACAGCTCTCATCAAAGTCACAAATTACATCCTTTTTGACTGTGACAAAGGTAAACTATCCCTCCTCGTCCCTTTAGACTTGTCTGCAGCCTTTGACAAGGTTGACCACTCCATCCTCCTCCAACGCCTCTCCGCTGTCATCCAGTTGAGTGGGACTGCACTCGCCTGGTCCCTATCATTGGCCCCCTCCTATTTCTCATATACATGTTGCCCCTTGGTGACATCATCCGAAAACACAGCGTCAGTTTCCACATGTACGCTGACGACACCCAGCTCTACCTCACTACCACTTCTCTCGACCCCTCCATGGTCTCTAACTTGTCAGACTGCTTGTCCGACATCCAGTTCTGGATGAACAGAAATTTTCTCCAATTAAATATTGGGAAGACCGAAGCCATTGTTTTCGGTCCCCGTCACAAACTCCGTTCCCTAGCCACTGACTCCATCCCTCTCCCTAACATTAGTCTGAGGCTGAACCACTCTGTTCGCAACCTCGGTGTCATATTTGACCCTGAAATGAGCTTCCGACCACATATCCGTAGCATAACTAAGACTGCCTGTTTCCATAACATCGCCCGTCTCCGCCCTTGCCTCAGCTCATCCGCTGCTGAAACCCCCATCCATGCCTTTGTTACCTCTAGGTGTGACTATTCCAACGCACTCCTGGCTGGCCTCCCACATTCTACTCTATGTAAACTTGAGGTGATCCAAAACTCGGCTGCCCATACCCTAACTCGCACCAAGCCCCGTTCACCCATTACCATTGTGCTCGCTGACCTACATTGGCTCCCGGTTAAGTAACACCTTGATTTCAAAATTATCATCCTTGTTTTCAAATCCCTCCATGGCCTCGCCCTGTCCTATCTCTCTAATCTCCTTCAGCCCCACAACCCCACAAGATATCTGCACTCTAATTCTGCCCCCTTGAGCATCCCTGATTATAATCGCTCAACCATTGGCGTTTGTGCCTTCTGTTGCCTGGGCCCTAAGCTCTGGAATTCCCTGCCTAAACCTCTCTACCTCTCTTTCCTCCTTTTAAGACGCTCCTTAAAACCTACCTCTTTGACCAAGCTTTTGGTCACCTGCCCTAATTTCTCCTTATGTGGCTCAGTGTCAAATTTTTTGTCTTATAATCACTCCTGTGAAGCGCCTTGGAGACGTTTTACTACGTCAAAGGCGCCATATAAGTTGTTGTTAAACTCCTTTATGTTACAGACAGACAACAAATGCAATCAAATCACAAATTGATTCAACTAACCTTAGAACCCTCCTCTCGAGAACAAGAAAAGTAATTAAAATACACCACACTATCCCTATTGGTGGGCTCACTTAACTTTTTCTGGTCAGCCTTTCCAATTCTGACTGGCTCTGGGCTTGAGATCAACGGGTTTCCCCTCACCAGACCAGGATCCCTCCCCAGACCTAGCTGGGTGGAGACAACCCCGTGTGTCTCTTCTCTTTGCTCTGTGTACCCAGGTTGTCCCTGTGACTTCTTACTTGTCCAGTGATTTGCCAATAGATCTGTCGCTAAAAGCAGCTACTCTTCCCTTGGGATGCGGTTTTTATTAAAAAATCTCTTGTTCTCAAAATGAATAGAAGGAACCAGGCTTACTAGGCTGAGGATGAGACAATTGAAAGAAAGGACTTCCATTTAGATAGCCTCTTTCACGACCTCAATATGTTCCAAAGCACTTCACAACCGATGAATTTGTTTTGAAATGTAGTCACCGATGTTCTGTTCCAATTCGAAGATTGAGCTTCACGATTTTGGTTTCAACACCAGATGGAGCTGTCAAACATTTTGGCCTAGAAATTCAGTTGGGCGTGCCAGCCGTTAGCGCCTTAGGAGGAGTAGATCTCGAGCGCTAGGCGCTTAGCGCCCGGGCGCAGCGCGATCTGCGCCTCGCCCCAACTTCAGTACACATTAAGCGCCGGCGCAAAGTCTTAGCGCGCGCCCTGCTGCGCGCGCAGATCATGACGTCATTTACTAGTGCAACGCCCTTTGTGCGCCCCGAACCGGAACTTCACTCGCGCCGACCCATTGTGCGCCGGGCAGCCCTAACGACTGTGAAGTGGAATGGTACACAGCCGAGGCGGGCCGCGGGGAGCGCTAATTAAAGGGCACTTACCCTGCACTATAAAGGGCAGCCATTTTGCAGCATTCACTCTTGTGCAATGGTTTTTTGGAGAGAGACCAAGGAGGAGAGCTTACTGGTTTGGACCAACACTAGGACAGGTATTTTTGGCTCAGGCCAGAGCTTAGCAATTATCTTTGCCTTCATTGAGAGCTCATTGTTTGCCAGCATATAATGGGGGCTGCATTGGGTGCCAACGCTGACTTTCAGCCTTATGCCAGAAGGGCTTACAGACGCCGTGAGAGAGTGGCAGCCCTGGCTAGACGCAGAGGGGGCAACAGGCGTCGCCAACTGAGGCCTTACCCACCCAGGGTATACCGCCAGCAGTCCTCCTATCTGACCATGTCTGCCGCGATGTGTGTAAGGAGGCTGCGATTCAGAAGGGAGGTGGTTGCAGACATCTGCCAGCTGCTTCAGAGAGATCTGCAGCCACAGCTGATGCACAGGACGTCTCTGTCGGTGGCAGTGAAGGTGACGGTGGCTCTCAACTTCTATGCCACCGGCTCCTTCCAATCCGCTGCTGGGGACATCGCTAACATCTCCCAGTTCGCCGTGCATTGCTGCATCCGCCAGGTGACCGAAGCCCTTTTCAGAAGGAGACATCAATTCATCTCCTTCCCCATGACCCTGGACAAGCAGCAGCAGCGTGCAGTGGGATTTGCAAGAATAGCGGGCTTCCCCATGGTGCAGGGCGCCATTGACTGCACGCATGTGGCTTTGCGGGCACCTCAACGTACAGCTGGTGTGTGACCACAGGCAGCGCATCCTAGCTGTCAATGCCCGCTTTCCAGGCAGCAGCCACGATGCCTTTATCCTGCGACAGACAACTGTGGCTGACATGTTCCAGGCACAGCCTCCCCCAAGAGGATGGCTTATCGGGGACAAAGGCTATCCTTTGTGTACCTGGCTCATGACCCCGCTCCGCGCGCCCACGACCCTTGCTGAAGAGGCATACAACGAGAGCCATCAAGCGACTAGGAACATCATAGAACAAACAATCGGCGTCCTCAAGCAACGGTTCCGCTGTCTCGATCGCTCCGGGGGAGCCCTCCAGTATTCGCAGGACCGAGTCTCCCAATTCGTCGTTGTTTGCTGCATGCTGCACAACCTGGCTATCCGCAGGACTCAGGCACTGCCACCTCACGTTGGACCCCCACCTCGAGGAGGAGCATGAGGAGGAGGAGGACGAGGAGTACCAGCCCAGGAGGGAGGCACAAGGTCCAAGGGCCGCCCGTCGGCGGCTTATTGAACGTCACTTCTAGGCCCCCTGTCAGGGAATGGCTTGTGCCAATGAAAGAACATGATTGCAGCCGCTCCGCAAGCCCTCAGGCGGTTAAGGCAACAAACACTTCAAAGATCAAACATGGACAATGTTAATAAATAAAATGCTTTATTGTACAAACTCAGGGCCCTTCCCACATGAAAACCAAAAACAGACGAAACCCCCAAAAAACACTCAAACACATTACTCGCTCCCGCAACCTGGAGAGGATTAACAAAACAGTGCAACTAAAATGGCCGTCATCCTCGGACTTCGTAAAATACAAACATCACATCCTCGGCCTTCAAAAAACAAACATCCAATTCTCGGCCTCAAGAAACAAACACAACTGGCCACACATTCGACTTTTTGGCCCGCTAGGGCGATGCCTTGGCCATCTTTGTGTGGCCCCTGCCCGCCCTGCTGCTGCTCCTCAAAGTAAGGCCATTGGCTGCTGCAAGGCTGGGGGCAGGCTCCAGAGGGGCACATGTCGTGACGGCAGATGCCCTTGGGGGTCGGCCTAGTCGAGGTCTGGCCGTCGAGCGGGCGGCTGTTGAATGCTGCAGCTGTGGCTGGCCAGCATCAGTCGCTGCAGCAGCTCCTGGCAGCTCCACTGGGGGAGTGGCAGTGGCGGCTGGAGGAATGGGGGCAAGCTGGCGGATGGCAGGCGCTCGCTGGTCGCCTGAGACACTGGCACTCGCCCGGGCCAGCACTGCAGCATGCGCACCAATCTGCCGAGGGACAGACCGCTGTGCTGCTGCAGCGCGCCGGGTGCCCTGGCGATGCCTGGCTGACGCAGCGAGCGTGGCAGCAGTGAGTGCCCGTGTTGACCTGTTCACTGACCTCATCAGAGCACCCAGTGACTGCACGGCACCACTGATCAGCTGCCCACTCGCTGCCTGAGCTGCCCCGAATGCCGCACGACTCGCTGCCTGATCTGCCCCGAATGCCGCCCAACTCGCTGCCTGCTCTGCCCCGAATTCCGTCAAACTGATGGCCTGTGAGGCCCCGACGTCGGTGACACTCCGAGAGAGGGACTCGATGGCCTCAGGCAACCGTGCCACTACCCCCATGAGCTCCGTGTGCCGGCGCTCCGAGTCCGCGGACAAGTCCTCGAGGCGTTCCATCTCCTCGGCGAAGACCATCTCCGGACTGGAGGCCGGACTCTCCCT
The DNA here is from genome assembly GCF_052327205.1 of Somniosus microcephalus. NCBI lineage: Eukaryota > Metazoa > Chordata > Chondrichthyes > Squaliformes > Somniosidae > Somniosus > Somniosus microcephalus. Next base: position 279,882,527 of record NC_140991.1, on the reverse strand, counting down.
CTGGGGAGAAGGCCGCCGAGCTGGCCGACCCTTCCTGCGTTGCTGGAGGCCACTGGGCCCAGCAATTGGACTCCCCTCCGACCCTTCCCCCCTCTGGGGAGAAGGCCGCCGAGCTGGCACCCCCCTCCCGCGTTTCTGCAGGCCGCAGGTCCCATGAGCTCCCCTCCCCTCCGACACTTCCGCGACGCTCCCCTCCAGGGAAGACGTGTCCCCTACATTGGCATGGGTTGCCACGGCTGAGGGTTCCCCTGATGGGCCGCCTTCCTCTTGCTCCTCCTCCTCTGAGGGGCTGTCACTGGCAAGTTCAGGGACCTCCTCCTCACCATCTGAAAGCAGGAAGGCACAAGAGTAGCTTTTGAGTGAGGAGAGGGCATCAGCGAGGGATGCATGAGTGGTGGCATTCAGCGCATTGGTCGGACAGTGGCAAAGGATGTAGATCTGATGCGCAAGTGGGACGAGAGAGGTCCAAACGTTGATGTCCTTACCATTGGTGCCCAGAACAGGGTCGGCATCTCCACATGCAACGGGGCCAATCACCCGGGCACCCATGATGCGCTCCACGTGATGTTGCAGCTCGGTGAGCAGCTGGATCTGGGGTCGGCCTCCCCCGGTCGCAGTGCGGCTCTTCTTGTTATTGGCCAGCTTGGCCTGCAAGAGAAAGGACGGCCTCTAAGTACAGTGTCTCGCCCTGATCTTGTGTGCACTGCCTCCCATGGTGGAATAGCCTGGCCAGTGTGTCGCCCTGATCGTGTGTGCACTGCCTCCCATGGTGGAATAGCCTGGCCAGTGTGTCGCCCTGATCTTGTATGCACTGCCTCCCATGGTGGAATAGCCTGGCCAGTGTGTCGCCCTGATCTTGTGTGCACTGCCTCCCATGGTGGAATAGCCTGGCCAGTGTGTCGCCCTGATCTTGTATGCACTGCCTCCCATGGTGGAATAGCCTGGCCAGTGTGTCGCCCTGATCTTGTGTGCACTGCCTCCCATGGTGGAATAGCCTGGCCAGTGTGTCGCCCTGATCTTGTGTGCACTGCCTCCCATGGTGGAATAGCTTGGCCAGTGTGTCGCCCTGATCTTGTGTGCACTGCCTCCCATGGTGGAATAGCTTGGCCAGTGTGTTAAGTGCAGAATGTGCAATTGAGGTTCATGCCTGTCCCATAGCTGCTGGATGAGGGCTGGTCATTAGGGCTTTCAGGTCCCTTTGCCCATAATGTGAGGTGCACATGCAAGGATGAGGAGGTCACTGGAAAGGGTACTCACCCTGACAATCCGCGTGAGGTCATTAAACTTTTTGCGGCATTGGACACCGGTCCTGGGGACCTCGCTGTTGGCTGACACCTTGCTGGCGACATGCCTCCAGGCTCTCCGGTAGGCGCGGACCGGCGCCTTCCTGCCATTGTCCGGGTACAAAATATGGCGCCTCTTCTCCACACCACCAACCAGCACACTCAGATCACGCTCTGAGAAGCGCTGCGCTCGTTCACGGGCCCTCTGCATGGCTTCAGGCGCTATTTGGGTCCAGCAGCAGTGTTCAGGCCTAGCTGGAGGGCTCCACTATCCAGGGCGTGGCAGCAGACAAAGTCGACCCTTCCCCCTTAAGAGCTGGCCGGCGCCAGGGTGTCTGCTGTCAATCACGAGATGGCCGCACCTGCGCTGCGCCCGGCCTGGGCGCTCTCGCTCAGCACCTCCGGCTTAGCGCCTAAAGAGAGGCGTCCAGCACCAGTTTTAGCGCTCGAGCAAACTCTTAGGGCGAAGCTAATGAATATCGCAGAAGTGGCCTTGATTTGGCGGCGGGCGCAAACTTTAGCGGCCGCCCGACTTTAACGCCCCAAAAGTGGCTACAATGAATTTCTAGGCCTTTATATTTGTAGTTAGACATTTACTGGAGGACTGCTAATGTTGTACATTGTTTAAAAAGGGAGGAAGGAATAGACCGAGTAATTACAGGCCAATCAGCCTAATCTCGGTGGCGGGCTAATTATTGGAAAAAAATTCTGAGGGACAGTATTAATCGTCATTTAGAAATCCACGGATTAATCAAGGACAGTCATCATGGATTTGTTATGAGAAGGTCGTATCTGACTAATTTGATTGAATTTTTAGAAGAGGTAACAGGTGGGTCGATGAGAGTAGCGCGTTTGATGTAGTCTGCATGGATTTTAGCAAGGCTTTTGACAAGCACCCACATGGCAGACTAGTCAGAGAAGTAAAAGCCCATAGGATCCAAGGGAAAGTGGCAAGTTGGATCCAAAATTGGCTCAGTGGCAGGAAACAAAGGGTAATGGTCGACAGGTGTTTTTGTGACTGGAAGGTTGTTTCCAGTGGGGTTCTGCAGGGCTCATTACTAGGTTCCTTGCTTTTTGTGGTATATATCAATGATTTAGACTTCAATGTAGGGGGTATGATTAAGAAGTTTGCAGATAATACAAAAATTGGCTGTGTAGTTGATAGTGAGGAAGAAAGCTGTAGACTGCAGGAAGATATCAATGGACTGGTCAGGTGGGTAAAAAAGTGGCAAATGGAATTCAACCCGGAGAAGTGTGAGGTAGTGCATTTGGGGAGGGCTAACAAGGCAAGGGAAAACACAATAAATGGTAGGATAGTGAGAAGTGTAGAGGAACAGAGGGACCTTGGAGTGCATGTCCACAGATCCCTGGCGGTAGCAGGACAGGTAGATAAGGTGGTTAAGAAGGCATAGAATCATAGAATGGTTACAGCACAAAAGGCGGCCATTCGGCCCATCAAGCCCGTGCCGGCTCTCTGCAAGAGCATTTCAGTTAGTCCCACTCCCCCGCCCTTTCCCCGTAACCCTGCATTTTTTTTTCCTTCAGGTACTTATCCAATTCCCCTTTGAAAGCCACAATTGAGTCTGCCTCCACCACCCTTTCAGGCAGTGCATTCCAGATCCTAATCACTCGCTGCGCAAAAAAGTTTTTCCTCATGTCGCCTTTGGTTCTTCTGCCAATCACCTTAAATCTGTGTCCTCTGGTTCTCGACCCTTCCGCCAATGGGAACAGTTTCTCTCTATCTACTCTGTCTAGACCCCTCATGATTTTGAATACCTCTATCAAATCTCCTCTCAACCTTCCCTAAGGAGAACAACCCCAGCTTCTTTAGTCTATCCACATAACTGAAGTCCCTCATCCCTGGAATCATTCTTGTAAATCTTTTCTGCACCCTTTTTAAGACCTTCACATCCTTCCTAAAGTGCAGTGCCCAGAATTGGACACAAGGGGCTGGATTTTCATTCAGAAGTCGGGAAGGAGGCGGGACTACAACTTTCGGGTTATAGTCCCGCCTCCATCGAGATGCGGCCAACCCACGCGATTTTCACTTGATTGACCTTGTTGAGCCCGCCCAGCGGGCTCAGCAGGCCAATTAAGGGCCACCCGGCAACAGGTGACGTCACAGACTGAAATTTCATCTGTCAGGATGTGTTGACAGATGAAATATCAGTGTTTCACAGCTGTTTGAAGCTGTCAAAAACTGACAGTCTTACTTCTAACCTGAGTCCTTCTATGCAGACTCAGTTAGAAATCTCGCCGGCACTGAAAGCTGCAGGCTGTCACTTTTGACAGCTCGTGGCCATTCTGCTTTCTGTGCCGGCTGAATGATGGACTCCCGAAACCTAGAGGGAGAAAGGCTTAAAAGGTAAGTACAGGTAATTTAAACTTCTTTACACACTTTTGACACACCAAACACACTTACCTTTGCACTCATGCACCCATCACTCACCTGAACACCGACATCTCGACCCCTCCAAGTCCTTCAACCCAGCGGCCCGACGACCCTAACTTGGCGTGGTTTGGAGCCGTCGGGAATCCCACACGACAACCTTCAAAATAGGGATTAGGCTAAAAACTGCCTGTTAACTACCTGTTAACAGGCAGTTAATTGGCACTAATCCCTTCCCGCCTCGGGTCGGCGGGTCCCAGTGCGGGGCAGGTACCCGCCTCCTTTGAAACTTACATGGAGGCGGGTTTTGGGCGGGATGGTGTCGGGACCCCCGAATTCGGGATTTTAGCCCCCCGCACGCCTAAAGCCCGCCTCACGGCACACTGAAAATCAACCCCAATACTCCAGTACTCCAGTTGAGGCCGAACCCGTGTTTTATAAAGGTTCATCATAACTTCCTTGCTTTTGTACTCTATGCCTCTATTTATCAAGCCCAGGACCCCATATGCTTTTTTAACCACTTTCTCAACCTGCCCTGCCACCTTCAACGATTTGTGCAGTTATACCCCCAGGTCTCTCTGTTCATGCACCCTTTAGTTTATATTGCCACTCCTCATTCTTCCTACTAAAATGTATCCCTTCGCACTTTTCTGTGTTAAATTTCATCTGTCCCGTGTCCGCCCATTTCACCAGCCTGTCGATGTCTTCTTGAAGTCTATCACTATCCTCCTCATTGTTCACTATACTTCCAAGTTTTGTGTCATCTGCAAATTTTGAAATTGTGCCCTGTACACCAAGTCCAAATCATTAATATGTATCAAGAAAAGCAGCGGTTCTAGTACCGACCCCTGAGGAACACCACTGTGTACCTTCCTCCAGTCCAAAAAACAACCTTTCACCACTACTCTCTGTTTCCTGTCACTTAGCCAATTTCATATACATGCTGCCACTGTCCCTTTTATTCTATGGGTTTCAACTTTGCTGGCAAGCCGATGATGTGGCACTTTATCAAACGCCTTTTGGAAGTCCATCAACCGCATTGCTCTCATCAAAATGATGTTACTTCATCAAAAACTCGATCAAGTTAGTTAAACACGATTTGCCTTTAACAAATTTGTGCTGGCTTTCCTTAATTAATCCACACTTGTCCAAGTGAGGATTAATTAAGGAAATATATGGGATACAGGATACTTTTCTTTATTAGCCGAGGCATAGAATATAAGAGGCAAGGAGGTTATGCTTGAACTGTATAAAACACTAGTTAGGCCACAACTAGAGTACTGCGTACAGTTCTGGTCACCACATTACAGGACTGGTGTGATTGCACTAGAGAGAGTACAGAGGAGATTTACAAGAATTTTAGCTATGAGGAAAGATTGGATAGGCTGGGGTTATTTTCTTTGGAACAGAGGAGACTGAGGGGAGACTTGATTGAGGTGTATAAAATTATGAGGGCCCTAGATAAAGTGGACAGGAAGGACCGATTTCCCTTAGCAGCGAGGTCAGTAACTGGAGGGCATAGATTTAAAATAATTGGAAGAAGGATTAGAGGGGAGTTGAGGAGAACTTTTTTCACCCAGAGGGTGTTGGGGTCTGGAACTCACTGCCTGAAAGGCTGGTAGAGGCAGAAACCCTCATCGCATTTAAAAGATACTTGGATATGCACTTAAAGTGCAGTAACCTGCAGGGCTACGGTCCAAAAGCTGGAAAGTGGGATTAGGCTGGATAGCTCTTTTTTGGCCAGCACAGACACGACGGGCCAAATGGCCTCCTTCTGTGCTGTAAATTTCCATGATTCTATGATTCTACAGTTTCAAAGTCAAAATAAGGTGAAACAAGCAGCAAATTACAAGGTAGTACTTTTTTAAAAAATGTAACCTCTTCTAACCTGGCTCATTAATACAGCTGTTGATTATGTACTATAGTTCCCCAAATGATCCTGATTACAGATTGCCACTGTCTTGTACAACATAATTTCCATGGAATTTGTCATTTTTTCAGTCCTTATCAGATGGACAACTTGTTATTCGCAGCAGGAATCAGAATTTTAATAAGCACAACGTAAGGATAATTATTCTGTGCAGGGGGGAAAGGAGGAGTTGATATCTTGTTCATTGGAGGGAAGGTGTGTGGGGGGGGGGCGCCGGTGGAGGTGGGGGAAATCTTGCATATGGAGGCTCATGGCGAATCCTTATTTTAGATTTAGCTTTGGATTTCCTGAGCTAAAAATTCTCTTTTGGTTCAGTACAAAGGTGTTCACCCCATCCACTCTGCAAGTCTCATCCATCTTTTTTATTATCTCATTTTGTGTGGGAAAACACCCATTCAGTTCTCATAGTTGCTCCTCATAGATCATTGTTTTAAGACCCAATGTTGGCCATTGCTTGTGTGGCATGTTCAGAATTTGGTTAAATAGAACACCTTTTTTAATGATCTGATATAGAACCTTCATGTTTGCTAATTTAGTACAAACATACATTGCCTTACATTTCTCTACTTTCTACAATTTACCATTCAGCAGTCTGACTTTTCCACACCATATCCTATCTACAGTGAAACCATCAATAAATGTTGTGAACAGCGAGGGGCATCCCAAAACTCCGCCCTGAGGGAGTCCACCAGTCAAGCTGCCTAATGTCACCATTGAAATGATCTTCTCGAACCTATTCGTCCAATTAGTCATCCAATTTACAGCTTCTTGGAACCTCTGTTACAAATAGGTACAAGTGGGACTTGGAAAAAATCTGCTAATGTCAGGTCTTGACTGGGAACATGCTTGTGTCGTATTTGCATATATAGCAGATCCTCATTTTAGCACACTATTTGTTAAACAGTATGGCCTAGAAATTCATTGACGCCACTTTTGGGGCGCTAAAGTGGGGCGTCCGCTAAAGTTTGCGGCCGCCGCCAAATCTATGCCACTTCTCCGATATTCATTCGCTTCGCCCTACTAGTTCGGGCGAGCGCTAAAACTGCTGCTGGACGCCTCTCTTTGGGCGCTAAGCCGGAGGTGGTGATCGATAGCGCCGAGGCCGGGCGCAGCGCAGGTGCGGCCATCTCGTGATTGGCAGCAGACACCCTGGCGCCGGCCAGCTTCAAGGGGGAAGGGTCGACTGTGTCTGCTGCCACGCCCTGGATAGTGGAGCCCTCCAGCTAGGCCTGAACACTGCTGCTGGACCCAAATAGCGCCTGAAGACATGGAGAAGGCCCATGAACGTGCGCAGCGCTTCTCAGAGCATGATCTGAGTGTGCTGCTTGCTGCTGTGGAGAAGAGGCGCCATGTTTTGTACCTGGACAATGGCAAGAAGGCGACGGTCCGCGTCTACAGGAGAGCCTGGAGGCATGTCGCCAGCAAGCTGTCAGCCAACAGCGACGTCCCCAGGACCGGTGCCCAATGCCGCAAAATGTTAAATGACCTCACACGCATTGTCAGGGTGAGTACCCTTTCCAATGACGACCTCATCCTTGCATGTGCACCTCACATTATGGGCAAAGGGACCTGAAAGCTCTAATGGCCAGCCTTCATCCAGCAGCTATGGGACAGGCATGAGCATCAATTGCACATTCTGCACTTAACACACTGGCCAAGCTATTCCACCATGGGAGGCAGTGCACACAAGATCATGGCGACACACTGTACTTAGAGGCCGTCCTTTCTCTTGCTGGCCAAGCTGGCGAATAATCGCAAGAGCCGGACTGCGACCGGGGGAGGCCGACCCCATATCCAGCCACTCACCGACCTGCAACATCGCGTGGAGCGCCTCATGGGTGGCCGGGTGATTGGGCCCGTTGCATGTGGAGATGCCGACCCTGTTCTAGGCAGCAATGGTAAGGACATCACCTTTTGCACCTCTCTCGTCCCACTTGCGCATCAGATCTACATCCTTTGCCACTGTCCGACCAATGCGCTGAATGCCACCACTCATGCATCCCGCACTGACGCCCTCTCCTCACTCTAAAGCTACTCTTGTGCCTTCCTGCTTTCAGATGGTCAAGAGGAGGTCCCTCAACTTGCCAGTGACAGACCCTCCCAGGAGGGGGAGCAAGAGGAAGGCGGCCCATCAGGGGAACCCTCAGCCGCGGCCGCCCAGGCCAATGTAGGGGACACGTCTTCCCTGGAGGGCAGCGTGGCGGAAGTGTCGAAGGGGAGGGGAGCTCCTGGGACCTGCGTGCTGCAGAAAGGCGGGAAGGGGGTGGAAGCTCGGCGGCCTTCTCCCCAGAGGGGGGATGCGTCGGAGGGGAGTCCAATTGCTGGGCCCAGCGGCCTCCAGCAACGCAGGAAGGGTCGGCCAGCTCGGCGGCCTTCTCCCCAGAGGGAGAGTCCGGCCTCCAGTCAGGAGATGCTCTTCGCCGAGGAGATGGAACGCCTCGAAGACTTGTCCGCGGACTCGGAGCGCCGGCACACGGAGCTCATGGCGGCAGTGGCACGATTGCCTGAGTCCATCGATTCCCTCTCTCGGAGTGTGGCCGAGTTTGGGCCCTTAGAGGCCACCAGTCGGGCGGAATACCGGGCAGATCTGTCAGCGACTGGCCAGGTGATCAGTGGTGCCGTCCAGTCACTGGCTGCTCTGCTGCGGTCAGTGAACAGGTCAACACGGGCACTCACTGCTGCCACACTCGCTGTGTCAGCCAGGCATCGCCAGGGCACCCGGCGCGCTGCAGCAGCACAGCGGTCTGTCCCTCGGCAGATTGGTGCACATGCTGCAGTGCTGGCCCAGGCGAGTGCCAGTGTCTCAGGCGACCAGTGAGCGCCTGCCATCCGCCAGCTTGCCGCCATTCCTCCAGCCGCCACTGCCACTCCCCCAGTGGAGCTGCCAGGAGCTGCTGCAGCGACTGATGCTGGCCAGCCACAGCTGCAGCAATCAACAGCCGCCCGCTCGACGGCCAGACCTCGACTAGGCCGACCCCCAAGGGCATCTGCCGTCACGACATGTGCCCCTCAGGAGCCTGCCCCCAGCCTTGCAGCAGCCAATGGCCTTACTTTGAGGCGGAGCAGCAGGGCGGGCAGGGGCCACCCAAAGATGGCCAAGGCATCGCCCTAGCGGGCCAAATAGTCGAATGTGTGGCCATTTGTGTTTGTTTCTTGAGGCCGAAAATTGGATGTTTGTTTTTTGAAGGCCGACGATGTGATGTTTGTTTTTGACGAAGGCCGAGAATGATGGCCATTGTAGTTGCCCTATTTTGTTAATCCTCTCCAGGTTGCGGGAGCGAGTAATGTGTTTGAGTGTTTTTTGGGGGTTTCGTCTGTTTTTGGTTTTCATGTGGGAAGGGCCCAGAGTTTGTACAATAAAGCATTTTATTTATTCACATTGTCCATGTTTGATCTTTGAAGTGTTTGTTGCCTTAACCGGCTGAGGGCTTGCGGAGCGGCTGCAATCATGTTCTATCATTGGCACAAGCCATTCCCTGACAGGGGGCCTAGAAGTGACGTTCAATAAGCCGCCGACGGGCGGCCCTTGGACCTTGTGCGTCCCTCCTGGGCTGGTACTCCTCGTCCTCATGCTCCTCCTGCTCCTCCTCCTGAGGTGGTGGTCCAACGTGAGGTGGCAGTGCCCGAGTCCTGCAGATAGCCAGGTTGTGCAGCATGCAGCAAACGACGACGAATTGGGAGACTCGATCCTGCGAATACTGGAGGGCTCCCCCGGAGCGATCGAGACAGCGGAACCGTTGCTTGAGCACGCCGATTGTTTGTTCTATGAGGTTCCTCGTCGCTTGATGGCTCTCGTTGTATGCCTCTTCAGCAGGGGTCGTGGGCGCGCAGAGCGGGGTCATGAGCCAGGTACACAAAGGATAGCCTTTGTCCCCGATAAGCCATCCTCTTGGGGGAGGCTGTGCCTGGAACATGTCAGCCACAGTTGTCTGTCGCAGGATAAAGGCATCGTGGCTGCTGCCTGGAAAGCGGGCATTGACAGCTAGGATGCGCTGCCTGTGGTCACACACCAGCTGTACATTGAGGGAATGGTAGCCCTTCCGGTTGCGGTACTCCTCGGCATGCTCAAGGGGTGCCCGCAAAGCCACATGCGTGCAGTCAATGGCGCCCTGCACCATGGGGAAGCCCGCTATTCTTGCAAACCCCACTGCACGCTGCTGCTGCTTGTCCAGGGTCATGGGGAAGGAGATGAATTGATGTCTCCTTCTGAAAAGGGCTTCGGTCACCTGGCGGATGCAGCAATGCACGGCGAACTGGGAGATGTTAGCGATGTCCCCAGTAGCGGATTGGAAGGAGCCGGAGGCATAGAAGTTGAGAGTCACCGTCACCTTCACTGCCACCGACAGAGACGTCCTGCGCATCAGCTGTGGCTGCAGATCTCTCTGAAGCAGCCGGCAGATGTCTGCAACCACCTCCCTTCGGAATCGCAGCCTCCTAACACACATCGCGGCAGACATGGTCAGATAGGAGGTCTGCTGGCGGTATACCCTGCGTGGGTAAGGCCTCAGTTGGCGACGCCTGTTGCCCCCTCTGCGTCTAGCCAGGGCTGCCACTCTCTCACGGCGTCTGTAAGCCCTTCTGGCATAAGGCTGAAATTCAGCGTTGCCACCCAATGCAGCCTCCATTATATGCTGGCAAACACTGAGCTCTGAATGAAGGCAAAGATAATTGGTAAGCTCTGGCCTGAGCCAAAAATACCTGTCCAAGTGTTGGTCCAAACCAGTAAACTCTCCTCCTTGGTCTCTGTCCAAAAAACCGTTGCACAAGAGTGAATGCTGCAAAATGGCTGGCCTTTATACTGCTGGGTAAGTGCCCTTTAATTTGCGCTCCCCGCGGCCCGGCTGGCCTGTGTACCGTTCCACTTCACAGTCGCTCGGGCCGCCCGGCGCACAATGGGCCGGCGCGAGTGAAGTTCCGGTTTGGGGCGCACAAAGGGCGTTGCATTATTAAATGACGTCATGATCTGCGCGCGCAGCAGGGCGCGCGCTAAGACTTTGCGCCGGCGCTAAATGTGTCCTGAAGTTGGGGAGAGGCGCAGATCGCGCTGCGCCCGGGCGATAAGCGCCCAGCGCTCGAGATCTACTCCTAAGGCGCTAACGGCTGGCGCGCCCAACTGAATTTCTAGGCCTATGATTTGCACGTTATACTGAGGTTTTCCATTATACCCTTACTTATACCCTTATCACGGGCAGCCGCCTATATCAGGCAAATGATACCAACCATTTGTTGTCACTATAGGAGTCAATTACAAAGGTGCCACTTGTAAAGTATAACGTATGCTGATTTCAGGCAAAGTCGGGTCTGCAAGCAGTTTCAATCAGCTGTTCACACCTGGTTAAAGTATGATTACCTTCGTGATGAGATTCTGGATGCAACTGCTAACAATTAGGAGAGGCAATTACTAAGTGGAGATTTAAAAAAATATGTTGGTTATTTTGCTTTTTGGTTTTACCGGCCGCTGTTCTTCAGGAAAATCACATTAACACCATCATGCCCAGTGTTAGCAGTGGGGGCTGTATTTGAGAAACATACATTTTAAGGGATTTTACTTTCTCCCCATATACCCAGTCTTCTCACATCATGAACAACCACTCTTTGCCCAAGAGGGCAAACAGGTGGCCTCCTCCAGGGTCTTTACCTGGGCAATGACTGCATCTGAATGTTCCCTTTCTGTCAGCCGTGGCTCAGTAGTAGTACTCTCGCCTCTGAATCAGAAGATTGTGGGTTCAGGGCCCACTCTAGAGACTTAAGCAATCCAGAGACTTAAGCACAAAATCTAGGGTGACACTCCAGTGCAGTACTGAGGAAGTGCTGCACTGTCAGAGCTGCCGTCTTTCATCTGAGACAAACCGAAGCCCTGTCTATTCTCTCTGGTGGATGTAAAAGATTCCAAAGAAGAGCAGGGGAGTTCTCCCTGGTGTCCTGGCTAATATTTATCCCTCAACCAACAGCACTAAAACAGATTATCTGATCATTATCACATTGCTGTTTGTGGGATCTTGCTATGCGTAATTTGGCTGCCACTTTTCTTACATTATAATAGTGACTTATTGGCTGTAAAGCACTTTGGGACGTCCTGAGGTTGTGAAAGGCGCTATATAAATGAAAGTTATATCTTTCTCCCTTTGGGAAAACTCCCTATGCTCTGCTTGGCACCGCCCACAGCGCCAGCAGCAATGACAATTTCTGCCATGTATGCAATCATTCTCAAATTCACACTCTGCATTGTGGAATGCCACTGTGTGCATTCACCCTTGTTCCCCTTTATTTCCAATGAGAGCAGCCAATGGAACTTTAATTTTATTCATTCTTGGGATATGGGCATTGCTGGCATTTATTGCCCATCCCTAGTTGCCCTTGAGAAGGTGGTAGTGGGCCATCTTTTTGAACCACTGCAGTCCGTGTGGTGAAGGTGCTCCTACAATGTTGTTAGCTAGGGAGTTCTGGGATATTAACCCAGTGATGATGATGAGCAATTATTTATTTTGTGAGGGTAGAAAAACCTGCAGGGCTATGGGGAAAGAGCAGTGGTGTGGGACTAATTGGATCGCTCTTTCAAAGAGCTGGCACAGGCATGATGGGCTGAATGGTCTCCTTCTGTGCTGTATGACTCTTAACAGAGGGCCCATTGCCCAAAGTCAGAGAATACTGTCAACCAGCAGAGAGGCCTGAAATGAACACTTTTAACTAAAGTGCTTTAGCATTGCTAAAAAAAAAATTCTAAACTGTATAATTTTTCAATTTTCCCCCTTTTATAAATAACTACAAACTTACCACAAGAACAAGAAATAATGCGTATGTCATAACTGAAACAGGGCGGGACAAAGCAGTGGCACCTCCATTTAAAGTTTTGATTTAATCTACTCTACACAGAGTCACATCACTAAAGCAATATACAGCTTATTAATTGCAGAATAGCAGGGCATAGGTACTAGACATCTTGGAACTTGTTCAATCCAAAAACAAATTGGTGTTTTCTTTTCATTCTTCAGTCTCCATTTTCATGGGGTAGAATCATGATGGTTCATTGTTTAAGAATTTTGCTCGGTACTCTCCAAGTGTCTCTCTCCCCACTCGATTCTACAAAGGTATCTCATTCTGGCGATATCGTCAGTCTTCAACCGAGGGGAGACATGAATGCACGATCATGTGCAATAAAACGCATGGGTCAGACGGGCTGCATTGCACAAAATCCCTAAATTTGTATGTGGCGATAAAATAGTTATAATCTTCCTTGTTCTTCGTAGTTCAATCATTTCCTTCAATCGGGCAGTTTTCCAAAGCACATTGCCTTGCCAGTGAGCACTGCAGCCTTGTAAAGCTAATGCTTTCAAATTTAAACTAATGATTTATAGGATGATTGATAAAAGTGTTCCAATTATACTTGCCCCCATGCTGAGAGCACATTCTTTTCCTTGACAGTTTTAGACTGCAGGAGGAAATCTAAAAAAACACAAGGTTATGACAACATGTGCCTCTGTTAGCAGATTTTAAAAAATATTTTGTTTTCTTTTTGAAGACTCTCTTCAGTGCCCTGAAATACGCCTGTGAAACCCTAACGACTGACCCAACAGGAGGTGCTGCCCACATCCAATTCGAAACCTTCACATATCTGTACACCTACCTGGCAAGGATGGACGGGGAAATTCTGGAGTCTGAAATTGAAGAGATGCTTTTAACTTTACAGAAAGATGTGTGAGTATGAAATACAGTTCAGCCCTACAACTGCAGCGTGCCGGGGGCTTCTAACTTTAGTTATGTGTAGTCTAGGTGATAAAAGAGTAGAATTGGCGCTCATGTTGAACAGTAGTCTGAAAAGGTGCATACAGAATAATAGCTACAAGTCAATAATTACATCGCGGGACACTAATGATATGAACATCATCAGAACCCTGAGATCACTTGCCTTTCTTTCTTCATAGCTAATTTCAGAGAGTGGTAATAAAAAGAAAACCTGTGAAATTGGAAATTAAAAACAGAAGACGACGGCAACTCCCCAATGGCTCAGCAAGTTTATGCAGTCAGCATCTGAGCCATAAAAAACAGAAAGCTCGCAGACCCCAGCTGCGGTGGCAATAGGGATGCTACACTTGACCACAGGGTAGGGAGTGGAAAATCAGCCAGGGTGCCTGCTCCTGATTTCTAACCAGCCATCCTTCCCTATGTAGCTGTGATCTGGTTGCCCCTCCCCCCCCCCCCCCCCCCCCCCCCATTGTTGAAAAGCTTGCTGACACTCACCAGCAATGTTCACAGGCCACTGGGGTGAGCACATCCATACCCCCAGCACAGCATCAGTCTCTTCAGCAGAGGAGAGGGCGAGGGGAAGAAAATTGGCAACAACAACAAAAAATGCTGGCAATGCATAGTGGGTCAGTTAGCATCTTCAAAAAAAAAAGCATTTTAGATGGGACATTTACAGAAGATCAGGTTCTTTGATGACCCCAAGACTTTGGGGATAATGTTACCTAAAGGGGATGGTGTAAAATGGGTGATATCAAATTGGCTGTCCGTTACACACGTGTGTGGCTTTGAACATACAATAATTGTTATTTAGGCAAAACACGGCAGCCATTCTTCACTAGCAACATCCCACAAACATCTATGAGAAGAATAGCTGATTAATTGTGTTTCTTTTCATCATCTTGATATTGGCTTAGGGAGGAATGTTGGCTGGGACCCTGGAAGACCTCCCTGCTCTTCAAATACTACAATGGGATCTTTAATATACTCTATCTGGAAGTTTATTCCACACATTGATCATTCTTTGTGTGAGGAAGAATTTCCTGACATCAATCGTAATTTTACCTTTTACTAGTTTGCATTTGTGTCCCATTACTCCTGTAGTTTCTCGTGACTATTCTCTGCACTAATCTTTTTAAGGTGCCACACAAAAGATTATTGCTTAAGATAAAAAATCACGGGATTGGGGGTAATATTCTGGCATGGATAGAGGATTGGCTATCTAACAGAAGGCAGAGAGTTGGGATAAATGGTTCATTCTCAGACTGGCAATCAGTAACTAGTGGTGTTCCGCAGGGGTCAGTGCTGGGTCCCCAACTCTTTACAATCTATATTAACGATTTGGAGGAGGGGACCGAGTGTAACATATCAAAGTTTGCAGATGATACTAAGATGGGAGGGAAAGTAGTGAGTGAGGAGGACATAAAAAACCTGCAAGGGGACATAGACAGGCTAAGTAAGTGGGCAGAGATTTGGCAGATGGAATACAATACTGGAAAGTGTGAGGTTATGCACTTTGGCAGGAAAAATCGTAGAGCAAGTTATTATCTTAATGGCAAGAAACTGGAAAGTACTGAAGTACAAAGGGATCTGGGGGTCCTGGTGCACGAAACTCAAAAGGTTAGTATGCAGGTGCAGCAAGTGATTAAGAAGGCCAATGGAATGTTGGCTTTCATTGCTAGGGGGATAGAATATAAAAATAGGGAGGTATTGCTTCAGTTGTACAAGGTATTGGCGAGACCGCACCTGGAATACTGCATACAGTTCTGGTGTCCATACTTAAGAAAAGACATACTTGCTCTCGAGTCAGTACAAAGAAGGTTCACTCGGTTAATCCCGGGGATGAGGGGATGGACATATGAGGAGAGGTTGAGTAGATTGGGACTCTACTCATTGGAGTTCAGAAGAATGAGAGGCGATCTTATTGAAACATATAAGATTGTGAAGGGGTTGGATCGGGTGGATGCGGGGAGGATGTTCCCGATGATGGGTGAAACTAGAACTAGGGGGCATAGTCTTAGAATAAGGGGCTGCTCTTTCAAGACTGAGATGAGGAGGAACTACTTCACTCAGAGGGTGGTAGGTCCATGGAATATGCTGCCCCAAAAAGCTGTCGAAGCTACATCATTACATAAATTTAAAACAGAAATAGACAGTTTCCTAGAAGTAAAGGGAATTAAGGGTTACGGGGAGCGGGCAGGAATTTGGACATGAGTCTAGGTTCGGATCGGTCATGGCCCTGTGGGTAGAGGAGCGGGCCCAGGGGCCATGTAGCCTGATCCTGCTCCTATTTCGTGTGTCTAATTCTGTTAGTTTCAGGAGATAGTTCTGTGATAGAGATTGGCGGTTAGGATCAGATCAGCCATGATCTTATTGAATGGCGGAGCAGGCTCGAGGGGCCGATTGGCCTACTCCTGCTCCTATTTCTTATGTTCTTATGCACTGCCACCAGTGCTTAAATATCTTTCTTGTTTCTTGGTGACCAGAACTGGACACAATATTCAAGATGCGGTCTGACCAGAGCACTGTACAGCTGGATCATATCCTCCTCTGACTTATACTCTACTGCTTTGGCTGTGTAGTTCAACATTCTATTGGCTTTGTTGATTGCTGCTCTGCATTGGTTGGACGTATTTAACATTGAGTCTAGCAAGACTTAAAAGTCTCTTTCATGCTTCATCCTTAGCTAGTTCCATGGTATTCATAAGGAAATGAAAGGACTTGCATTTATATAGCACCTTTCACGACCTCAGGATGTCCCAAAGCGCTTTACAGCAAATGAAGTACTTTTGAAGTGTAGTAACTTGTAATGTTTTGAGCATTGCAGTCAATTTGCACACAGCAAGGTGCCACAAACAGCAGAGATAATGGCCAAATCATCTGTTTTTAATGATGTTGGTTGAAGGATAAATGTTGGCCAGGACAACAAGAAAACGCCCCTGCTCCTCTTCGAATAGTGCCATGGAATCTTTTACATCCACCTGAGAGGGCAGACTGGGCCTCCCTTTAATGTCTCATCCGAAAGATGGCACCTCCGATAGTGCAGTACTCCCTCAGTACTGCACTGGAGTGTCAGGCTGGATTATGTGTTCAAGTCTCTGAAGTGGGACTTGAACCCAACCTTCTGATTCAGAGGCAAGAGTGCTACTCACTGAGCTATGGCTGACAAGGCAAGGAGTCTATCTCTGTTACCCAATTTCCCTTCCTAGCTGCATTAAATTCCATCTGCCATTGACCTATCTATGTACATATTTTGTCTTAACTCATTCTATAATTTCTGAGCTACTCCTTCCAATCCCACTGCCGCTCCTAGTTTGGTAACCCACAGGTCTCCAACCTTCTATCTTGGCTGAGGATGACACATAGACCAACAACTTTAGGGTTGAAACAAAGAAAAAAAAAGTAAAATGATTTAGGAAAAAATATTGTGCAGGAACTTACATGATATGCATGCACTGAGGACTTGCATGAGAGACTATAAGGATGGGTGCAGTGAAGAATGGAAAAATCACACTGGGACAATAGAAGATATTCTTCTGAGTCAGAACCATTACTGTACGTCATTTGAAACTGGTTGCTGCAAAAAGGCAACATTTTCAACCCAATGACTAAATTCACCAAAAAACTAAAAGTGATGGCAGACTGTTCAATAGTTACTTTTTCCGACAACTCAAAAGAAAAGGGATCTGATGAAGTGGTCGGAGTAAAAGCAACTTGCTTCATAACTCTCAAAATACGATACAGGTTGGTCAGGGAGAAGCAAAGAAGGAGCACAGATACCAGAGGCATGCATAGACTGTTGGGCAGTAGAGGGCAGTCTAAACTGGCGTGGAACCCAGTGCAGCAAAGTATTGGGAGTGGGTAACTAAGGAAGATATGTTGCATGCATGATCTGCAAGTGAAGGTGGACTTTTTAAAAAAGTATTTAAATATTTTGTTCCAGAGCTTCTAGGAGAATTGCCAGGTTTGTGAATTTTATACTGCTTTCTTGGTATAAATGTTTCGTATGGCAATCTACCGGCCTTTGTGTTCTGACTACATAGTATAATATAGAATTTACAGCACAGAAACAGGCCATTTGGCCCAACTGGTCTATGCTGGTGTTTATGCTCCACATGAGCCTCCTCTCACCCTACTTCACGTAACCCTATCAGCATATCCTTCTATTCCTTTCTCCCTCGTGTACTTTCTAGCTTCCCCTTAAATGCATTTATGCTGTTTTCCTCAACTGAGTAAATCAAATCAAATCAAATCAACTTTTATTGTCATTGTTAGTGCACAAGTGCAGTACAACGAAATGTAGGCTTGCGGCTCCCGAGAGTGTACATTTAGATTAAGACATTTAAACATTCAACATACATTTGGCTTGTAATACATTAACATAAACATAACCATAATAAAGTGCATTGGCAGATGTGCAGGCTTTAGAGTTTATTTGTGGAGTTCAGTAGGATGACAGCCCTGGGAAAGAAGCTGTTCCTAAATCTGGTCGTACGGGTGCGAATGCATCTGTAGCGTCTCCCAGATGGCAGGGGGGCGAACAGACTGTGACTGGGGTGGGTAGGGTCTTTGATGATGGACCGTGACCTCCGTAAACAGCGTTTCTGGTATATGTGCTCTATGGTCGGTAGCCGGGTGCCGGTAATGCGTTGGGCAGTTTTGACTACCCGCTGCAGGGCTTTCCGGTCATAGTAGCTACAGCTGCCATACCATACTGTGATACAGTTTGTCAGGATGCTCTCTATTGTGCAGCGGTAAAAGTTAGAGAGGATCAGGGGTGACAGGTTACATCCCTTCAGCCTCCTTAGGAAATATAGGCGCTGCTGGGCCGCCTTCACCAGAGAGGAGGTATTGAGGGACCAGGAGAGGTCTTCCGTGATGTGGACTCCGAGGAACTTAAAGCTGTCCACCCTTTCCACCACAGCCCCGTTGATGTGGATGGGGGTGTGACTTCCGCCTTTAGACTTCCTGAAGTCCACAATGATTTCTTTGGTTTTCTTGATGTTAAGGGCCAGGTTGTTATCGGCGCACCACTTCACGAGATGCTGGACCTCCTCCTTGTAGGCTGACTCATCGTTGTTGGTGATCTGGCCTACTACCGTGGTATCATCCGCAAACTTGATGATGGTGTTGGAACCATGAACAGCCACACAGACGTGGGTGAAGAGGGAGTAGAGGAGGGGGCTCAGCACACATCCTTGTGGGGCCCCCCTGTTCAGGGTCGGGGGGGGGGGGGGGGAGGTGTGGTTACCTAATTTGACAGACTGGGGTCTGTTTCTTAGGAAGTCCAGGGTCCAGTTGCAGAGGGAAGTGTTCAGTAGTAGCAAGTTCCACATTCTAACCACTCTCTGGGTAAAGAAGATGCTCCTAAATTCTGTATTGGATTTATTAGTGACTATCTTATATTTATGTCCTCTAGTTTTGGACACCCCACAAGTGGAAACATCGGCCCCGATTTTCGGGCAGCTGTCGGGCGGCTTTTCATGTGGCCGTGGTCCGAAAATCGCGGAAAAAGCGGGTCGGGACCCCCCCCCCCCCCCCACCGCCTGATTCCCCGCCCCGTCCGACTTTCGGACCGCCGTTTCCACGTACCCCGCTTCAGTCCTGCCCGCCGCTGGCGGGACTGCTCGTCGGCACACTAATCACCAATGATCACCTTGTTAAGGACGATTTTCCCGTGCCGTTGCGACTTTGGGGCTTTCCCCACCTGAAACCCGCCTGCGGGGAACCCCGCCGATGAGAGCTGGCGTGAAAACAGCTGGCTTGCTTGCAGCAGCAGGTCGCTGATGGCTGAAGATATTTAAAGAGGCAGCATTTGCAGGCTGCAGGACCTTGTTGATCAAGGATTGGGGGAACGATTTGAAGCCTTAGGAGCAGCTGCAGAAAGTTGGAGCCTCACACACTTCTTCAGTGTGAGCTCCTGGGAAGCCCCTCTCACCACCCTAACTCAGGACCTCCTCAACCGAGGCATCTGCTAGAAGCATGGGAGGCCTTTGGCACCTTCCCTTCCTGGCATTAGAGGATCTCCAACAGCAGAGGTGGCAGCAGCAGAACCAGGAACAGCAGGATGATTACCAGGAGCACCAGGCTGCTGCTCACTCACCTGAAGCTGCACAAGCCAGAAGGGGCCAGCGCTTGGAAGTGGCTTGAGAGCACCTTGCTGCGCTTTAGGGGGCCAGTGGGACCTGTTTCTGCACTGGCAGTCCTACTCGGAAGGACTTCCATGAAGATCTGGTTTCTTTGTTCAACAGATGGCCAACGCTCCTCAAGAGATGTCATTCTCTTATGAGCACTCACCATGTTTTCCGTATGCTGGCGAGTTATCTCCTCCATGGAGGTTGCCAACCTTTCCATGGTGCTGCGTTCATGCACCAATGACTCCACAAAGGCTCTGCTCATGGTCGCTATGGACTCCTCCATTCGCTCCACACTCGCAGCGACCCTGGAAACAAAACCTGCCAGAGACTCCTGCATCTGTGCATGGAGATCCATCACCTCTTCTCTTGCGGATGGATCCAGAGGCAGAGGGTCGAGATGCAGCGCAGCTGAGCTGAGCTGGCAGAGCCCTGCACCCTCCGACGAGGACTCTCCACTGCTGTCCCTGTCTCCAGAATCTGCTGAGGCTCACTTGTGAGCTGTGAAACACCAGGTGACAACACTACTCTATGTCCCAAAGGTCCCCCCGAGGTGTGAGTGTCTGCGCTGGTGCTGGGTGCGCTTACTTCTGCTGACGCTGCACCCTCAGAGGTTGGAGCTTCCTCTGAGGAGTCTGGCTGCACAGCCTCTTCCTCCTCCACAGTGAGGACGGGGGCTCTGGATGGTACTGTGGGGGAGTAAAGGAAGGAGTTACAGATTGATATACCTATCAATTCGTCCAATAAAAAGCGACGAGTTAGGAACGTAACTAAAGGTTTTTATTGACTAAATAACAGAGCCCACCCTCGTGGGTGATCGGGTCCAACAAGGAGGAATACCAGCCAGTCGACTACCTTTATACCTGGGCAGGTAGGTGGAGCCATGGGCGGAGTCGGAGGTGGTCAGCCCAGGTATAACAGCGCGACAAGAGGCGACCTCGTATCGTGATACAACAGTGATAACGGTGATAACAATACAACAGTGATAACTATAGTGTAACGATAAAAGTGGTTTACCACATTCACCCCTTGTTTAGATTTGAGTCCGGCGGGGTGAAGTGTACTACCAGTTCTGGTATGTCAGTCTGTCCGGAGGCCTCGTAAGCCTCTCCGATCGTCGCAGCGGCGGTGCTGCATTATCCGGTGTTAGTGCTGGTGTCTGCGTGGTTGGCGAAGGCTCGTGGGGTTCCGGCATGCCGTCTACCTGGGCTGGAATTGGGGGGGTGGTGGGGGGGGGTAAAGGTGGTGTCTCCGGAGTGCCCGAGGGTGCGAGGTCTCGTAAGGAGACAGTGTCCTCCCGCCCGTCTGGGTAAGCCACGTAGGCGTACTGGGGGTTGGCGTGCAGGAGGTTCACCCTTTCGACCAGGGGGTCTGTTTTATGGGCCCTCACGTGCTTTCGCAGCAAGACGGGCCCCGGAGAGGTCAGCCAGGTTGGTAGAGTGGTTCCCGTAGTCGACTTCCTGGGGAAAACAAACATTCGTTCATGGGGGGTGGCGTTAACGGCAGTGCAAAGTAGTGACCGGATGGAGTGCAGCGCTGTCGGGAGGACTTCCTGCCAGCGGGAGGTTGGGAGGCCCTTAGACTTTAAGGCTAAGAGGACGGCCTTCCATACCGTCGCGTTCTCTCTTTCCACCTGGCCGTTCCCTTGGGGGTTGTAGCTGGTGGTCCTACTTGCTGCAATACCTCTCGCTAGTAGGAACTGACGGAGTTCCTCGCTCATGAAAGAGGAGCCCCGGTCACTATGTATATAGTTTGGGAACCCGAACAAGGCGAAGAGGTCGTTCAGGCATTTAATGACCGTGGTACTGGTCATGTCTGGGCAGGGGAAGGCAAAGGGGAAACGGGAGTACTCATCAACAATGTTGAGGAAGTACACATTACGGTCAGAGGACGGGAGGGGCCCCTTAAAGTCGATGCTCAGGCGCTCGAAGGGGCGGGTGGCCTTGATCAGGCTTGCTCTGTCCGGCCTAAAGAAGTGCGGTTTGCACTCGGCGCAGGTCTGGCAGTTCCTGGTTATGGTCCTGACCTCCTCGATGGAGTAGGGCAGGTTGCGGGCCTTAATGAAGTGGTAAAGTCTGGTGACCCCGGGGTGGCAGAGGTCGTTGTGGAGGGTCTGAAGTCTATCACTTTGCGCGCTGGCGCATGTAATTCGTGACAGAGCATCGGGGGGTTCGTTCAGCTTACCTGGCCGGTACAAGATATCATAATCGTAGGTGGAGAGCTCGATTCTCCACCTCAAGATCTTGTCATTCTTGATTTTGCCCCTCAGCTTGTTATTAAACATAAAAGCGACCGAACGTTGGTCGGTAAGGAGGGTAAATCGTTTGCCTGCCAGGTAGTGCCTCCAGCGTCGTACCGCCTCCACAATCGCCTGGGCCTCCTTCTCGACCGACGAGTGTCGGATCTCAGGGCCCTGTAGGGTCCTTGAGAAGAAGGCCACCGGTCTCCCCTCCTGGTTAAGGGTGGCGGCTAGGGCGAAGTCGGATGCATCGCTCTCGACTTGGAAGGGGATGGACTCATCCACTGCGTGCATAGTGGCCTTGGCAATGTCTCCCTTAATGAGGGAGAAGGCTGCGCACGCTTCCTCCGTAAGGGGGAAGGATGTGGACTTCATGAGGGGTCTGGCTTTGTCCGCATAATTGGGCACCCATTGGGCATAGTAGGCGAAGAGCCCCAGGGTTCTCTTAAGTGCCTTAGGGCAGTGGGGGAGGGGTAGCTCCATGAGGGGGCGCATTCTTTCGGGGTCGGGGCCGATGAGTCCGTTCTCTACTACACAGCCAAGGATGGCAAGGCGCGAGGTGTTAAACACACATTTCTCCTTATTGTAGGTGAGGTTCAGCCGTTGGGCTGTACGGAGGAATTTCTCCAGATTCACGTCGTGGTCCTGCCGGTCGCGGCCGCAGATGGTGACGTTATCTAGGTAGGGGAATGTGGCCTGCAGTCCGTTCTGGTCAACCATCCGGTCCATCTCCCTTTGGAAGACCGAGACCCCGTTGGTGACACCGAAGGGGACCCTAAGGAAGTGGTATAGGCGCCCATTCGCCTCGAAGGCGGTGTACTGGCGGTCCTCGGGGTGGATAGGGAGTTGGTGGTAGGCCGACTTAAGGTCGATGGTCGAGAATACGCGGTATTGTGCAATCTGATTGACCATGTCAGATATGCGGGGAAGGGGGTATGCGTCCAGCTGGGTGTATCTGTTTATGGTCTGGCTGTAGTCGATGACCAGGCGATTTTTATCGCCGGTCTTAACGACCACGACCTGGGCACGCCAGGGGCTGTTGCTCCCCTCGATGATGCCCTCCTTCAGGAGACGCTGCACCTCAGAGCTAATGAAAGCTCTGTCCCCAGCGCTGTACCGCCTGCTCTTGGTAGCGACGGGTTTGCAGTCGGGGGTGAGGTTAGCGAACAGGGAAGGTGGCGGCACCTTGAGGGTGGATAGGCTGCAGGTGTTACGCGGTGGGCGGTTTAACCTTCGCTGGTTGTCGACTGTGAGTGGGGGGAGGGGTCCACCGTATGCTAGGGTTACACTTTGGAGGTGGGATTGGAAGTCCAGCCCTAGTAGGACGGCAGCGCAGAGCTGGGGGAGGACGAGGAGTTTAAAGTTTTTATACTCTGTACCCTTAACCGACAAGGTCACAGCACAGTAGCCGCTAATGTCCGTGGCGTGGGACCTCGATGCCATCGAGATTCGGTTGCGCGTTGGCAGGACAGGGAGGGAGTAGTGGCTCACCGTGTCTGGGTGGATGAAGCTCTCCGTGCTTCCGCTGTCGAACAGGCAGGTCGTGGCGTGGCCGTTTACTTTGATGTCCATCATCGACTTGGACAGGTGGTGTGGGCGGGCTTGATCCAGAGTGACGGAGGCTAGCGTGTAGGTAAGCGAGTCGTTGTCGTCTGCGGTCGTCGGGCCCGGTGGCAGTCGGGCGTGGTGGGTAAAATGGCGTCTCCCACGAGGTAGGACAAAATGGCAGAGAAGATGGCTGCCCCCATAACTCACATGAGGCACTATTGGGGTCGGTTGCCTTGATCAAAGATGGCCGCCCCCATGACTCACGTGTGGGGATACTGGCCTCAGTTGCCGTGAAAGAAGATGGCCGCCCCCACAGTTCTCATGAGGCACTGCTGGCCTCTGAAGATCCGCTCCTGCAGGCCTTAGAGACGTGGCCTTTCTTCCTGCAGGTTGTGCAGGTAGAGTTCCTGGCTGGGCAGCGCGACCTCGGGTGCTTCTCCTGGCCGCAAAAGAAGCAGCCGGCGGCCCGATCGCGGGTGCCCGATGTCGGAGCCGGTACCGGGGTGGCGGGCCCGGTCGGGTCCGGGACGCCGACGCTGAGGTAGGTCCCGGGGGCGGCGCTGCGAAGGGTATTGCGGTAGGGGTCGGGCCCGAGTCCCAGGGTCGCGAGCAGTACCTGGAAAACGCCTCCTGGTCCTGATGGGCCACCTCCAGGGAGAGAGCGAGGGCTTCAGCTTTGTCCAGGTCGAGGTCTTTAGCTTCAAGCAGTCTTTGCCGTGAGTAGTCGGACCGTAGGCCTTTCACAAAGGCATCGCGGATATTATCCTCCGTATTTTCAACAGCCGTCACCGCTTTAAAGTCACAGTTCCTGCCGAGTGCTCTTAGCGCCCGTAAAAATTCAGCTACAGACTCTCCTGGCTGTTGCGGGCGGGATCTTAGGAGGTGCCTGGTGTACATGTAATTTACCGGGCTGCGGTACTGCTGTTTCAGTAGGTTGATAGCGGCCTCGTACGTAGTCGTGTCCTGTATGAGTGCGTATACTCTCGGGCTCGCTTGGGCGTTCAGAAGTCTTAGTTTGGATCTCTGCGGGGCGCCGGATTCTTCCAGGTAGGATTCGAAGCAGTCCAGCCAGTGTTTGAAGTTGAGGGCTGCGTTTGCTGCCTGTGGGTTTAGATCCAGGTACGGTGGTTTGAGGGCTTGCAGCCAAGCCGGCTGGTGTGGCTGTGCTTCTGGGAGGGCTTCTGGCTGGCCAGTAGTAGACATCTTTAAAATTTAGTCAATAAAATTGATATACCTATCAATTCGTCCAATAAAAAGCGACGAGTTAGGAACGTAACTAAAGGTTTTTATTGACTAAATAACAGAGCCCACCCTCGTGGGTGATCGGGTCCAACAAGGAGGAATACCAGCCAGTCGACTACCTTTATACCTGGGCAGGTAGGTGGAGCCATGGGCGGAGTCGGAGGTGGTCAGCCCAGGTATAACAGCGCGACAAGAGGCGACCTCGTATCGTGATACAACAGTGATAACGGTGATAACAATACAACAGTGATAACTATAGTGTAACGATAAAAGTGGTTTACCACACAGATGTAATGCCAAGGTTCCTCTGGTGACTCCCAGCGAGTTGGCATCTGCTGACACCTGCATCCATGCAGCATTGGTCTCAGTGGGAGGCCTCTTCCTCCCTGACCTATGGAAGAGGACCTCCCTGTGGGCCCTAACCCCATCCAATAATGCCTGCAGTGAAGCCTCGTCGAATTTGAAGGCAGCTCGGGGTCTGGCACGGGCCACAGCTGCTGCAGGCTCCTCTGCCATCCTGTATGGTTCATTTGGAAGCCTTCAGAGGATGCAGTGCTTGCCATGGACCTTGAAAGCACCACGAATGATGACATCATACTGTGGGGATTTCTGACTCGATTTAGACAATTAGCAAGGCTTCCCACATGCTGGGAATTAATTGGCCAATTGAGGGAAAATTGCGTGGGGCTGGCTGACACTTTTTTATGTGTGTCAGAAACCCCACAAGCGGGGAAATCCGACCATTTCCCCACAAGCCGAAAATCGGGGCCATCTTCTCTACATCTACCCTATTGAACTCCTTCATAATTTTAAAGACCTCTATCAGGTTGCCTCTCAACCTTCTCTTTTCTAGAGAAAAGGGCCCCAGCCTGTTCAGTCTTTCAGCCCAACTATCACCCGCAACGCTCATGTTAATTTGCAAATATCATAATGGAAGTTTTGCTGTCCTGGAGAGGCTATGGATAAATAAAATGTCATAATTGCAGAAAACTTTTATATCTTATCTTATTTATGTAGTGCTAGAAAGACAACTTGCATTTATATAATGCCTTCCAAGTGCTTAGGAAATTGCAAAGCCTTTACAGCTAATGATTTACTTTCAAAGTGCTTTGACTGTTAATGTATGCAAAGTGGCAGCCAATTTTCTACCAATGAACCAATCTAGCACTTAACAAGTAGGTGTCAGACAAAATAAGATAGTATAAATGGGGCTAATGGTAAATGTAACATTTTATTAAATCCAAATATAAATCTATTTATCATGCCACATATACCTGAATATAAAACTCAACAATTTACAATCTATATCAGTGACTTAGATGAGAGGACCGAGTGTAATATATCCAAGTTTGTTGATGATACAAAGCTAGGTGGGAAAGTAAGCTGTGAGGAGCATGCAAAAAGGTAGCAAAGGAATATAAACCAGTTAAGTGATTGGGCAAGAAAGTATGATGGGGGGAATGTGAAATTATCCACTTTGGTAGGAAGAATAGAAAAGTAGAATATTTTTTAAAAGGTGAGAGACTAGTAAATGTTTGTATTCAGATGGATTTGGATGTTCTTGTACACAAATCACAGAAAGTTAACATGCAGGCACAGCAAGTAATTAGGAAGGCAAATAGTATGTTGCCTTTATTGCAAGGGGATTGGAGTATACGAGTAAGGACATCTTGCTGCAATTATATAGGGCTTTGGTGTTCAGTTTTGGTCTCCTTACCTAAGGAAGGATATAATTGCCTTAGAGGGGGTGCAAAAAAGATTCACTAGGCTGATTCCTGGGATGAGAGGGCTGTCCTATAAGGAGAGATTGAGTAGAATGGGTCTGTATTCTCTGGAGTTTAAAAGAATGAGAGGTGATCTCATTGAAACGTATAAAATTCTTAGCGGGCTTGACAGGGTAGATGCTGAGAGGCTGTTTCCCCTGGCTAGAGAGTCAAGAACATGGGGTCATAGTCTCAGGATAAGGGGTCGGTCATTTAGGATTGAGATGATTGTGAATCTTTGGAATTCTCTACCCCAGAGGGCTGTGGATGCGCAGTGGTTGAGTCTATTCAAGACTGAGTTTGATAGATTTTGGGGCACTAAGGGAATCAAGGGATATGGGGATAGGGTGGGAAAGTGGAGTTGATGCCTAAGATCAGTCATGATCTTATTGAATGGTGGAGCAGGCTCGAGGTGCCGTACTGTATGGCCTACTCCTGCTCCTATTTCTTCTGTTCTTAACATGTACCTGTTCCTAATTTTGTAAATATGATCTGACTTGGCTAGTTTGTCACATAATTTATTTTAACTCACACAGTTATGCATTTGGCAGCTGAAGCTTTGGCTAAATTCACAACATGCTCTTTCAGTTGCTATTATCGGGTGAGTGCATCAGTGCATCTAAAACAGCTAATGGCCCACAGAGTGACAGCTGCTGCTTTAGCCAATTGGAGTATCATCCTTGCCATAACATGGGGTGTGCTAATCAGATGTAAATGACCTGTAACAAAGCATTTTAATAATTCAGTTAAGTTTAAAGTTACCTGCAAAATAGCTGTAAGTGTCACAGATAAATGGGAAACATCCTTCACTGTGGTCAAAGAGGGATGTTTTTCAGAAGAAGTGGAACAGGTTTGGTAATGGTGGCAAAATTTTATTTGTATTGCATAGAATCTACAGCACAAACATAGGCCATTCGGCCCAACTGGTCTATGCCGGTGTTTATACTCCACACGAGTCTCCTCCCAATCAAATCACCTCTTTGCACCCTGCTCCCATATCCCTCTATTCTTTCATGTATGCATGAAGCCTCCCCTTAAATGCAGTAATGCTGTCTGCTTCAACCCACTCCATGTAACAGTAAGTTCCATAATTTCATCACTCTCTGTGTAAAGAAATTCCTCCTAAATTCTTTATTTGATCTGTTAGTGGCTATCTTATGCCCTTGTCAGGACTCACCCACATGTGGAAACAGTTTCTCCATTTTCATCCTATCGAACTCCTTCATGATTTTAAAGAACTTTATCAGTTCTCCTCTTAGACTCCAGAGAAAAGAGCCCAACCTGCTCAATCTTCCCTGATCGTTGCATTTTCTCAATTCTGGTAACATCCTTGTAAATCTTTTCTGCATTTTCTCCAGTACTTCAATATCCTTTTTGTAGTATGAAGACCAGAACTGCACACAATACTCCAAGTGTGGTCGGACCAAGGTTCTATATAAATTTAACATTACCTCCCTCATTTTGTATTCTATTCCTCTGAACCCCAGTACTTTGTTTGCACTCTGTTTCTCAGCAAAAAGGTCATGATTTTGAACTTTTAAACATCAGAAATGCAATAAAGGATGGACTGTTTATTGGAATTAAATAGGTGGCAGGTTCGTAAAAGTTTGTTGTAGAAAGTGTGGTTCAAAGGTTAATGAAAGGAACTGAGGATGGCATGTTGGAGCAATATGCTAATAGCACAGGAGAGGCCCTCACCACGGTTCTCGATCCTGTAGTGAATCTGAAGCACAGTTGAGAATTTTAGAGTATCCCTTATCAAAAGTGCCTGATACACAAAGAAAATTTAAAAAATACAGTTTCATTGTTTGATTGTAAATAAAGCACACATGAATTTGCCCATGCAGTACAGTAATAATTCTTTTAGAGGAGCAATGTAATGCCAATGTGTATTAGAACTATATTACTCAGTATCTCGGGACAATCACTGGTTTCATCTCAACAACAACTTGTATTTATATAGCACCTTTAACGTAGTAAACTGTCCCAAGGCGCTTCACAGGAGTATTATAAGACAAAACATTTGACAACAAGCCGCAGAAGGAGAAATCAGGGCAGATGACCAAAAGCTTGGTCAAAGAGGTAGGTTTTAAGGAGTG
Source organism: Somniosus microcephalus (assembly GCF_052327205.1). Classification (NCBI taxonomy): domain Eukaryota; kingdom Metazoa; phylum Chordata; class Chondrichthyes; order Squaliformes; family Somniosidae; genus Somniosus; species Somniosus microcephalus. The sequence goes on along the minus strand of NC_140991.1, from coordinate 279,854,160 downwards.
TCTTAAAGGAAGAAAGAAAGGTAGCGAGGCGGAGAGGTTTAGGCAGGGAATTCCAGAGCTTATGGCTGAGACAGCAGAAGGCACGGCCACCAATGGTTGAGCGATTATAATCAGGAATGCTCAAGAGGGCAGAATTAGAGGAGCACAGATACCTCGGGTTCTGGGGCTGGAAGAGACTACAGAGATAGGGAGGGCAAGGCCATGGAGGGATTTGAAAACAAGGATGAGAATTTTGAAATCGAGGCGTTGCTTAACCGGGAGCCAATGTAGGTCAGTGAGCACAGGGGTGATGGGTGAACGGGACTTAGGCAGCCGAGTTTTGGATGACCTCAGTTTACGTAGGGTAGAATGTGGGAGGCCAGCCAGGAATGCGTTGGAATAGTCAAGTCTAGAGGTAACAAAGGCATGCATGAGGGTTTCAGCAGCGGATGACCCACTCTGCTGAGTTCCTGATTCTAGCAGGGAGATGCTGGGGGTAATTTTAACATGGGTGAGTGCGTGGGATTGGGTGCGGGTTGGGGGGGGGGGATTAAATCGGGAAAAATTACAAGTGCGTTGGGAAGCCGGCTCCAACCCGCCGACTTCGCGTTTTATGGAGGTGGGACAAGGGGTGGGCAGCCAATCCGCTCCCAGGAGACAGGTTGGCATTTTAAATACGTTAATGAGACTGGAAGCCTCTGATTTAACCTGCTTTGTAGGGTTTAGTATGTGCAGCTGGGTTTCCCAGGCCTTGGGAAACCCAGCAGCTGAAGCAAGGCAAGGACAGCTTCGGAGAGAAGCTAAGTGCCTTCACAGCACTGCTTGTGAGCCAGGAGGAGCAGGAGTACTTCTTCCCCCCTGGCCCCCCAAGCTCCCCCACCATCAGACCCCTCCCCCGTACAAAGATCCCCGGGGATCGAACCCCTCCCTCCGCCCCTCGGTTTCTGGGATTGGACCCCTGGGGTCTGGGATTTGACACCCCCGCCACCCCCCCCCCCCCAACCGGTGACCGGACCCCCCGCTGCCGTGGATCGGGCCTACCTGGTCCTGCAGCCGGCTCCAGAGTGCTCCCCGCCCAACTGGAAGCCAAGCCTGTCAATCAGGCTGACTTCCAGGCAGGGAACCTGTCAGGGCCCAAAGACACATGCTGTGGATTTAAAACTCCACAGTATGCGGGGAAACCCAGACACCCGGGTTTCCTGTCCAAAATGCCAGGCCCCTGATGGGACTTACGCCTAAGTGGCTAGCTGGACAGGCCACTGACAGTAGTCTGGGAGCAGGCCAAAGGCTTGGTCACATGGTAATAGGACTGCAAAGACCAGGGGATTGAGGAACTGGGATGACTTGTTATGAAAACCTAGTATGGATTAAAAAAAATAAAAAATGATTTGAAATATGGCAAATCATCCTTTGAACTAATTCCAGGTAGGTAGACAGACCATGAAGCTGTCTTTATAATAAAGTAATTAATAAGTACAATTAACAAATCACATGAAATGTAAAAATTTGAATATGAAACCTGTTTTATTTAGGCAATTCTGAACTAGAAGAATCAAAGAGGCTTTACCAGTCAGATTGTTTTTGTCACAAATATAAAAATATCCAGAGGTGATGTGAAAGAAAGAAATATCTCCAAACAGTGGAGGTACTCAAATTTCATGGTGATGTGGAGACAAACTTACATTGGCAATAAGCCAAGTTTTCACATTGCTGGCGACCAGAATAGTGCTTTTATTGGGTCAGACTAGATTTAGATTTGATAGGCTTAGCTGAATTTGGATTGAGCTGAGTTTTGCTGCTGCTTTTAGACTGTTGTTAATCCCCACTGTCTGTCTAACTGCTATAATAACATTGCACAATAAAAACGAAGTTCAAGCAAGATTGTTCAAATAACGTCCTATGTTTGAAATCACAAGCATTCCTTGCTCTTAAGAATGATAACAAATATTGTTATTGTAGAAAAAAAGAAAGACTTGCATTTATATAGCGCCTTTCACGACCACCGGACGTCTCAAAGCCCTTTACAGCCAATGACGTACTTTTGGAGTGTAGTCACTGTTGTAATGTAGGTTCCTGGATTGCACTAATAATTTTAATAATTGATCTAACACTAATATTTCCCCATTTTTATTGCTATTCTCATAAGCATAAGATAGTTGCTTCTATGTTACAATGTGGCTGTCTCCCAACTCTCTCTATTAACTTTAACAGCAAATTGAAGTTTCCATATGTGACCCCACATTCCCTGTGAACAAAAGCTTACAATTAAAAGCATGCAGTGAACAGGAGTAGCATGACACAGGGTTAACAATATACCCTTGTATCGCTGGACTATGCAATTGAAGTTGTATAGGATGCCTACCATCCACTCTTGATCTCTGATTGATGTAAAAACACCATGCTATCAGAGCAACAGAAAACGCTGGAAAAACTCAGCAGGCCAGGGCAGCATCCGTGGAGAGAGAAACAGAGTTAACGTTTCAGGTCGATGACCTTTCGTCAGAACTGGAAAAAAGCAGGAAATGGAACAGATTGTGAAGCAAGTTAGGGGCTGGGAAAAGGGGGAGGGGATGAAAGAACAAAAGGGAAGGTCAGTGATAGGATAGAAAGCAGGAGAGATTAAGAGACATTGAGAGACATTAAGAGATATTCAAGGCGGGAGGAGGTGGTAATAGGACAGGCTAAGGAACAAAGGATGGCTGTAGATGGGGTGTGAATTCTGCTGGCAGAATGAAGGACAGCTGCCATGTGGGAGGAAAGAAAAAAAAAGGGGGCCAAACAGAAATTGTGGATAAAAAAAAGAAAATATATATATGTGATAGGGGCCGAGGTTATGATCTGAAATTGTTGAACTCTATGTTGAGTCCAGAGGGCTGTAGAGTACCTAATCGAAAGATGAGGTGCTGTTCCTCGAGCTTACACTGAGCTTCCGTGGAACAGTGCAAGAGGCCGAGGACGGTGAGGTCTGAGTGGGAATGGAGCGGAGAATTAAAGTGACAGGCCACCGGGAGCTCGGGGTCCTCCTTACAGACTGAACGGAGGTGTTCCGCAAAGCGGTCACCCAATCTGCGTTTGGTCTCCCTAATGTAGAGGAGACCACATCGTGAGCAGCGAATACAATACAGTATACTAAATTGCAAGAAGTACAAGTAAATCGCTGTTTCACCTGGAAGGGGTGTTTGGGGCCCTGGACAGTGGGAAGGGGGGAGGTATAAGGGCATGTGTTGCATCTCCTGCGGTTGCACGGGAAGGTGCCGGGCGAAGGGGAAGGGGTGCTGGGGGTGGTAGAGGAGTGAACTAGGGTGTCGCGGAGGGAGCGGTCCCTATGGAATGCTGAAAGGGGAGGTGAGGGGAAGATGCGTTTGGTGGTGGGATCACACTGAGGTGGCGGAAATGGTGGAGGATGATCCATTGAATGTGGAGGCTGGTGGGGTGAAAGGTGAGGACAAGGAACTCTATCGTGGTTCCGGGAGGGAGGGGCAGGGGTGAGGGCAGAAGTGCGGGAGATAGAACGGACACGGTCGAGGGCCGTGTCAACCACAGTAGAGGGGAATCCTCGGTTGAGGAAAAAGGAAGACATGTCCCCCGCCCTTTCCTTCAGGTACTTATCCAATTCCCTTTTGAAAGCCATGATTGACAGCCTGACGTTAGTCTGTTTATGGTACAGCAAAGGAAAAGCAACTTCCATTTAACCCCAATCCTGATGACATAAAAGCAGGGGGTTTATCAAACAGTGAGGAAAAATGTAAAAAAACTTTGTTAGGATATAAACATATGCTATCAGAGCATATAGTTCAGAGTAAAACTATAGCGCCTTTCACAAACATAGGATGTCCCAAAGTGCTTCACAGCCAATTAAGTACTTTTGAAGTGTGGTCACTGTTGTAGGGAAATGTGGCAGCCAATTTGCACACAGCAAGGTCCTACAAACAGCAATGAGATAAATGACCAGATAGTCATTTTTTGGTGGTGTTGCTTGAGGGATAAATGTTGGCCAGGATACCGGGAGAACTCCCCTGCTCTTCTTTGAATAGTGCCATAGAATCTTTTACATCCACCTGAGAGAGCAGATGGGACCTCAGTTTAATGTCACATCTGAAAGACAGCACCTCTGATATTTCAATGCAGTTTTGAGGGAGTGCTGAACTATCACCCAAGATTGCGTGCTGAAGTCTTTGGAGTGGGACTTGAACCCATAACCTTCTAACTCAGAGGTGGGAGAGCTCTGAGACTTTAAACTTGTTTCCAAAACCAAAATGTCAATTTATTCAAATTCTCAGTTTTTTTTTTAAAGTGTCCCTTCACTGAGTCATTTGACATTTCTTACATGAAACATATATCAGCCTCCAAGAAATTTGTGTCACCTCAGTGATTAAAACATGGTTGAAACAAGCAAGCTCAAGAAATAGCCAATGGCAGACAGACAACAATCAGTCAAACCAGATCAAAGGTACAATGGTGGGAGATGTTCATGTTTCATGTTAATGAGTACTTATATCAGTCCTTTGCATTACTCAGGAATTGCTACTTGCTATAAACAGTGCCTAACATGCCTCTTGTTAACAAAACATCTGATCAATTGCCACATCAATCAATTTGGCCTGTTTTTCTGTGGACAGAATCATAAAATGGTTACAGCACAGAGGGAGGCCATTCGGCCCGTCGAGTCTGTGCCAACTCTCTGCAAGAACACTTCAGCTAGTCCCACTCCCCCGCCCTCTCCCTGTAGCCCTGCAATTTTTTTTCCTTCAGGTACTTAACCAATTCCCTTTTGAAAGCCATGATTGACAGCCTGACATCAATCTGTTTATGGTACAGCAAAGGAAAAACAACTTCCATTTAACCCCAATCCTGATGACATAAAAGCAGGGGGCTTATCAAACAGTGAGGAAAAATGTAAAAAAACTTTGTTAGGATATAAACAGGATACCAGAGTAGGCAGGGAGGTGGCAGATGCAATTTAATGCAGAGAAATATAAGGTAATGCACTTTGGGAAGAAAATGAGGATTGGCAGTACAAATGCAATGGATAGGCACTGAAGATTGTGGAAAAAATGGGAATCTAGGGATGCAAATGCATCATCCTTTGAAAGTGTGGGCGCCATTACATTAAAGCCATTTTTTAAAAAGCCAATAGCTTTTCGGGTTTTACAAATAGGGGCATTGAGTACAAGAACAAAAAGGTAACGATAAATTTGTACAAGGCAATGATTAGGTTGCAATTAGAGTACTTTGTGGAGTTTTGGCAGCTCTGTTACAGAGAGGATATAAATGCCATAGGGAGTGTACAGTATAGATTCACTAGGATGATACCAGGGATGAGAAACTATAGTATTGAGATGAGACTTAAGATACTGGGACTATTTCCACTGGAGCAAAGAAGACTGAGGAGATTTAATAGAGGTTTCTAAAATTATGAAGGGTTTTGATGGGATGAATAGGGAAAGACTGTTACTTTCAGTTGCGGAGTCAGTGATGAGGGGTCAAGTTTAAATCCTCACTAGTCAAGTGAGGAGAGAGGTTAGAAGAAACCTTTTTATGCAAATAGTTGTTTGAACATGGGATGTTTTGTGACAGGGTGTAGTTTATTTCAAAGTCTTTAAATCTAAGTGCATAGTTATATGCTAATAATTCATCCTTTCATTGGGGAGAAAAAACAAGGCTGGGTAGTCAAGCACTTACTTGTCTCTGTGCCAGCAAGCTCGACCATTAAGTCAGTTGAATTTTGAGATAACAACAGAAAATGCTGGAAACACTCAGCAGGCCAGGCAGCATCCATGGAGAGAGAAACAGAGTTAACGTTTCAGGTCTGGGACCCTTCGTCAGAACCTGAAACGTTAACTCTGTGGCATAGAAATTCAGTTGTTAGCGCCAGCCGCTAGCGCCTTAAGAGGGCGAGAAGTGGGGTGCGAAGCGGCTAGCGCCCGGTCGCGGCGCGATCTGCGCCTCTTGTGAACTTGAGTCAAGAACTAGCGGCGGTGCAAAACCGCAGCGCCCGCTCAGCTGCGCGCGCAGATCCTGACGTCATTTCATGGTGCAACGCCCTTGGTGCGCCCCGAACTGGAACTTCAGTGGCGCCCCCCTTTGCGCCTGGCGCTCCCAGCGACTGGTTGAGTGGAACGGTTCCCAGTCGCTGTGTGGCTGGGGGTGCGCTATTTAAAGGGGGCTCTTCCTGCATTCTTTGTGGCAGCCATTTTGTTCCACTCCTTCTGTGTGAGAGAGAGATTTGGAGAGAGACAAAGGGAGAGAGCTTTCTGCTTTGACTCATCGCTCGCACAGATACTTCTGGCTTCAGGCCAGAGCTTTGCAGTTAGATTTATTTCTCAGTGCCATAGCCTTGAGTGGCCACATATAATGGGGGCTGCAATGGGTGGAAACGTTGGGTTTCTGCATTGCATTGAAAGGGCTCAGAGACGCCAAGAGAGAGTGCCAACCATGGCCAGACGGAGAAGGGCCAACAGGCGTCGGCACAGGAGGCCTTACCCTCCCAGGGTATACCGACAGCACTTCTCCTACCTCAACATGTCTGAGGAGCAGTGCATTCGGAGGCTTCGATTCAGAAGGGAGGTGGTCACGGAGATCTGCCACCTGCTTCAGAGAGATCTGCAGCCTCCGTCTCTGTCGGTGAAGGTGACAGTGGCTCTCAACTTCTATGCCACCGGCTCCTTCCAATCCGCCACTGGGGACATTGCCAATATCTCCCAGTTCGCGGTGCATTGCTGCATCCGCCAGGTCACGAATGCCCGCTTCAGAAGGAGACGTCAGTACGTTTCCTTCCCCATGACCCCGGCAAGCAGCAAGAGCATGCAATGGGATTTGCAAGAATAGCGGGCTTCCCCATGGTCCAGAGCGCCATTGACTGCACGCATGTGGTTTTGCGGGCGCCTCTAGAGAATGCCGAGGATTACCGCAACCGGAAGGGCTACCATTCGCTGAACGTGCAGTTGGTTTGTGACCACAGGCAGCTCATACTAGCTGTGAATGCCCGCTTTCCAGGCAGCAGCCACGACGCCTTCATCCTGCGCCAGACCTCTGTGGCAGACATTTTTGAAGCCCCGGCTCACCCAGGAGGCTGGCTTCTCTGGGACAAGGGTTATCCTTTGTGCACCTGGCTGATGACCCCACTCCGTGCGCCCACCACCCCTGCTGAAGAACGATACAATGACAGCCATCAAGCGACCAGGAACATCATTGAGCACACAATCGGCATGCTAAAGCAACGGTTCCACTGTCTGGACCATTCCGGGGGAGCCCTTCAGTACTCGCCTGAGCGAGTCTCCCATTTCGTTGTAGTGTGCTGCATGCTGTACAACCTGGCTATCCTCAGGACTCAGCCACTGCCAGCAGACATTGGAGGACCACCAGAGGAGGAGGAGGAGCACCAAGACGGGAGGGAGGCACAAAGTGCAAGGGCCGTCCGTCAGCGGCTTATTGCAGGTCGGTTCTAGGCCCCCTCTCGGAATGGCTTGTGCCATTGAAAGAACATGAATGGAGCCGCTCCGCAAACCCTGAGGCGGTCAAGGCAACAAATAGTTCAAAGTGCAAACATGGACAATCTGAATAAAGACAATTCTTTATTTAACAAACTCTGTGCCCTTCCCGCATGACAAACAAATACAGAGAAATCCCCCAAAAAACAGTCAGACACATAACTGGCTCTCACAACCCGGAGAAAATGAACAAAACAGTGAAACAAAAATGACCATGATCCTCAGCCTTCATGAAAAACAAACACAACATTCTCGGCCTTCATAAAAAATTAACACAACATCCTCGGCCTTCATAAAAAAAGTAACACAACATTCTCGGCCTTCATTAAAAAAACTAACAACATTCTCGGCCTTCATAAAAAAACTCAACATTTTGCCACACCTCCTACTTTTTGGCCTGCGAGGGTGATCCGCCTCGCTTGCGCGATTGGCCCCTTCCCGCCCTGCAGCTCCTCCTCAATGGGACCCCAGTGGCTGCAGCAAGGCTGGGGGAAGGCTGCTGAGGGTCAGATAGTGAGTTGGCAGATGCCCTTGGGGGACGGCCTGGACCAGCTCTGGGCCTGGAGGGCCCGGCTGCTGACTGCTCCAGCTCTGCTTGGGCGGCAGCAGTCTGTCCTACGGGTAGTGGCAGCTGCAGTGGAGGAGTGACAGGAATGCTGCCAACCTGACAGAGCACAGGCACTCCCTGGTCGGCCGAGACACTGGCACTCGCACGGGCCAGCACTGAAGCATGCGCAGCAATCTGCTGAAGCACAGACTGCTGGGCTGCTGCGGCGTGGCGAGGGCCCTGACGATTCCTGGCCGATCCAGCGAGGGTGGCAGCAGTTAGTGCCTGTGTGGCCCTGATCTGTGTCTGCATCAGACCAGCCAGTGAATGCATGGCACAACTAAGCACTTGGCTGGAAGCCGCATGTGATGCAGCGACGTCCTGCTGACTCCTGGCCTGTGATGCAGCGACCTCCTGCTGACTCCTGGCCTGTGATGCAGCGACCTCCTGCAGACTCCTGGCCTGTGCTGCCCCGAATTCCTGCAGACTCCTGGCCTGTGCTGCCCCGAATTCCTGCAGACTCCTGGCCTGTGCTGCCCCGAATTCCTGCACACTCCTTGCCAGTGACTCTATGTAGTCAGGCATCCTTGCCACTGCAGCCATGAACTCAATGTGCCTGCGCTCAGCCTGGGCGCCCATTTCACCAAGGAGCCACACCTCCTCTGCGCTCACTGTAGCAGGACCGGAGGCCGAACTCACCCTCCGGGGAGAAGGCCGCCGAGCTTCCCTTATTCTCCCGCGTTGCTGCAGCCCGCTGGGCCCCGGAGCTTCACCGTCATCAGACCCGTCCCCCCCCCCTGCTCCCCTCCAGGGAAGACGTGTCCCCATCATGGCCATGGGCTGCCTCGGCTGAGGGTGGCACTGATGGTCCGGCTTCCTCTTCCTCCTCCTCGCCTTCCGATTCACTCACAGTGTCAGCTTGAGGGCCCACCTCCTCACCTGGCGATTCAGCATCTGAAAGCAGGGAGGCACAAGAGTTGCTTTAGAGTGAGGACAGGGCGGCAGCGAGGGAGGCATGAGTGCTGCAATGCACTGCATTGGTTCGAGAGTGGCAAAGGATGCTGCTGTGAGGCACAAGTGGAAAGAGAGAGGTCAAAAAGGTGATGACCTTACCATTGCTGTCCAGAACGGGGTCGGCATCTCCAGTGGTGACGGGGCCAATCAGCTGGCCTCCCATAATCCGCTCCACTCGCTGCTCCAGGTCACTGAGGTCTTTAAGTTCAAGACGGCCTCCCCCAGTCCGTAGCTGCTGCCTGCGATTGTGGGCCAGCTTGCCCTGCAAGAGAAAGGACGAGCTCTGAGTACAGTGTCAAGCCCTGATCTTGCCTGCACTGCCTCCCATGGTGGAATAGCCCTGACAGTGCCAAGCCCTCATCTTGCCTGCACTGCCTCCCATGGTGGAATAGCCCTGACAGTGCCAAGCCCTGATCTTGCCTGCACTGCCTCCCATGGTGGAATAGCCCTGACAGTGTGTAAAGTGGTGAATGTGCATGTGATTTTCATGAGAGTCCCATAGGTGTTGGATGAGGGCTGGGTATTGGGGCTTTCAGGACCCTTTGGCCATAAAGTGAGGTGCACATGCAGGGATGAAGAGGATACTGGAAAGGGTGCTCACCCTGACAACCCGAGTGAGGTCATCGAACTTCTTTGTACATTGCGTGGGTGTCTTGGGGACCTTGCTGCTGGAGGTCACTCTGTGTGCCACCTCCCTCCAAGCTTTCCTGTATTCGCTGGGCAGCGGCCTCCTGCCACTGTCCGGGAATAGGGTAGGTCGCTGGCGCTCCACTGCGCCAACCAGAACCTTCAGGGCACCCTCACTGAAGCGCTGCGCTTGCTCCCTGGCCTTCTCCATGGTCGTGGGCGTTGAGTTGTTGAAGCAGGTCTGTCTAGGCCTAGATTCAGGGCTGCAGTGTGCAGGGCGTGGCAGCAAAACAAATCGACCCTCCCCCTTTAAGAGCTGATCGGCGCCAGCGTGTCTGCCTGCAATCTATAACTCGCCGCACCTGCGCTGCACCCGCCCTTGCTGGTAGCCTCGGCTCGCCGGCTTAGCGCCTTATGATAGTCGTGCACCACCTGCTTTAGCGCAGCAGCAACCTCTTGGGTGATGCAACTCAATTTCGGCGAAGGTGGCGCTAAGTTACGCCCGGCTGTAGCGCCTCAAACGTGGTGATACTGAATTTCTAGGCCATCGACCCTCCCCCTTTAAGAACTGACTGGCGCCAGCGTGTCTGCCTGCAATCTATAACTCACCGCACCTGCGCTGCGCCCACCCTCGCTGGTAGTGCCTCGGCTCGCCGGCTTAGCGCCTTATGATAATCGTGCACCGCCTGCTTTAGCACAGCAGCAACCTCTTGGGGCGATGCAACTCAATTTCGGCAAAGGTGGCGCTAAGTTGCGCCCGGCGCTAAATTTAGCGAACGCCCGGCTGTAGCGCCCCAAACGTGGCGATACTGAATTTCTAGGCCTGTTTCTCTCCCCACGGATGCTGCCTGGCCTGCAGAGTGTTTCCAGCATTTTCTGTTGTTATTTCAGATTTCCAGCATCCTCAGTATTTTGCTGTTGAATTTTGAGATGCCTGTTGCCTGCCTAATTACGCTTCAGTTTTGAGACATGGGTACATGTATAAAAACATAATAATAGTAATGTTTTGGCTCATTAAGCATAGCCTTCCAAACCACCCATCAGTTTCCTTGCTAATAGCCCTGAATCTCCTTTCCTAACAGGAATTCATCAAGCCCTCTTTTCATAATTTTAAACTTTGCCCCCAAGCTCTTGCACCCAATAAAAGAACTTTCCTGAATCCAAAAGCAGAATGGTGTGGATGCTGGAAATCTGAAATAAAAACAGAAAATGCTGGAAATACTCAGCAGGTCAGGCAGCACCTGTGGAGAGAGAAACAGAGTTAACGTTTCAGGTCGATGACCTTTCGTCAGAACTGGAAAAAGTTAGCGATATAACAGATTTTAAGCAAGTGCAGGGGCAGGGAAAGGAGGGAGGGGAGGAAAGAACAAAAGGGAAGGTCTGAGATAAGGTGGAAGGCAGGGGTGATTAAATGACAAAAGGGATGATAGTACAAAGCAAAAGGAGATGGTAATGGGACAAGTAAAGAAACAAAAGATGAGTCTAGATAAGGTGTAAATGGGAATGGCAGAATCATCAACAGCTGCCATGTGAAAAAATAGAGGCAGAGGTTATGGTCTGAAATTACAACAGAAAATGCTGGAAAAACTCAGCAGGCCAGGCAACATCCGTGGAGAGAAATTAGAGTCGACGTTTCGGGTTGAAACCCTTTTTCAAAACTGGAAAGGAAACGAAATAGATCGAAGGCAGGGCTGCGATAGAACAAAAGAAGTAAAGAGACATTAAGAGGTATTCAAAACCAGACGAGATGGTAATAGGACTAGTGGAGACAAAAGGCGGCTCAGATTAGGTGTGGAATGTTCTAGCAGAATGAGAGACAGCTGCCATGTGGGAGAGAGGAAAAAAAAGGAAAGGGGGGGAGGGAAAACCCAAAACAAAGGGGTGGGAAAAAAAATAAAAGTAAAAATGTAATAGGGGCCGAGGTTATGATCTGAAATTGTTGAACTCGATATCGAGTCCGGAAGGCTGCAAAGTGCCTAATCGGAAGATGAGGTGCTGTTCCTCGAGTTTACGTTGAGCTTCCGTGGAACAATGCAAGAGGCCAAGGACGGTGAGGTCCGAGTGGGAATGGAGCGGTGAATTAAAATGACAGGCGACCAGAAGCTCGGGGTCACCCTTACGGACTGAACGGAGATGTTCCGCAAAGCGGTCACCCAATCTCCGTTTGGTCTCCCCAATGTAGAGGAGACCGCATCGTGAGCAGCGAATACAGTATACAAGATTGCAAGAAGTACAAGTAAATCGCTGTTTCACCTGGAAGGGGTGTTTGGGGCCCTGGACAGTGGGAAGGGGGGAGGTATAGGGGCAGGAGTTACATCTCCTGTGCTTGCACGGGAAGGTGCCAGGCGAAGGGGAAGGGCTGGTGGGGTTGATAGAGGAGTGGACTAGGGTGTCTCGGAGGGAGCGGTCCCTACGGAATGCTGAAAGGGGAGGGGAAGATGCGTTTGGTGGTGGGATCACTTTGGAGGTAGCGGAAATGGCGGAGGATGATCCGTTGAATGTGGAGGCTGGTGGGGTGAAAGGTGAGGACAAGGGGAACCCTATCGTGGTTCCGGGAGGGAGGGGCAGGGGTGAGGGCGGAAGTGCGGGAGATAGAACGGACACGGTCGAGGGCCGTGTCAACCACGGTAGAGGGGAATCCTCGGTTGAGGAAAAAGGAAGATGTTAAGTATGTGTATTGTATTGAACAATTAACACAAAGACTTAAACGTATAACTCAAACAGGTCTTTACTGGTTGGAGGTAGGGACTATACGTAGGTCTTTACTTCATGCCCACAGGCGGGAACTGAGGGGAGATCAGTACCCACAGTACTATTTATACCCCTATGGCCAGGAGTGGTACTGCGTATCACTACGCCCTACAAGTAGTGCAGTCCTGTCCATAGGTTCAAAGTAGCACACATATTACATACACAACATTCCTTTCTTCCTAGCTTTACAGTCATCTCCCCATTTAACATAACGTAATAACATATATACATATATAACTTCAGGTTTACATAACAGAATAACATAGATACATAGATAACTTCATGTCAAAACAGATCACAGATTCAGTCTCTGCGGAAAACAGTTCACAGATTCAATCTCTGTGGTGTAGTCGGTTCACGTTGCTGGAGTGACTCATTCAATAGTCCTTCCATGGATTTAACAGTTTGAACTTCCGAACTGAATTGGCTCCGTTCGGAGGGACCACGTGTGTGATCTGGTAGAGGTAATAATGGTTCAGATGGGTCATCTTCTGTTTCGACTTTTCCTTTTCTGCTTCTTGGAGACTCTCTGGGCTCCACTGTCAGCTGCCAGCTGCATGCGCAGTTCCTCCTTCTCTTCCTCCTTTTTCCGTAGTAGAGCCACCTTCTCCCGATGTTCCGTAGACTTTCGGTGCTCCTCCATGATTTCTGTATGGTGGGAATCGAAGTTACAAGTTGGGCAGGACAGGACATAGTAATATTCGGTGTCGTCCTGATCTAGGCCAGCGAGAGGGTCTTCTATTTCCTCCATACCCAGCTGGGCGTTAGCCAGCTTTTGTTCCAAGTCCAGACATCTTTCCTGAAGAGACTTCTTCATGCGTACCTCTTCATCCAGCTTTTTCTGGGCTTTCAGCAAGTCGTTTACTAATGACCTCATTTGAGATTTTACTACTTCAACTTCTTTTGGAGATTGATTGATCGGACTATTCAATCCCTCTACCGGAGCAGCTGTTTCAGCGGTCTGTTGTTCTACGTTGACGTGAGTCAGCGTACTTTTGGCATCCAAGGGCTGCTCTGTTGCAGTCATCTCAGTCTGTGTTGCCACCTCAGCTCTTCCAATAACCTTTGAGAGCTCCGAACCCCTTTCGTTTGAATATTGAAGTTCGTGTTCAAGTTTTTCCCATTTCAGAGTCCTGTCCTTCAGCATATGCAGGAGTTGGCTGACCGTTAACTCCTCTGACATCAGACGTTTTGTGTGCTCCTGCTCCATTTTCTCCATCAGCTGCTTCTGTTGTCTTTCCAGATTCTCCAACTCTATATCAAAGAACTCTTTCGTTGCATTCAACTCTTGCTCAAAACGGTGAAGCATTTGTTCTAATTGCTGTTGTAGTTTGAAATGGAGTTGAGTTCGAGCCCGGTGTCCCTCAGAAATGGGCACATCAGTAGACTTGCCAGACTCAGAATCCACAGTTAAACTATGTTGTTGTTGCTCAGTGGAATTCTGTGCTGAAACTTTGTCTTTTGCACCTGAGTTGGGCTTACCATCATCCGTTCCAGAGTCTGGGCCGACTATCTTCACCGAGTTCTCACTCGTTATTGTTTGTAGGAAATGCCAGTCCATATTCATTTTCCTAATCCACTCCCGTCCTAGTAGTGGAGAACCTCCTTCAGATATCACATATAAGTCCATTATTTGACTCTCTTCGCCCTTGTGGACCACTGCAACCTCTATTTTCCCGATGGGGTACACTCTTTGCCCTGTGTATGTTTTCAATATAATCCCCGTATCCTGTAGGGGAATATGTTGGAATAACTTTCCGTAATCTTTCTTATTTATGACCGTCAATGCCGATCCAGTGTCCAATTCCAGTTTTACTTGGACTCCTTCTATCTGAAGAGTGACCCAAATTGTCTGGAGGTCTGCACCCTTACCAGCGTTGAGTACTCTTAAGCTAGCCAGTTCATTACTGCTAGCGTCTGAATCGGACTCCTGTTCGGTCACCTTGTGTACCTTTGCGTATTTTCCTTGCGGTGACTTCTTGTTGCTGGTCTTCTTCCCTGACCTGCATACTCTAGCTATATGTCCAAGCCTACCACAAGTTCTACATTCTTGGTTTTTAAACCAACACTGGTTCTGATCATGCGTTGTCTTTCCACAACGATAACATTTGCCAGAACTCTCACCCAATTTGTGTGCACTGAGCTCCGGTGACCGTAGCTGCATTACTGCCGTGCCTCTCGCTGCGGCTTCGTGTGCTGCTGCCATAGTGACCGCCTTCTCAAGCGTCAGCTCATTCTCCTCGAGCAGTCGCTTTTGTGTATCCTGTTTAAATAAACCACACACAAATTTGTCTCGTAGTGCATCTGTCAGTCCCGTTCCAAACTGGCAATATTTCGCTAATTTACGCAATTCCAGCAAATATTCAGCATTGCTTTCATGCTGTAGCTGCCTTCTGTCGTAAAATTTAAATCGTTCCGCTAGCATCAGCGGCGTGGGGTTTAGATGATCTTTCAGGACAGTAACAATCTCATCGAATGTCTTATCCGCCGGTTCATCTGGTGATAACAGGTGTTTCAATTGCCCGTATGTCTTCGCACCCATTAAATTTAATAATGTTAGAGCTTTATCTTGGTCACGAATTTTATTGGCCTTACAATAATTTTTTACTCTTTCAACATATATGGCCCAATCTTCGAGGTCACTATCAAAGGTGCTAATATTCCCATGTTTAGGCATTGTAGATTTGCAATTTCTCAGATTTTATTTTCTTTACTTGTTATCAAAGATGGCGGCTTCCCGCTCTTGCCGTCGTCCTCCGCCCACAAAATGGCGGTTTTCCCGCGCTTGGCGGTCTTCACCCGTCCCCCGACGCCGTCTCCCTTCAGCCCCCGAGTGCGGCCCTTATCTTCGCCGCGATCGATAGCCCGCGCTGTGCACCGCGGCTCTCGCACCTTGAGCTTCTGCAGCCGCCGCGCCTTTCAGTCCGAGTGCGGCCCTTATCTTTGGTCCCGATCGCTGGCCCGCGCTGCGCCTCGCACTTGAAGCGGCTCCCGGCCTCTGGCTTACCCGCTCGCGCGGCTCTTGCTCGCTCCCTCCCGGGCTCTGGCTTACCCGCTCGCGCGGCTCTTGCTCGCTCCCTCCCGGGCTCTGGCTTACCCGCTCGCGCGGCTCTTGCTCGCTCCCTCCCGGGCTCTGGCTTACCCGCTCGCGCGTTTCACCGCGGCTCTTATCAGGGATTGCGATCGCCCTTATCTTCTCCAACTTCCCCAGCCCTGTCTTTGCAGCCAACGCTGCACGGCTTACCCCACCACCTAGGTTGAACAAGGAAACTGCAGAAAGACTTCTGTCAGTCGCTGGAAGCTGTCAGGATGGCTGCTGCACTCCAGTGCTCAGTCGCTGATGGAGGCTTCAGAGTCCTAAAGCCTGTCGCTTCTAGTGGGGTGGTGATGTTTGAAACCTCTCTTCAACTGCCGCAGGGTAAGAACCTGACTCGTCGCCAGTGTTAAGTATGTGTATTGTATTGAACAATTAACACAAAGACTTAAACGTATAACTCAAACAGGTCTTTACTGGTTGGAGGTAGGGACTATACGTAGGTCTTTACTTCATGCCCACAGGCGGGAACTGAGGGGAGATCAGTACCCACAGTACTATTTATACCCCTATGGCCAGGAGTGGTACTGCGTATCACTACGCCGTACAAGTAGTGCAGTCCTGTCCATAGGTTCAAAGTAGCACACATATTACATACACAACAGAAGACATGTCGGAAGCACTGGTGTGGAAGGTGGCATCGTCGGAGCAGATACGGCGGAGACGGAGAAACTGGGAGAATGGAATAGAGTCCTTATAGGAGGCAGGGTGGGAGGAAGTGTAGACCAGGTAGCTGTGGGAGTCAGTGGGCTTGTAGTGAATATTGCTATCATTATGGTCTGAAATTGTTGAACTCGATGTTGAGTCCAGAAGGTTGTAAAGTGCCTAATCGAAAGATGAGGTGCTATTCCTCGAGCTTACGTTGAGCTTTGTTGGAACAGTGTAAGAGGCCAAGGACCGAGAGGTCAGAGAGAGCGGAGAATTAAAGTGACAGGCGACCGGAAGCTCGGGGTCACGCTTACATACAGAACAGAGGTGTTCCACAAAGCCGTCACCCAATCTGCGTTTGGTCTCCCCAATGTAGAAGAGACTGCATCGTGAGAAGTGAATACAGTATACTAAATTGCAAGAAGTACAAGTAAATCGCTGTTTCACCTGGAAGGAGTGTTTGGGGCCCTGGACAGTGGGAAGGCAGGAGAGAAAAGGGCAGGTGTTACATCTCCTGTGCTTGCACGGGAAGGTGCCGTGGGAAGGGGAGAGGGTGTTGGGGTAATTGAGGAGTGGACCAGGATGTTGCGGAGGGAGCGGTCCCTTCGGAATGCTGAAAGGGGAGGTGATGATGTATTTGGTGGTGGGATCACGCTGGAGGTGGCGGAAATGGTGGAGGATGATACATTGAATGTGGAGGCTGGTGGGGTGAAAGGTGAGTTCTGGGAGGGAGGGGAAGAGCTGAGAGCAGGAGTGTGGGAAATGGAATGGGTCCAGTCGAGGTCTATTTCAACCACGGTAGATGGGAATCCACGTTGAGGAAAAAGGAAGACATGTCGGAAGCACTAGTGTGAAAGGTGGCATCGTCAGAACAGATGCGACAGAGACGGAGAAACTGGGAGAATGGAATAGAGTCCTTACAGGAAGTGGGGTGGGAGGAAGTGTTGTCCAGGTAGCTGTGGGAGTCAGTGGGCTTATAGTGAATGTTCGTCGATAGCCTATCCCCAGAAATGGAGACAGAGAAGCTGAGGAAGGGGAGGGAAGCTGGACCGTGTGACGGTGAGGGAAGGGTGGAAATTGGAACCAAAGCGAATGAAATTTTCTAGTTCAGGGCGAGAGCAGGAAACAGCATCAATAAAGTTGTCAATGTACCGGAAAAAGAGTGAGGGAGGGGACCTGAGTAGGACTGGAATGAAGAATCTTGAATCCAAATTCTCTACACTCATTAAAAACCTTAAAGACTTTTATCAAGTCCACCCCTCTCATCATCCTCCTGTCTACCAGGAGAGACACTTTCTTCATAACTCGCCCTTTTAAATTTACAGCTATTCTCTGGCCTCCCTCCAATAAGTTTACATTTTTCCTGTTAAATGGAGACCAAAACTGAACACAGTGCTCTGGATGCAGCCTCATCAAAGCCAGATTCAACTTTCAGCATCATCTCCTGAAGTGGCACCCTTAGCCAACATTTTACTTATTTACTTTATTGCCTGTGAACACTGAGGCAATGGTTTTAATGACCTATTCACAAAAATGAAATGGCTTTCCTGCTCTTTTATGTCAACTATTTAATATGCGATAGACATTCTTGCTGTTTCTACCTAATCTTATTATTTTACCACCCTCTGTGTTAAACTCCATCTGCCACCTCTCTGCATTGACCTAGCCTGTGCAGATTGCCTTTGGATTATCGCACATTATTTATTCACTAATAAATCCAATAAGGAATTCAAAAGAAACTTCATTAACAGGGAGTGTTTAGAATGTGGAACTTGCTACCACATGGAGTAGTTGAGGCGATTAGCATGGATACATTTAAGGGGAAGCTAGATAAGTACATGAGGGAGAAAGGAATAGAAGGATAGGGTGAGATGAAGTAAGGTGGGAGAAGTATCGTGGAGCCAAAAATTCGTCTCCTGTCTCAAAATAAAAGGCCCTGTGATCCCAAGGACATTGGTTGACTTTTCCACAATAAACCTGCTAAAGTCATATTTGAAGTTTGATTATTAACTCCAAGAATAGAGATGTAGTATTAGCTCGACTAAAGCTCCTTACCTTCCTGCTTCCATGCATCGTGTTGCTAGGAAACCCGTATTGTCCTTACCATAAGGCCATTATAGACTTGTCAGACTTCATTAATTTTAAAGGCCAACAAGTATTGTCCTTTATCATATGGCTTGCTATACATTTCATTTAGAATGGAAACTAATCTTAATAGAACTCACTCTTTGTAGATATAATTCTATAATTTTATGCCAGCTGAGTGTTTCCGAATAATATTTGATTGTAGTGAATAAATTGTGCCTATATTAGCTTTCTATTGCAAGTAAGTTATCTCTCTTTTTTAAGCTCCTGTTTCTTGGGATGTTTGATGCATGTATGGACACACAAAAGCCAATGCTTGGATCAGTTGCACTGTAGAAATCTATAAGAATTAGATCCGAGTGTGAAACTGCTGTCCACTTATATTCTGCATGTAGACGATGAATTGGACCTTGTTCACCAAGTATAAATTAGATATTTTGCTTTTAATAGCAAAAGTGTGAAAATGGAGTGCTGTTCTGCACTGACAGGAATTACAGGGGAATATTTTGAGGACTCCCGCCTGGCGGAACTAAAAGTGGGTGTGACTTACTGTCCCCTTCCAGGTGACGGTATGGCTGACCCCATATTGCCAAGGACCTACTGCTGGGCGACTGAAGCGCCCACCTGAGTCAAGCGATAGGCCCTTTAATATGGAAAACTTTTGGTGCTCCGATAGCATCTATTTTTAAATGCAAACGCTATGAGATCAGAATCCAAGAGCTCAGCAACTAACCAATGTTGGTTTTCAGGTTCAATTTTCAATTGGTGTAGCCTCAACAACTTTTTGAGGGGAGAGAGTTCCAGATTTCCACTACCCTTTGTGTGAAGAAGTGCTTTCTGACATCACCCCTGAACGGCCTAGCTCTAATTTTAAGGTTCTGCCCCCTTGCTCTGGACTCCCCCACCAGAAGAAATAGTTTCCCTCTATCTACCCTATCAAATCCTTTGATCATCTTAAATGCCTCAATTAGAACACCCCTTAATCTTCTATATTCAAGGGTATAAAAGCCTAATCTCTGCAACCTATCCTCATAATTTAACCCTTTTAGCCCCGGTATCATTCTGGTGAATCTGGTGCGGTTCCCAGAATTGAATGCCGTACTCCAGATGGGGTCTCACTAAGAGCTCTGTACAGCTGTAACATAACTCCCATCCCTTTGTATTCCAGCCCACTTGAGATAAAGGCCAACATTCCATTAGTCTTTTAAATTATTTGTTGTACCTGTCTACAAGCTTTTAGTGACTCCTGTACTTGGACCCCTAAAATCTCTGCTTCTAGTTCCTAGCTTCTCTCCATTTAGAAAAACTCTGATCTATCTTTCTTAGGTCCAAAGTGGATAACCTCAGCACGGTGGCATAGTGGTTAGCACTGTTGCCTCACAGCTCCAGGGACCCGGGTTCGAATCCGGCCTCGGGTGACTGTCTGTGTGGAGTTTGCACATTCTCCCCGTGTTTGCGTGGGTTTCCTCCGGGTGCTCCGGTTTCCTCCCACAGTCCAAAGATGTGCAGGTCAGGTTGATTGGCTATGATAAAATTGACCCTTAGTGTTAGGGGGATTAAATACGTGGGGTTACGGGGATAGGGTGGGATATGTGTTGGTGTAGGGGTTACGGGGATCGGGGGTGGGATATGTGTCGGTGTAGGCTCGATGGGCCGAAATGGCCTCTATCTGCACTGTGAGGTTTCTGTGATTCTGTGATTTCCTACATTGAACTCCATCTGCCACAGCTTGCCCACCCACTTACTCTATCAATGTCCCTTTGCAACTTTCTGCTCCCAACCGCACTATTTACAGCACCACCCAACTTAATTTTGTCAGCAAACTTAGATATACAGCTCATGAGGTATCTGAACTTTTTCTGCACTTGCAGCCACAACGTCTAGGTAAGTGAGACCTCATTGATGTGCAAGGGCCAGCTCCTTCCATGCTCTCTGTGCAGCTTGCTTATGTGCATGGTATCGAAGGAGGCCAATTCTACTCGGCTGCACTTCCAGCATCTTTACAGAGGCATCAACAAACCATGGAGACATGCTAGTCTTCTGATCCATGTTCCTGGTTACTTACAAATTTCTGCCAGCAAAAACATGCTTTGAACTGCTGCTGCTGCTGGCCTTTAAATCACTGCAGCAACACAGGGTATCCTGGCCCCAAAAAGTGGGCTCCCAGTGATAGAGGTTTTTTAGTCAGAGATTGCTTGAAATATGGAAATAGGCCTGAGTCCAGAATGTTTAGTAGAGTCAGCGTCCT
This sequence comes from Somniosus microcephalus, assembly GCF_052327205.1. Lineage (NCBI taxonomy): Eukaryota > Metazoa > Chordata > Chondrichthyes > Squaliformes > Somniosidae > Somniosus > Somniosus microcephalus. Next base: position 279,833,677 of record NC_140991.1, on the reverse strand, counting down.
TCATTTTGATGAAAGCCCATCCTCTGAACATAGAATTCACCCTTTTGTTTCCTCTATTGCATTATCATATCAGAACCAAAATAATCAAAACAGCCACTTCTATGTTGTCTACTTTTACAAACCCTTCTGATCTTTAATTAAATATAATTTTTTAATTTTATTTGTTTATGGGATGTGGGCATCACTGGCAAGGCCAGCATTTATTGCCCATCCCTAATTGCCCTTGAGGAGGTGGTGGTGAGCTGCCTTCTTGAACCGCTGCAGTCCGTGTGGTGAATGTACTCCCACAGTGCTGTTAGGTTACACAATCATTACACAATTAAATCATGAATGTGTGTTTCCACTGTGGAGCAGGGTGGTACCATGGGATTGCTTTTAATTATTATAACATTTCAGCTGCTGTACAAGGCCATTAAAGTCATAGGTATCACTCTCCTCCAGAGATCACTGAACCACATAGGGAGTCTACAAACTAAACCTTAATCCGCACAGTAGAAAAGTAATTACTTATCTCATTATCTTGTGTAAGGCAGTTGTACTTCACATTTAGCATCTGTGTGAAGCATATTCAGCTTCTCTACATTGGAAATGAAGCAGTATAACTGCAACCAAACTGATGTGAGTTTGAGCTTAGGCTTCAAGAGTGAGACCAACTGGTAAAGATAGTCTCAGTGCCATTTTGGCATTACAATAGCTACAGCCAGTACAGAGCAAAACTTTTAAATTTTAGTTTAAAACGTTGTTAGGTGGCCCACTGGACCGCCTATTAAATTTTTAATGTTAGTAAAGAGGCAACAGGATTGTTGGTTAGTAACATTAAAAGTTTCACAAGTTAGCAGAGCTCTGTGTAGCCACAAATGCTCCACTTTTCTCCTGTTTGAGAGAACATAAGAATTAGGAGCAGGAGTAGGCCATATGGTGTCATGGCCCTTCGAGCCTGCTCCACCATTCAATAAGATCATGGCTGATCTTAGATCTCAACTGGGAGCAGTGTATTAGGAGGCTTCGCTTCACCAAGAAGGTGGTCACAGAACTCTGCCACCTCCTCCAACCAGACCTCCAGCCTCAGACCAGGGCAATCATAGCTCAAGGTCACCATGGCCCTCAATTTCTTCGCCAGCGGATCCTTCCAGTCTGCAGCAGGAGACATAGCTAACATCTCACAGTTCGCCGTCCATCGCTGCATCTGGGAGGTCACAGAGGCTCTCTACACCAGGAGAAGGGACTACGTTGGCTTCGCTCTCACCAGAGAGAAGCAGGACGAGTATGCATATGGCTTTGCCAGGATAGCGGGCTTTCCCATTGACTGCATCCACGTGGCTTTGCGGGTGCTGCATGACAATCCTGAGATCTTCTGTAACTGCACAAGCTACCACTCACTTAATGTGCAGTTGGTGTGCAACGACGCACAGCAAATCCTCAACGTCACTGTCTGCTATCCTGGCAGCAGCCACGATGCCTTCATCCCACCGGTGTGCCAGCACTCTTCTAGCCATCACGTCAAGCTCAAGAGTGCTTGGAGACAAGGGCTATCCACTCTCCACCTGGCTCATGACTCCCCTCCTCAACCCCTGACCATCGGCCCACTGAAGCAACGGTTCCGCTGCACTGACTGCTCGCGAGGAGCCCTCCAGTACTCAGTTGTGCAGGTGTCCCATTTCGTGATGGTCTGCTGTATGCTCCACAACTTGGCCATTATGAGGCCATAGCCCTTGCCACCAGGGATTGCGGGACCACCTCAGGAGGAGGAGGAGGACGAGGAGAAAGGAACAGGAGGGAGGAGGCAGGCAGACAATTGGCCTTCCAGAGGGGCTGTCCTTGACTGGCTCATCAGACTCCGTTTCGCATGATTGAAACCTCAGATCCCTGTTGCTCACCACATCCCCATCATACCATCCCTGTCTCACGGTATATCACAGCATCCTCCTTGGCGCAAAGCTGAAATATGAGACACCACAAAAGATTCCAAACACAATTAATAAATTTATCTGTAATTATATCACACATATTTACATTAATACTATTAACTAATCACCCTTGTGGAATCCCTTAGTTTCTGTTATTCATGTACCCTTTCCTGATCTAGTGCTCCTCCGCAATGCTCCTCCAGTGGCTGCAGCACGGCTGGTGGAAGGCTGCTGAGTTTCCATGCAAGAGGCTTCAGATGGCTTTGCAGGACGACCTTAACCAGCTGTGGGCCTGGAAGGCCCGGCTGTAGACTGCACCACTTCGGCATAGGCGACAGCAGTTTGGGCTGGCTGGCTGACAGGCAGTGACATGGGCAATGGCGGGAATAGGAATGCGGTCATCCTGAGAGAGGACAGCAGGTTCCTGCTCCACTGACCCACTGCCACTCCCCCAGGGTGGCGCCTCAGCATTCCTAGCAATCTGTTGGAGCATAGATTGCTGGCCTGCTGCAACACCCTGAAAGCCTCGGTCGACAGTGGTAAACCCAGCCACGATGGCAGCAGACAGAACATGGGTGGCCTCAAGCTGAGACTGCATGAGAGCAGTTTGAGCTTCTGCTGCAGCACTAAGACGTTGGGTCACTTCCGCCTGTGCTGCAATAGAAGCTGCGACATTGCCCATGATACACTCCATCACGTCTGGGTCGCCACGGTCTCTCTGCTCATTGTCTACACTTGCAACCGCTCTGCGCAGAGCTCTGTGCAATGTTGGAGGCAGACTCCTCCACGCCCCGGAGCTGCACTTTCCCCCTGGCCATGCTGCAGCCCACTCGTGCCCGGTGCCTCACCCTGTGCAGATCCCGCTACTACACTAGCCTCTAAAGTTCGTATAGTGTCAGTATCTGAGCTGGTGTCTGCGAGTGAGAGGTGCAGTGATGCGGTGTCTTCTTCCTCCACCTCTTCCTCTTCCCCCTTGCTCTCTGCGGTATCCTCGGGGACAGGCTGTTTGGCTGCTTAGTGATTATCTGAAGGCAGAAAGGCACAAGAGTCAGGTTATGGTGAGGGACGGGGGAGCGGGGTGGGGAGGGGAAAGAGAGAAATGCATGCATATAACCTGAGTAGCTTGAAAGTGGGAAAATATTGTGGGCTGAGGGGGAAGTAGGGTGTGAGAAGAAGGATTAGGAATGAACATACCGTTGTTGTCCAAGGGGGCCAACATCGCCAGTGGCCACGGCATCAACGACATGGCATCCAATTATATCCAGCACTCTATTCTCCAGCTGGCTCAGCTCTTCAATGTCCGCCTGGCCCCCGCCTGTCCTCTCCTGCTCCTGGCGATTCTGTGCCAGTTTGGCCTGCAAGAGAAAGAGAAGTGTTGAGTGAGTTCAGTGGTGATGTGCCTGCCATAGTTGAATAGCTGTCATTGTGTGCAAGGTGTGAGATGTGGTTGTGAGTGTTGATAGGTAGAGGTAGGTGGTGGGTGAGTGCTGGGGGTCTGGTGCATTGAGCAGTGTGTGAAGCTTGTGGTACAGATGGTGGTATGTGGCACTTGCTGAAGTCTTCACTCAACCTGACCACCCGTGTGAGGTCATTAAACGTCTTCCTGCACTGGGTGTAGGTCCTGGGGAACATAGTGCTGCCCGTGATGTGGTCTGCAATCTCCCTCCACATTGTCCGGGATATTTGTGGCGAGGGCCTCCTGCCAGTTTGTGGGTATAGGACCGCCCACCACCTCTTCACCACGAACACCAATGCCTCAAGAGCTTCATCTGAGAACCTACGGGATTCTCCCTCCATCTCCGGTGTGCCATGGCTGCAATTGATCTCTTAATGTTGGTTGCTTTGCTGTTGGGCAGCTGCAGCCCCAACAAGCCTGACAATGAGGTGTTGTAGCATCAGTGAACCTCCCCTTTAAGTAGTGGAAAAAGCCTGTGGCAATCATGAGTTGCAATTAGACTGCCCCCGATATTGGTCCAGCTGTTCAGTGTAACGCCAATGAGCTTGAGTTTTAAGACTAATCATGTTAATGAGGAGTGAGCACAAATTTTGCGCGCTACCTAGACCATCTTCAGGTGGCACAGCTTAACCTTATTTAGTCTAAACACTGCCCATTTCTTGGCTATAACGAATTTCTAGCCCCTTGTGTGCATTGCCATGGGAGATTGACTAATAGTTCAAATAAAATTAAATACTCAAATGAAAAAATAGGTTGGGTTGAACATTTACTAAAAGGTATATGTGACAGCTTAAAACAAAAGAAAATGTTGCTTTAACTATTATTTAGGGCTAGTATATATGAATAAGCAGTGTGTAAATCTAATTTAAATTATAGTGGTTTATATGAATGGGAATTAATTGAAAATCACAGCTCTCTTCGGTTTTACCTCTTGTGAATAGATGTGTAAAAATGAATTACTTAAGTTCCCAATAACTCATAGATGGGACATCGAAATTTGAATAGGCAAGACTGAACATGTTTCATATGAGAACTGAAAGCCTTTAGTATGCACGTAATAAGACCCTAGCAGGTATGATAACTAGATTGGTTGATAATCTAACCGGTTAATCCTTTGAGTGTTCCTCTTCCTTTTCAGTTTGTAGCACACCAATATGCTTCTGCTTTGGACTAGGAGTTTCTCATGCACAGTGGTTATTCATTCTGTCTATCTGTCCGTCTGTCTGTCTATCTATCTATCTATCTTAATAATGGATCTCCATTTCCTTAGCAATTCCACAACGTGGGACATACAAGTGATAATCAACAGCTGCTGCTCATGGAATTAGCATAAAAATCTCCCTGCTTGAAAGAAGCTGTAATCTGATTAATTCTGCATCAAAGGTTATCGGGGACTCTCAAACAGACAAATAAGCAGCAGCAAGTGCAGTCTTCCAAGGAAGCATTTGGACACCATCCACAACTTTAAAATTAAGTATGTGTCAGATTGGCCCAGTGGTGGCTCAGAGTCAGGAGGTTATAGGTTCAAGCCTACTCCAGTAATTGAGCACATAATCTGTGCTGAAACTGCAGTGCAGTACTGAGGGAGTACTGCATTGCCAGAGGTGACGTCTTTCAGATGAGACACTTCAGGTAGGTCTAAAAGATCCCAGGGTATTGTCTTGAAGAAATGAAAGTTCTCTGAGTCAACATTCATTCCTCTACCAAAAGCACATAAACAGATTAACTGGTCTAAAAACAGAAAATGCTGGGAATACTCAGCAGGTCAGGCAGCATCTGTAGAGAGAGAAACATAGTTAACATTTCAGGTTGATGACCCTTCGTCAGAACTGGAAAAAGTTAGAGATGTAACAGATTTTTAAGCAAGTGTAGGGGCAGTGAAAGGGAGGAAAGAACAAAGGGAAGGTCTGTGATAGGATGGAAGGCAGGAGAGATTAAAAGACAAAAGGGACGATGGTGCAAGGCAAAAGGAGATGGTAATGGGACAAGTTAAGAAACAAAAGATGACTCTAGATGAGGTGTAAATGGCAATGGCAGAATCATCAACAGCTGCCATGTGAGAGAGGAAAAAAAATAGGGGCAGAGGTTATGGTCTGAAATTGTTGAACTCGATGTTGAGTCCAGAAGGCTGTAAAGTGCCTAATCGAAAGATGAGGTGCTGTTCCTCGAGCTTACGTTGAGCTTCATTGGAACAGTGAAAGAGGCCGAGGATGGAGAGATCAGAGTGGGAGTGGAGCGGAGAATTAAAGTGACAGGCAACCGGAAGCTCGGGGTCACGCTTACAGACTAAACGGAAGTGTTCCGCAAAGCGGTCACCCAATCTGCGTTTGGTCTCCCTAATGTAGAGGAGACTGCATTGTGAGCATCGAATACAGTATACTAAATTGCAAGAAGTACAAGTAAATCGCTGTTTCACCTGGAAGTAGTGTTTGGGGCCCTGGACAGTGGGAAGGGAGGAGGTAAAAGGGCAGGTGTTGCATCTCCTGCGCTTGCACGGGGAGGTGCCATAGGAAGGGGAAGGGGTGTTGGGGCTGATAGAGGAGTGGACCAGGGTGTCGTGGAAGGAGCGGTCCCTTCAGAATGCTGAAAGGGAAGGGGAGGGGAAGATGTGTTTGGTGGTGGGATCACGCTGGAGGTGACGGAAATGGCGGAGGATGATCTGTTGAATGTGGAGGCTGGTGGGGGTGAAAGGTGAGGACAATGGGAACCATATCGTGGTTCTGGGAGGGAGGGGAAGGGGTGAGAGCAGAAGTGCAGGAAATAGAACTGACACGGTCAAGGGCCGTGTCAACCACGGTAGAGGGGAATCTTCGGTTGAGGAAAAAGAAAGACATATCGGAAGCACTAGTATGGAAGGTGGCATCGTCTGAGCAGATGCAATGGAGATGGAGAAACTGGGAGAATGGAATCGAGTCCTTACAGGAAGCTGGGTGGGAGGAAGTGTAGTCCAGGTAGCTGCGGGAGTCAGTGGACTTATAGTGAATGTTTGTCAATAGCCTATCCCCAGAAATGGAGACAGAGAAGTCGAGGAAGGGAAGGGAAGAGTCAGAGATGGACCATGTGAAGGTGCTGGAAATTCATTTTATTGCTGTGACTACACTTCAAGAAGTAATTCATTGGTTATATAGCACTTTGGGTCATCCTAAAAGCATGAAAGTCTTTATATAAATGCAAGTTCTTTCTCTTTCTTGTTCATATGCACTAGCAGGTCCCCTGTGATCTTTCTCACAGTAAATTGATTAAGACAGTTTTATATTGATAGAATCACCATGTAAAGCGCAATGTAATATTCCATTGAGGTAGAACTGTGTTAAAGGTGGTTGTCATTTTAAGGCCACAAAATCTAATTGCTATAAGTAAACAAAACGCAAGATCATTCAGTTTAATTGTTGTTTAGTCGGAGAATTTTGCAGATTGGAAAGCGCACGTCAGTTTTAGAAGAACCCAGCATTTTAAGATTTTGTTGCACCCGTACACTGACATACCATTTTTAGCATACTATAGATATATTGGTACAAAAGCAAAATATTGCGGATGGTAGAAATCTGAAATAAAAACAGAAAATGCTGGAAATACTCAGCAGGTCAGGCAGCATCTGTGGAGAAAGAAACAGAGTTAACGTTTCAGGTCAATGACCTTTCATCAGAAATTTCTGACAAAAGTTCTCGACCTGAAACGTTAGCTCTGTTTCTCTCTCCACAGATGCTGCCTGACCTGCTGAGTATTTCCAGCATTTTCTATAGATATATTGGAGTTTGTCACAGTAAGTAGGTGTAGCATCTCTATCTTACCTGTCTGTGTCCACTTGGTGTTACTGCTTCTGTTCCTCATCTTTTCATTGTCTCTCTCTTTGTGTAGTGGTGTGCTTCTCTCTGACTTTCTCTTTTATGTTTCTCTGTGTGTTCTGCTTCTCTCACTCTCTCTCGCGCTGTTTTTTCCCTTTCCTCTATTGTCTTTTGCTGTTATCGCCTCTTCTTTCCTTTCAGGCACTAGGTACTGTAGTGGGTGGTGTGCCAGATTTGGGCAGTCGCAGATCAGATCATAGATGGGGGCGGGGGGGGGGGGAAGTGACGTGGTCAGGGCCACTAAATATGAAATGGATACGGTGCAAGTTAAATCAATTGGCTGGGATTCCATGATTAGAGAATTAGAGCAAAACATTAAGAGGCATACGGTTAAAGATAGGGGAAATCTGATACAGAAGAAAACTAGAAGACATACAAGAAGTATTAAGAGAAGCAAAAAGAGAGATTAGTAAGGCTAAAGGATGTATGAAAGAAAGCTGGCGGTCAACATTAAGGGAAGTAGTAAACATTTATAAATAAGAGGATAGTCAAAGAAGGGGCAAGACCACTTAGAAAAGAGGAAATCTTGTACTCGAGAGGGAAGGAAAGGCAGAGATGCTTAATATATATTTTGCTTAGGTTTTTGCTGAGAAAGGAGAAAGTCAGACTATAGGAGTACCCAAGGGAGAGCTACTACTGGAGATAAATATTCAAAAGGAAACTATTAAACATAGAAACATAGAAGATAGGAGCAGGAGTAGGCCATTCGGCCCCTCGAGCCTGCTCCGCCATTCAATGCGAACTTGGCTGATCATTCAAATTCAGTACCCGGTCCCTGCTTTGTCCCCATACCCCTTGATCCCTTTAGCCTTAAGAAATATATCCAGCTCCTTCTTGAATATATTTAATGAATTGGCCTCTACTGCCTTCTGTGGTAGAGAATTCCACAGGTTCACCACTCTCTGGGTGAAGAAATTCCTCCTCATTTCTGTCCTAAATGGCATACCCTTTATCCTTAGACTGTGACCCCTGGTTCTGGACTCCCCGACCATCGGGAACATCCTTCCTGCATCTAGTCTGTCCAGTCCTGTCAATTTTATAAGTTTCAATGAGATCCTATCTCATTCTTCTAAACTCTAGCGAGTACAAGCCCAATCGTCCCAACCTCTCCTCATACGTCATTCCTGCCATCCCAGGTATCAGCCTGGTGAATCTTCGCTGAACTCCTTCCATGGCAAGAACATCCTTCCTCAGATAAGGCAACCAAAACTGCACACAATACTCAAGATGTGGTCTCACCAAGGCCCTGTACAACTGCAGCAAGACATCCTTGTTCCTGTACTCAAACCCTCTCGCTACGAAGGCCAACATACCATTTGCCTTCTTAACCGCCTGCTGCACCTGCATACTTACCTTCAGCGATTGGTGCACAAGGACACCCAGGTCTCGTTGCACTTCCCCTTCTCACAATCTATTGCCATTCAGATAATCTGCCTTCCTGTTTTTGCCACCAAAGTGGATAACCTCACATTTATCCACGTTATATTGCATCTGCCATGCTTCTGCCCAATCACCCAACCTGTCCAAATCATCCTGTATTAAAAAGGCTCCTGGGATTGAAGGTAGAAAATTCACCAGGCACACTGGAGAGGGTGCACAAAAGATTTACAAGGATGATACCTAGCAGGAAAGGATGAACAGACTGGGTCACTTTTCTCTTGAAAAGAGAAGGCTGAAGGGTGACTTAATAGAGGTCTTTAAAATTATGAAAGGTTTTGATAGAGTGTTTCCACTTGTGGAGAATAGCAAAACTAGAGGCCATCAACATGAGATAGTCACCAATAAATCAAATGGGGAATTCAGAAGAAACTTCTTTACCTAGAGAGTGGTGAGAATGTGGAACTCGCTACCACAGGGAGTAGTTGAGGCAAATAATATAGATGTATTTAAGGGGAGGCTAGACAAGCATATGATGGAGAAGGGAATAGAGGGTTATGCTGATAGAGTTAGATGAGGAAGGATGGGAGGATGCTCGAGTGGAGCATAAGGGTAGGCATGGACTGGTTGGGCCGAATGACCTGTTTCTGTGCTGTATGTTCTATGTAATCACTCAACTCCATTTACCTGCCTTGTTTTCATATCCCTTAATACCCTTATGTAATAAAAATCTGTTGATCTCAGTCTTGAAAATTTCGATTGACCCAGCATCCACAGCCTTTTGGGGAGAGAATTCCACATTTCCACTACCCTTTGTGTGAAAAAGTGCTTCCTGATTTCACTCCTGAATGGCCTGGCTCTAATTTTAAAATTGTGGCTCTTGGTCTGGATTTCCTCACCAGAGGAAATAGCTTCCCTGTATCTACTCTATCTACTCCTTTTATAATTTTAAACACCTCAATTAGATCACCCCCACCCTAAACCCAAGGGAATACAAGCCACATTTATGCAAACTATCCTCATCATTTCACTCTTTAAGCCCTGGTGAATCTGTGCTGTACCCCAATAGGCCAATAGTTAATCTTGCAAGGATTAAAATAATGCTGATCGGAAAATTTGGGTTCTAAAATCCATAACATGGGTAGAAATTGGTGAGCATTTAGAAAGGAATGGTTGAGTCAAGGACAATCAGCATGGATTTATAAAGGGCAGATTGTGCTTAACTAATTTAATTTTTTGAGGAAGTTAGAGCGTACAGAGGGAAACAGTAGACATTGTATATATGGATTTTCAGAAGGCGTTTGATAAGCTGCCACATGAGATTTATTGTGCAAAGTAAGGCAAGAGAATGTAGGTGCATGGATAGAGAAATGACTAAGGCATAAAGAAGAGAGCAAGGGTAAATGGTGTGTTTCAGAATGGCAGGACGTGGATAGCAGTGTACCTAAGTGATCTGTGCTGGGATCCCTTTTGTTTCTGTTTATATGAATGGTTTGAGCATACAAGCAAGGAAAGATATCAAAGTTTGCTGATACCAAATTAGGAGATTTCGTAAACTGTGAGCAAGAATGAAAGAGATTGCAGGATGACATAGGCAGGTTAGTGGAGTGGGCAGATAGATGGCAAATGCAGTTCAATGTGGAGAAGTGTTAAGTATTAAGTTAAGTGTTAAGAAACGTGAAAGAAAGTATACCCTAAATAGGTAATATTCTTAAATTGAAGGAACAGAACGATCTGGTGGTGCAAATATATAGACCTACAAAGATGGGAGTGCAGATGGAATAAACTATAAAAATGCAAATGCATTTGAGTTTTAATATATATGGATATTGCATGCAAAACCATGGAGGTGATGTTGAATTAGTACAAGATATTGACTGGTTAGGTCACAGTTAAGAGTATTTTGTGCAGTTCTGAACATCTCATTATAAGGACACTAGAGCCATGGAAATGGTACAGCCATGATCATCTAGAATTATTCCAGGAACAACAGGTTATAATTATGAAGAAAGGATTGTAAAACTGGGGCTATTTTCACTAGAACAAAGAAAGTTAAAGAGGGATCTTATAGAGGTTTTCAAAATAAGAAAAGGTTTTCAGAGGGTAAATGTGAAAGATTGATTTTATTGGTCAGTGAATCAGCAACAATGGGGCTTAAACTCATGATTATATCACTAAAAGAATGAAAGAGAAAATTAGAAAACCCAAATTTCGCACCATGTTATTCGGACACAGAGGCCACGAATTTAATTCTGGAGGCAGGATGGGGGCGGGACAGCTGGTTTCCGGGTTCCGGTCCTGCTCCCAGCTGTCTCCGCTCTGCAGACGTGATTTTACCTTGATTGGCCTTATTAAGCCCGCCCTGCAGGCTTCCCGGCCAATTAACAGGAAGCAGGTCTGATGACATCATTTGATGACGCGTCATCAGCCGGTTTCCTTAAAGGGCCCACGTCCACATGGAGTTTGACAGTTAGTTCTGTCAGTGTTTGACAGCATTGAGATGCTGCAAACACTGACAATCACTGCACAAAGGTGGACTCCCTCCATATACTTATGTAGGGAGTCACAGCACGCAAAGAGGTTCTCTTCCCTTCTAAGGGTGGAAGAGACCTCCCCAGGACACCAATGCAGCCTGGTTGCACATTGCACAGGAGGGCAAAAGCAGGGATGTCGTCAGAGGTCCCTGGCTGCTGTGGCGCCAACCTTTCAATGCTCTCAGTGGATCACGAAACGTTACTGCAAAGCCACACTCAAACTCACCCTGCTGTGCCACTCAACCCATCCCCATCACTCTGCCTTCCATACCCTTCTCCTGCACATCCTTACTCACGCCAACTTACCTTGCACCTCCACCCAACCCTCTCTATCTACTTTAGCACTTCCCCATCTCACTAGCCACGCCTCATACTCACCCTCATCCTACTGCAAGCATACCAACTAACAACACACAAGGGTAGGCACTTGAGAGGTTTAGCCAATGTCCATGTGAAGTTTCTGGTAATGTGTTGTCATACAGTGAAATCGTTCTCCAAAAGTGCCCCTTATTGGGCAGATCTGAGTGCACCTTGAGAAGTGTCTTATTGAGTTCCAGTGATTGTTCAGTCATAACTCCCCCCCCCCCCCCCCCCTCCCCCGCTATAGTGATGAGTGTGCATGGAAAGGCTTGGACATTAAAGGGATACTTCACGGTGCTGGTGTGGGATAATGTCCACTTGGCGCATCAAGTGGCTGCCAGGGTTTACAGTGTCAAGTGACGAAAATCTGGCCATGGTGATGCCATCTCTGGCCTCCCGGGCAGCAATGTTGTCAGGGGCTGATGCCCTGTGTCCAGTGCAGCATCAGGTGATGGCGGAGAAGATTGGTGATGTTGGTGTGCCCGGTGATGTTGGTGTTGGGGATGATTGTGGAAGGATTCAGAGGACCAAGGTCTGATTCTTTCATTGGCTCCGATGTTGCTGGAATAGATGGCAGCTGCAGGTGAGATGATAGAAGTGATCTGTCACTGGTGAGAGAGGTTCTCCCAATGAGGTGGTACTGGACATACAGTTGGATATAAAAACTTGTAAGCTAAAGAAATCTCTATATGTATTAAAAATGCAGTAATCCACATTTTCTGTGCTCTGAAACTCACCATCTGCAACATGGCATCCTTGACACCACTTCTGCAGCTGTCAGCTTTTCACAAACCTCAGAGCAGACTCACAACACGCCAGATTGAGCTGGCATGTTCCCCGAACAGCGGGTAACCAGTGGGGGAGAAGGTAAAATGACAAGTAAGCCTCAAAATACTCCTAAATTGGCTCTTAACAAGTTATTTAAGTATGTGAATTGTCTCCCCCGCTGCTTGGTGTCGGGTTAGTTCTGCGCTGACAAACCCGACACCTAGGAGACTCGCATGGAGGTGGGTTGACAGCGGGTTTCCTACCCACTGTCAAACTTTGCTATTTTGACAGCGGACCCGCCTCCAAACCCGCCCTCTCAGCAAGATTAAATTTGCGGCAAGAATGTTTTACCACAAGTGACTACTGAAGCAGGGACTAGCATCATTTGAAAGGAAATTGGGTCTGTATTTGAAAAGAATGAATATAAAAGGATATGGGTAAAGTGCAGGGAAATGATCTTTATTAATGATCATTAGATTATACATTCATTGTTACCGTGCCCTGTTCTTTATGCTGATTCTCAAGCAACAATGATACCGTTTCAGTATTCTTTATTCTGGTTAGTGCTGTGATGTTTTGATCTAATCCATTTATACTACATTTGGTAACTCCAATTCTGAAATAAATAAATAACACCGGCAAGTGCATTTAAGCCCAGAGTCTGGACATGCAGTATTGCGGTGGCTTTAGATGTTGCAGATATCACCATTTTGACACCTTCAATGCTTACAAGTCCTAGAGGATTTCTGTGGGTTGTATTGTCCACAATGATTTGATGTGCTTTCCTAGAGGCGTAGGTAATAGCAAGATGGACCAATGTAAGAAGTCACACGACACCAGGTTATAGTCCAACAGCTTTATTTGAAATCACAAGCTTTCGGAGCGCTGCTCCTTCTTCAGGTGAAGTGGAGAAATGCATAAAGACACAGCTTATATAGTCAGAGAATCATGTCAGATGTTTACAGGTAACCTTTCCAACTGCCATTTATCACACCTCGGCAGAGAGATAATCACAGCAGTCAAAGGTGTGAATGGTGTCCAAACAGGTCAGTCAGGGAAACATTACATCAAAGAACAATGAGGTGGGGTCACAAGGGGTCAAATATTGCAGATGCTGGGGTCTGTATGAAAAACAAAAAAAGACAAAAAACATTTTTTTTGGCTGGAAATCACAGCAGGTCCGGCCGCACCTGTGTAGAGAGAACAAGCCAATGTCGACTCGAGTCTGGATGACCCTGCATCAGGTGGGGTTACATGTAGCGTGACATGAACCCAAGATCTCGGTTAAGGCCGTCCTCATGGGTGCGGAACTTGGCTATCAGTTTCTGCTCGACGATTTTGCGTTGTCGTGTGTCTCGAAGGCCACCTTGGAGAATGCTTACCCGAAGATCGGAGGCTGAATGTCCTTGACTGCTGAAGTGTTCCCCGACTGGGAGGGAACACTCCTGCCTGGTGATTGTTGCGCGGTGTCCGTTCATCCGTTGTCGCAGTGTCTGCATGGTCTCGCCGATGTACCATGCTCCGGGGCATCCTTTCCTGCAACGTATGAGGTAGACAACGTTGGCCGAGTCACATGAGTATGTACCATGTACCTGGTGGGTGGTGTCCTCACGTGTGATGATGGTATCTGTGTTGATGATCTGGCATGTCTTGCAGAGGTTGCTGTGGCAGGGTTGTGTGGTGTCGTGGTCGCTGTTCTCCTGAAAGCTGGGTAATTTGCTGCGAACGATGGTCTGTTTGAGGTTAGGCGGCTGTTTGAAAGCGAGTAGTGGAGGCGTGGGGATGGCCTTAGCGAGGTGTTCGTCGTCATCGATGACATGTTGAAGGCTGCGAAGAACATGGCGTAGTTTCTCCGCTCCGGGGAAGTACTGGATGACGAAGGGTACTCTGTTGGTTGTGTCCCGTGTTTGTCTTCTGAGGAGGTCTATGCGATTTTTCACTGTGGCCCGTCGGAACTGTCGATCGACGAGTCGAGCGTCATATCCCGTTCTTACAAGGGCATCTTTCAGTGTCTGTAGGTGTCCATCGCGTTCCTCCTCGTCTGAGCAGATCCTGTGTATTCGCAGGGCTTGTCCATAGGGGATGGCTTCTTTAACGTGGTTAGGGTGGAAGCTGGAGAAGTGAAGCATCGTGAGGTTGTCCGTGGGCTTGCGGTAGAGTGAAGTGCTGAGGTATCCGTCTTTGATGGAGATTCGTGTGTCCAGGAATGAGACTGATTCTGAGGAGTAGTCCATGGTGAGTTTGATGGTGGGATGGAACTTGTTGATGTTATCGTGTAGTCTTTTCAGTGATTCTTCGCCGTGGGTCCATAGGAAGAAAATGTCGTCGATGTATCTGGTGTATAGCGTTGGTTGGAGATCCTGTGCAGCGAAGAAGTCTTGCTCGAACTTGTGCATGAAGATGTTTGCGTATTGGGGTGCGAATTTGGTCCCCATGGCTGTTCCGTGTGTTTGGGTAAAGATCTGCTCAGACGAGGAGGAACGCGATGGACACCTACAGACACTGAAAGATGCCCTTGTAAGAACGGGATATGACGCTCGACTCGTCGATCGACAGTTCCGACGGGCCACAGCGAAAAATCGCATAGACCTCCTCAGAAGACAAACACGGGACACAACCAACAGAGTACCCTTCGTCATCCAGTACTTCCCCGGAGCGGAGAAACTACGCCATGTTCTTCGCAACCTTCAACATGTCATCGATGACGACGAACACCTCGCTAAGGCCATCCCCACGCCTCCACTACTCGCTTTCAAACAGCCGCCTAACCTCAAACAGACCATCGTTCGCAGCAAATTACCCAGCTTTCAGGAGAACAGCGACCACGACACCACACAACCCTGCCACAGCAACCTCTGCAAGACATGCCAGATCATCAACACAGATACCATCATCACACGTGAGGACACCACCCACCAGGTACATGGTACATACTCATGTGACTCGGCCAACGTTGTCTACCTCATACGTTGCAGGAAAGGATGCCCCGGAGCATGGTACATCGGCGAGACCATGCAGACACTGCGACAACGGATGAACGGACACCGCGCAACAATCACCAGGCAGGAGTGTTCCCTCCCAGTCGGGGAACACTTCAGCAGTCAAGGACATTCAGCCTCCGATCTTCGGGTAAGCATTCTCCAAGGTGGCCTTCGAGACACACGACAACGCAAAATCGTCGAGCAGAAACTGATAGCCAAGTTCCGCACCCATGAGGACGGCCTTAACCGAGATCTTGGGTTCATGTCACGCTACATGTAACCCCACCTGATGCAGGGTCATCCAGACTCGAGTCGACATTGGCTTGTTCTCTCTACACAGATGCGGCCGGACCTGCTGTGATTTCCAGCCAAAAAAAATGTTTTTTGTCTTTTTTTGTTTTTCATACAGACCCCAGCATCTGCAATATTTGACCCCTTGTGACCCCACCTCATTGTTCTTTGATGTAATGTTTCCCTGACTGACCTGTTTGGACACCATTCACACCTTTGACTGCTGTGATTATCTCTCTGCCGAGGTGTGATAAATGGCAGTTGGAAAGGTTACCTGTAAACATCTGACATGATTCTCTGACTATATAAGCTGTGTCTTTATGCATTTCTCCACTTCACCTGAAGAAGGAGCAGCGCTCCGAAAGCTTGTGATTTCAAATAAAGCTGTTGGACTATAACCTGGTGTCGTGTGACTTCTTACATTTGTCCACCCCAGTCCAACTCCGGCATCTCCACACCAAGATGGACCAAGTGTGCTCCTTAGCTTTTGTACAGCTGGGATCCAGAGGGAAGATATTAACTAGCAGTAGAATCAAGGGTCAATTTTTCTTTTGAAATATGTTAATCAGCACAGTTCTAACTGCATTTTTTGGAAGTCTATGCCATAAATCCAATACTCAATGTATCCTTCTCCAGTCTTGCCTGGGGTTGCCAACTTTGTACTTGCCAACAGCCTGTATTTTTGAACTCACAGTACAGGTTAAAAAGCCTACTTACATCTGTCATCATCTACACAAGCTACTTATCATGTCCCCTCTCAATCTTTTTTTCAATGAAATGTTCAATTTTGTGTCTTTTCCCATAACACGCAGCCTTAAATCAAGGAATCATCCTTGCCTCTCTCCTTTGAACCCTTTCTGATGCATTGATATTCTTTCCTAGGCTAGATACTCAGAACTGCACAATTTTCCAATTGTGTCCTTGTGAATGATCTCCATTGGAATATAACTTTTAAGCAGAGATTTTAAAATCTGTAATTAAAAATAGAGACTAGTTCCCTCCACTTAATGTCATAATGGATTTTTGATGTCTCCTTGTGAATGTTATCATAGTAACTCACTGAGCAGTTATGGCTTCATAAACACTTGCACATGTTACTGAATAAATAAATAGTCACCTTTACTTTGATATGAGTGCTATTGCTCCTCATGTCAAAACATAAGTAATTGAACACAGCATGAGAATTTACCTTTGCGCCATGGTGATGTGGAGAACTAGTAGGTCTCAGATAAGCAATGGTGTATGATTCTCTGACAGCTAAATGAACAGCAGGTGTTCCAGTAACATCACCTTTCTTGCCTCCAGTCTTATGTTTATTCCGTTTTCTTTGAAATTTGACGTGCATTTCAAATTATACCCAGAAATTAAATGTCCTATCTTGGGACACAAGGGCCTAGAAATTGGTTCACGACAGCAGGGAACCATCCCTGCACCGGAACGGGTAGGCCCGAGGCACACCCGATACTGGGCCTCGGGCCTCATGACACTGGTGAGCTGCAGACACTTGCTGGACATTCCCAGGCAGCTCGCTGGCAAAGAGGATTTAAATTTCTCAGGTAGGTCCTAGGAGAGGGGAACGATTGGGAGAAGGGGAGGAGGAGATAGGGAGGAGGCCGAGCAGGGACTGGCAATGCTCTTCGGCACTAAAATGGAACCGGGAGGAGCACTCCTGCAATAACAAAAGAAAGAACTTGTATTTATGTAGCACCTTTCACATTTTCAGGATGTCCCAGAGCACTTCACAGCCAATGAATTACTGTTGAAGTGCAGTCACTGTTGTTATGCGGAGGCTGACCGGGAAGGATGACGATCGGGAGGGAAGCAATCATGAATTATCTTGATTTGCTGAATAACCTTTATTGTTCTTTGTATTCTTATATCTGAGTGGAGTAGAAAAATTATTCCTGAGGGTGAATAAAATGTGAAATGAGAAACTAATGAATAACAGAAATCTATTCAACAATTTATACCCTCCCATGAATGGCTTAAAACGCAAAAAGGTAATCACCTTCCCTCCGTGGTAGCATTCTGACTTTGGAGTCTAAAGATTGTGGGTTTAAGCCCTGCTCCAACACATAATCTATGCTGACACTTCAGTGCAGCACTAAGGGAGTGCCGCATTATCAGAGATAACGCCCCAGAAATTACAGCACGCCGGAAAGCTGCCGGTAACAGTGCCGGCCAAGGTTAAAAGCCGCCCGCCAAGAGAGCACAGGTTGCTGCCTGCTAATTAACATCAGCGGTGCGGAGAATTTGTGGTATACGCGCTCTTTCCGGCGCTAAGCTCTGCAGGAGGCCGAAGGTCGCGTCTGTGTCCCACTTGCAGTTAAGGAGAACGAGGAAGAAACGAGCGAACCTGTAGGCCATGCACAGAACAGTTGCTGTATTTGTTACAACAATTTACCTGCCACCCGCTCACCAATCAATGTAACAGGCAAATTGTTTATGCATTTGTGGGGAGTCTGTCAACTGTGCCGGAGAAGTCTATGGTTTGATTGGACTTTGGGTTTTATGGGATCAGAGGAGAAGGGGGGAAGGTATGCCTAGCTCACAGGGCAAATTAACCCCTCATTGCGCTGAAGAAGGCATGCAGCATTCAGTACAATAGAAAAATACTGCGGATGCTGGAAATCTGAAACAACAACAGAAAGTGCGGGAAACACTCAGCAGGTCAGGCATCATCGTGGGGAGAGAAACAGAGTTAACATTTCTGGTCGATGACCCTTTGTCAGAACTGGAGAACAGAGCCAGAACAACTATGTGGAGATAATAGTCCTGGCTCTTACATTTGTCAGTTGAAGAGTCCTCATGGTCGCTAACGGTGCTGAAGCACTTTTAGTGGCTGCACACATGGGCGTACTTTAGAGAGGGCAGCAAGAGGAGCTGAAATTTTCAAAATGGATGAGCGGGTGTCAACTCAGCATTGCACGCCGATTGACGTCACGCTCCGACTAATTACAATACTTTTGGCAAGCGCAGGCAAAGGCAGCGCTGCCGGCCTACCGAAAATGGCAGCCACCACATGACCTGCGGACAGCAACGGCCACCATCTTTCTAAACCAAGATCCTTGTCTGCCTGTTCAGCTGGATGTAAAAGATCTCATGAAACTATTTGAAGAAGAATTGGGAGTTCTCTGGGTGTCCTGGCCAACATTCCTCCATCAGCCATCACCACCAAAAACAGATTATCTGGTTATTCATCTCGGGTCCTTGCTGTGTGCACATTGGCTGTGTGTTTTGCCTACAACACAATAGTGACTGCACTTCAAATGTAATTCATTGGACATGAATCGTGCAATATAAATGAGCCATCTTCTCATTTATAATAAATGGCCGGCAGCATAATAATTTAATGAAGAGCTTTTGACAATGTCATCAGAACCCTAAGGCTGTTTTGCTGTCTTGTATCTCACATCGGGCGAGAATTTCAGATCAGTGGAAACATTCTCACTGGTGCAAAATATGCATGTGGGTGCTATTACCTTCAGCACAGAATGTTTGAGGCTTTCATTATGCAGATGTAGTGCATGCAAATAAGACAGTTCATCTAAAGTAAGGATTTCCCCAGCTTTTAACACAAGTCCTGCCCATTCACAATGGGGCAATAAAAGTGAGCCGAATGGGGTAAGAAGCTCGTAAAGGGATGAGGTGTTTTTGTGTCGCCGATTTTTCAGAATTTATGAAGGTTGCCTTTAAAGCATCCCAACCTCATTTAATGCTTGAAGTGATGCAAGATGCAAAATGTATTGCACAATGGACTGTACTTAGTAATAAGGCCGAGCACTTTCCCACTGAAGTCTCGTTCACCCATTGTGCTCGCTGACCTACATTGGCTCCCGGTCTGGCTATGCCTCGTTATAAAAATTCTCATCCTTGCTTTCAAATCTCTCCCTGGCCTCACCTCTCCCTATTTCTATAACCTTCTCCAGCCCTACAACCCTCCGAGATCTCTGTGCTCTTCCCATTCTGGCCTCTTGCGGATCCCCAATTTCCATCCCCCCACCATTGGCGGCTATGCCTACAGCTACCTAGGACCTAAGCTCTGAAATTCTCTCCCTAAACCCCCTCTCATCTCTACCTCTTTCTCCTCCTTTAAGACACTCTTTAAAACCTAACATTTTGATCAAGCTTTTGGTCACCTGTCCAAATATCATCTTATGTGGCTCAGTGTCAAATTTTGTTTGATAACACTCGTGGTGAAGCGCCTTGGGACGTTCTACTATATTAAAGGCGCTATATAAATGCAAGTTGTTGTTGTTGTCGAAGAACAACAGCAGTATAACATAGCGGCCCAATTTCACTGCATTGTTGGATTCGTCAAGGGGCTTACTGATACACCCATGTGACCATGGAGGGCACTGGACACAATGCCATGGCCTACATGAACACAAAGTGGGAAACATTTCGTCACGCCCCCTTTGGGGCGCTAACTTCGCCAAGTAGCGCCCCAAAGGGGAGGGGCCTTGCGCAGCACGACCCGGGGCCCAGCTGGGACACCAGGGATTGGCGTGCCGGCAAAAGAGCCCGGCACTCAAGAAAAGTGCCGGGCTCACAGAGCGCAGCCAGCACTCCGCGGGGGGGGGGCTGATGAGGAGGATGGGGATGGCAACGGGGGCAGGTGTTGGCAGGCGGCCAGCAACAAAAATGGCCACCCGGCACCTCGATTTAATTAGCACCACCCCGGCCACAGGTAGACCCCCTGACCCCGTCGGACATAGCGTCCGGCGGTAAGTCGGGGGGGCGCTACCGAAAATCACGGCCGGGGCGCTGCGCACGGCGATGACTACATCGCCAGAGGCGCAGCGCTGCGGGGCGCTAACGGTTACTGCCGCCACTAACCTCCCGCTGAATTTCGCGGGAGGCGTTGGCGGCGCCGCGCCTGGGAGCTACTTGCTTTGCGCTCCGTTAGCGCCCTCTTAGGACGTTAACGGGAGGCGCAAAGCAACCGAATTTTTCCCCCAAAGGACTTCCATTGAATCAAGGTGCCGCTGTTAATGATTTGGAAACCGCATCAATCAAGGTGCCGCTGTTAATGATTAGGAAACCACATCATGCTGCTTCCCATGTAGCTGTCATGATGCTTTCATTTTAAGACAACCATCTGTGCAGGTCTGCTGTAAGGTGAAGGCAGTTTTGAAGGATTACTTCTTGGAAATAAGGCTAATGACACCCTAGCTATCTATGGAAAGAAGCAGAGCACAGATACAAGAAGACCCATGCAACTACTGTACCAGGCTCTTTATACTGCAACCCTGAGAGTGTCTCCAAGAAAATATAATTTTCTGCACAATTTACCTGTACAAAGAGGCCTTAGCATGGAGGAGGTAGAAGAAGTCATCCTGTAGCCAAGGCCAGAATAAGTGGCAAACACCGTCCAAGAGGATGCCACTGCAGAAACATCTGTGTAGCTGGGAAGACTAGTCGGCAATGCACTCATCCAAATCAGCTTAAGCTAAGTGCCTGAGCCACACCTCGACTAACCTTGCTGTCCACATGAAGAGGTTCAAGTCGCTCATAACATTGTTCTCTGCATTACCTTAACTAGCATGGGTACCCAGCCTTCGCTGTGCTACTACTCTATTCTGCACCATCAGAAAGAAACTGTCTGGACAAATTTGAAAGAAAGTGTTACCAATTCCCTACCCACCCCCCACCCCCCCCAATTTGTGGCATGTTTACATGAGTTAAGAGTTTCTTACTCCCAACGATTCCTTTTGGTGATAATGTATGTTGTGTATTTTTTCTCTCCTATTGTACTACCTATTCTAAGTGCTGCCCAGTTCAAGTAAGTTAGGTGCTGCCATTAGCACTACTGACTTAATAATTGTACAATTCTATAATTGTATTTTTTTCAGTAGCAAAGTACAGAAAGATATAATTTGTTTATATTTTATTATCTGAGACAAGTTTAGAACACATTTTTAACCTATCTTTCTATAAAAAATGAACAGTGTACAGTATAATGGAAAGTGCAATAATACAGGAAAATTGTATTGTAGATATTGACAGCTGAAGATTTTTTTTTCAGATCATATTGGAGAATTCAGTACATGTTTTTATTATCACCTACTTTTTGTAACTTTTTTTTAGGGATAAGCAAGGTGGATTGATACAACCCAGAAACTTCAAACACCTCAATAAAACGAAAGCTCGTAAAGAAAATGAAGAGCCATCTTAATTAAATATCTTTTTGTTCCTTCAAGGCTACATTCAAAGCTGCTAAAAATGAATAATGTACCACAGAGAACAAGCAACATCTTACAGTTCTAAAAAATCATTTTCCACACTTTTTTTAATGCTTAATAAAGTTCCACTGTTCCAAAGGTTTGCTTGTTTCTTGCTATTGTGTAAAGTCTATTTGTTATTATGTCTGTAAAAGTAATCCATTTGTTGTAAAGCACTTTCGGACAATCTGAAGACCTGTTAACGTGTTATATAAATGCATATATTTGATAGGGTGGATGTAGAGAAGATATTTCCACTTGTGGAGTATCCTAAACAAGGGGCCATAAATATAATAAATGCAATAAAGAATTCAGGAGAAACTTCTTTACCCAGAAAGTGGTTAGAATGTGGAACTTGCTACTATATCAAGGAAAACCCAAAGATGTTTTATAAGTACATAAAGAGCAAGAGAATAACTGTGATAAATCCATGTAGTGAAACAAGAACTCAAAGAGGCGAGATATTAGAATTAGTCAGTATACTTTATTAACAACTGCGTAGCAAACATACAGGCCTGCATCCTGCATCCTGGCATTCCACCTTTGCTGACCTTGACAGGAAGCAACCCCCTGACCTTAACTAGTGGCAGCACTAGCTACAGCACCACCGGGTAGATAACCTTAATCATAACATCCCAGATTACTATATTCCTCCCCCCTTAAGATTTCAGTATGAATTTCTTAACAACCAACCATTCCTAAGGGTCACATAAGTCTCCATTCACTATGTTCCATACTTGACGAATCTAACAGGTCAGTATCAATTTCTCTGGTGGCTTGCGAGGCCCTTGTGAATGTCTAACAGTAAAGTCCCTGCTTGTTTGTGCTGAAGCCACCAGCTGCTCCTGAGCAGTGCTCAGAGTATCTGACTCTGCAACAATGGTTTCCTCTTGACGAATAGGTTCCTGTGGAATTGTCTCTGTCCATGGTGGTGACACCACAGATGCACTTGGATAACTGGGGGCAACCCTGTCCTCAGCCATTGCATCTGGAACCTCAATTTCAATTTCCCCTTGTCTGGTAAGTATCTGATCTACATGTCTGCGTACTACCCTACCATCTCCCAACATGACCTTGTATGATACTGGACCTGTCATTGAGTCTATGAAGCCAGGAGTTCATGAGAAAAAATGGCATAGTGCAGGTGACCTCGGCTCCATATCATCTGTCCTCAAATGGACTTGCGGAGAGAGCCGTACAAACATTTAAAGAGATGATGAAAAAAAGCCAGAAGCCAGAAGAAGGGTTTCAACCCGAAACATCAACTCAAATTTCTCTCCACGGATGTTGCCTGACCTGCTGAGTTTTTCCAGCATTCTCTGTTGTTATTTAAGCCAGGAATCCACCTTGGTCCATAACTGAAATTCCTGGTAAGGACCGCATCTCCTTCTCCAAAACTTCGGCTCCTTGTTCTTTTGTCATGGTTCTCTTTTTGTTTGTTTTGTCTGTTTTCCATTTTCCTTTTTAGGTCTGGGTGGACAAGGTCAAGAGTGGAGCGTAGTCTACGACCTAATAACATCTCAGCAGGAGAGAGTCCTGTGGTGGATTGAGGTGTTATTCTGCAGCTGAACAGAACCCGTGACACTTTGGCTGCTAAACTCCCTTCTGCACTTTTTTTCATCATCTCTTTAAATGTTTGTACAGCTCTCTCCGCAAGTCCATTTGAGGACAGATGATATGGAGCCGAGGTCACCTGCATTATGCCATTTTTTCTCATGAACTCTTTTGTCTCTGTACTCACAAAACAAGTGGCATTGTCACTTACCACGATCTCCGGTAGCCCTTGATTACTGAAGCTCTGATGCAGGCAGCCTATAATAGTAGTGGAGGAAGCAGAATTAACAGGATAAACATCCATCCATTTGGAATGTGCATCAATGATTATGAGGAACATCTTCCCCATAAATGGACCCGCATAATCTAAGTGCAATCTTCTCCATGGTTTATCCGGCCACTCCCAGGGGTGGAGAGGAGCCGCTGCTGGTGCCTTCCTGTGTACCTGACGAGTGCTGCATGTCTTGACTAGATTTTCTATCTCCTCATCTAGCTTTGGCCACCACAAGTAACTCCTAGCCAAGGCTTTCATACGCAAGACCCCAGGATGACATTGATGTAGTTGCTCTAGGATAGACTGTCGTGCTGGCTGTGGAATAATCACTCGTGCTCCCCACAACACGCAACCATCCTGCACACTCAGCTCTGTTTTCCTGACACTGTAGGGTGTGAAGTCAGTCCCTTCCGGATGTTGTAGCCATCCCCTCACCACATATTCTCGAACTCTAGACAGTACTGGATCTTTACCTGTCCATGTTTTTACTTGCTCTGCAGTCACAAGTGCCGTGTCAGTGTCCTCCAACATCAAAACTCTGTCCTCTGGAGCTGCAAGGATAGGTGTGCCTGGCAGTGGAAGACGGCTCAAGGCATCTGTGTTCCCATGGTACTTGCCCGCCTTGTAGACGATGACATACTCATATGCCCTCAACGTCACTGCCCACCTCTGGATCCGGGGTGACACCATCTGTGGAACTGCTTTCATTTCATTGAAAAGAGAGATAAGAGGTTTATGATCGGTGCATATGGTGAACTTCCTGCCATATATGTACTTGTGGAACCTCTGTAACCCAAACATTACTGCTAACCCCTCTTTATCTAACTGGGAATAGTTTTTTCCGCTGGTGTTAGAGTTCGGGATATAACTCCTATTGGTCTTTCAGTTCCATCTTCCATGTGGTGTGAAAGAATTGCCCACACCCCGTAAGGTGAAGCATCACAAGAGAGAATGATGTCTTTCTCTGCATTGTAGTGAACCAGCGCATCCGACGACAGCATCAGTTTCTTGGACTGTTCAAATGAAACCCCCTGCTCCTCTCCCCACTGCCACTGTGTCTCCTTGCGCAGTAATTTGTGAAGCGGTGCTAACACTGTTGACAAGTTTGGTAAAAACCTGTTATAATAGTTCAGCAGTCCCAGGTAAGCTTTTAACTCAGCCACATTGGTAGGAGCAGGGGCGTTCTGCAGTGCTTGTACCTTTTCCTTGATTGGATGGAGCCCGGTGGCGTCCACTCTGTGTCCCAGGAACACTGCCTCATTCCCCAGGAAAGTGCACTTACACCTCTTGAGCCGTAACCCTGCCATCTCCAATCTCTGTAGTACCTCTCTCAAAGTGCTCAGATGCTCCTGGTCGGTTCTTCCCATCACCAGAATGTCATCCAGATAGATGGAAACATGCGGAATCCCTTGCAGTACACCTTTGATTGTCCTCTGGAAGATAGCTGGACTAGATGAGACACCAAACGGTAAGCGGTTATATGTAAACAAGCCCTTGTGTGTATTTATGGTGACATACTTCTTTGATTCGTCATCCAGTGTAATCTGCAAGTATGCATGACTCATATCCAACTTTGTGAATTTCTTTCCTCCAGCCAGGTTTGCAAAGAGATCCTCTGTTTTGGGAATAGGATACTGCTCTAATTTGGACACCCGATCGACCGTCAATTTATAATCGCCACAGAGTCTTACCGAATTGTCCGGTTTTAGAACAGGTACTATGGGAGCTGCCCATTCTGAACATCTCACTGGCTCCAGTATGTTCTCTCTCAATAGACGGTCAAGCTCACCCTCTACCTTTGGTTTCATGGATTAAGGCACAGATCGTTGTTTAAAAAACCTTGGCGGTGCCTCCTTGTCTACATAAATCTTAGCTGGGGGGCCATTACATGTGCCAAGTTCCTCCTTGAACACATTCTCATGTTCACTCAACACTTCTTGCAAAGTCAACTGTTTGCCCTCATCTATTTGATTTACTGCTCCCCAGTCTAATTTAAGTTCTTTTATCCAGCCCCGACCTAAAGGGTTTGGTCCGGTACCCAATACTATAACTACAGGTATCTGTTTCACTGTGTCCCGGTGCTGCACAGTCACATTAGCTGCACCTAATGTCGCTACTCGTTCACCTGTATATGTTTTAAGATGTAGAGAGCAAGACTTTAACTCTGGAACTTTTGCACGGTTCCACAATTTTGAGTACTCTGCCTTGTTCATTATGGTTACACCGCACCCTGTATCGACTTCAAAGTTCACCTTAGAGTCATTTACTGTCAGTTGCAATGTGATAGAGAACATTCCAAAAGTGGCTCCTAACATGCTATACATTATGAACATGTCCTCTTCTTCCTCAGCTCCCCCGCTGATGTGTTGTGCTCCATGTTTTTTCACTTCTCTTCCTTGGTTTTGCTTTCCTCCCCCTTTTGGTTTGGATTCCTCCACAGGTGATTTTGCCCTGCATGCTCGTTTAATGTGTCCTTGTTTCCCACACTTGTGGCACTTTTCCTCCAGAAACTGGCATTCACTCGCCAGGTGATCACCCTTGCATCTATAACATGCCTTCACATGCTCACGTTGTGGTTTCTGACGCACGTTTAACTTGTGCACAATAACCTGACCTGCAACTTGCTTAGCATTAGCCCTGTCTGAACCCTGTATTTCTTTTACATCTCGATTCGCTGTCTCTATGGCTTGAGCAAGTTCCAAAGCTTTTTCATAAGTAAGCCCAGTCTCGGATAATAATCTACGCTGCATTCGGCCGTCCATTATTCCGCAAACTAGCCTATCTCTCAGCATTTCCTTCAGGTTGCTCCCATAATTGCAATCTTGTGCCAATTTACGCAACACCGCTACATAGTCCATTACACTCTCTTCCTCTTTTCTGTTCCTTGAATTAAACTTGAACTGCTGTACAATCTCACTAGGCTTGGGGTTGAAATGTTCTTTGAGCAAGGCCACTAATTCAACAATTGATTTGTCTCCAGGCTTTTCAGGACTGAGCAGATTCTTCATCAAACTGTAGGTTTGGCTTCCCACTGAACTAAGCAGAATGGCTTTCCTTTTTCCGGCATCATTTATTTCATTTGTTTCGAAGAAATAACCCAACACTTCACAGTATTCCTCCCAGGTTTGTGCTCGAATATCAAAAGCGGAGACTGTTCCTACCGTGGCAGCCATGCTTCCGTCCAATTTACAGCTAACTTTAGCTCGTGAGTTTGTTCTTTAAAAGTCCCAGCAGACTTCACTTTTTCATGCAGTGTCCTTTTACCTCGTCGCCAAATGTGATAAATCCATGTAGTGAAACAAGAACTCGAAGAGGCGAGATATTAGAATTAGTCTGTATACAGGAAACTTTGGTTTATCCGGAGGTTAACTGTCCGGAATGCTCGAGCCACCGGCAAAAACCAGGAGCCATTTCGTTAGGTTTTTTTTCTTTTCGTTGCTTTTTTTTCACCAGTCAGGCTCTGCAAGGTCTCGCTGAAGCTGTTGCTAAGCTACAGCGATGCTTGCAAGGTACGGCCGACTGTTTAGAAGCTGTTGCTAAGCAACAGGGTTTGTTGCCAGATACGGAGCTCAAAATCTCCATATGTTTCAACATTAGCGCTGGTTTGTCCGGCAGTTTTGATGGGACGGCAACAGCTCGGTCCCGTCGGTGCCGGATAGCACAAAGTTTCCTGTACTTTATTAACAACTGCGTAGCAAACATACAGGCCTGCATTCTGGCATTCCACCTTTGCTGACCTTGACAGGAAGCAACCCCCTGACCTTAACTAGTGGCAGCACTAGCTACAGCACCACCTGGTGGATAACCTTAATCATAACATCCCAGATTACTATAATAACTAAGGAAAGAGTAGGGCCTATTAGGTTACCTTTTTGGTCTCTGTGTGGAGGCAGAGACGTGGGTCTGTCTTCACAGAAGAGAGGGACAATGTAGACATTGTAGTTGAGGAGGAGTGTGAAATATTAGATGGGATAAACATAAAGAGAGAGGAAGTATTAAGAGGTTTAGCATCTTTGAAAGTAGATAAATTGCCAGGCCAGGATGAAATGTATCCCAGGCTGTTAAGCGAGGCAAGGGAGGAAATAGCGGAGGCTCAGACCATCATTTTCCAATCCTCTCTGGCTACAGGCATGATGCCAGAGGACTGGAGGACAGGTAACATTGTGCCATTGTTTAAAAAGGGAGAAAGGGATAGACCAAGTAATTACAAGCCAGTCGGCCTAACCTCGGTGGTGGGAAGATTATTGGAAAAAATTCTGAGGGACAGTATAAATCATCATTTAGAAAGTCACGGATTAATCAAGGACATTCAGCATGGATTTGTTAAGGGAGAGTCATGTCTGACTAGATTGATTTTTTTGAGGAGGTAATGAGGAAGGTCGATCAGGATAGTGCATTTGATGTAGTCTACATAGATTTTAGCAAGACCTTTGACAAGGTCTCACATGGCAGGTTGGTCAAAAAAGTAAAAGCCCATGGGAGCCAAGGGAAAGTGGCAAGTTTTATCCAAAATTGGCTCAGTGGCAGGAAGCAAAGGGTAATGGACGATGGGTGTTTTTGTGACTGGAGGGCTGTTTCCAGTGGGGTTCCACAGGGCTCAATACTAGGTCCCTTGCTTTTTGTAGTATATATCAATGATTTAGACTTCAATGTAGGGGGCATGATTAAGAAGTTTGCAGACGATACAAAAATTGGCTGTGTGGTTGATAGTGAGGAAAAAAGCTGTAGACTGCAGGAAGATATCAATGGACTGGTCAGGTGGGCAGAAAAGTGCCAAATGGAATTCAATCCAGAGAAGTGTGAGGTAATACATTTGGGGAGGGCTAAGGCAAGGGAAAGCACAATAAATGGTAGGATACTGAGAAATGTAGAGGAACAGAGGAATGTGAAGGTAGCAGGACAGGTAGATAAGGTGGTTAAGAAGGCAGATGGGATTCTTTCCTTTATTACTCAAGGCATAGAATATAAGAGCAGAGAGAACTGTATAAAACACTAGTTATGCCACAGCTAGAGTACTGTGTACAGTTCTGGTCACCACATTGCAGGAAAGATGTGATTGCTCTAGAGAGAGTACGGAGGAGATTTACGAGGATGTTCTCAGGACTGAAGAATTTTAGCTATGAGGAAAGATTGGATAGGCTGGGGTTTTCTTTGGAACAGAGGAGGCTGAGGGGAGACTTAATTGAGGTGTATAAAATTATGAGGGGCCTAGAGTGGATAGGAAGCACCTATTTCCCTTAGCAGAGGGGTCAATAACCAGGGGTTGTAGATTTTAAAGTACTGTAATTGGTAGAAAGATTAGAGGGGAGTTGAGGAGAACTTTTTTCACCCAGAGGGTGGTGGGGGTCTGGAGCTCACTGCCTGAAAGGGTGGTGGAGACAGAAACCCTCATCACATTTAAAAAGTACTTGGATATGCACTTGAAGTGCTGTAAACTGCAAGGCTACGGACCAAGAGCTGGAAAGTGAGATTAGGCTGGATAGCTCTTTTTTGTCCGGCGCAGACACGATAGGCCGAATTGCCTCCTGTGCCGTAAATTTCTATGATTCTATGATATATGGAATAGTTGAGGTGAATAGCATAGATGCCTTTAAAGGGAAGCTATAAGTACATGAGGGGGAAAAGAATAGAAGCATATGCAGATAGGGTTAGATGAAGTAGGGTGGGAGGAGACTTGTATGGAACATAAACATCGGCATAGACCATTAGGCCAAATGGCCTGTTTTTGTGCTGCAAATTCTATGTAATTCTTTCTTCAGGCCATATGGCAGTGGCTGGTGGTTTGTAATGAAATCTTTAACCTCACAAACTGACTTTTAGGTGTAATGAAGTAAAGTGTAATAATTAAAGCATTTACTTCAGTCTACTTAGGTAATATGATATTTATCTGAGCCTTAGGAGAACAGTTACCACTATACTGTTTAGGAATGCATATTGTAGATATTGTAAAATAGAACTTGCTCAGAATTTTTAATAGATTTTAAGTTTCTAAAAAAAATCTTTATTCATTCAACTCCCACATATGAACAGGAATTGCTATTATTCTTGGGATAATGGTCATTTCTATTCTTAGGTTGGGGGGGTAAACATTTATTACCCGCACCCTCCCTGCATCCCCGTAAATATCGGGGCCATTGAATCTGAAATACTTTCTGAACTACTACCCATACCTTATCAGTGCGGGTACCTTCCATGGAGGTGACAGTCCCCAGCAGGTTTGTAGAAGTTCTGGAATGCCTTGGATTTGTAGTCAATAGGGCCTAGAAATTCGGTTGGTAGCGCCAGCGATTAGCGCCTAAAGAGCCCGAGAATTGGGGCTTTACCCAATTTTTGGGTGGGCGCAGTGAATATAGCGCCACCTCCCATATTGAGTATCCTTTTAGCGCCGGCGCTAACTCTTTGTGCGCGGGCGCAGGCAGATCATGACATCATTTCAGTGTGCAACGCCTTTTTGGCGCCCCGGACCCGATATTCGGTGGCGCCCGCAACCTTTCCGCCTGGCGCTATTAGTGACAGTTGGATGGAGCGTTCCCAAGCCCTTCTCGGACTCGGGGCGCTATTTAAAGGGGACAGCACTAGTATAAAAGCTGCAGCCATTTGGGCTGGCCATTCTGATCGTTGCTGGAGAGAGTTGCTGACCTTCTGTTGGACAGTACTTTTCTCATTGAGCCTTCGGAGGCACTGGCACTGGCAGCTTGAGGGCCCGGCTCCCGAGCTGGTGATGCAGCATCTGAAAGCAGGGAGGTGGAAGAGTGGCTTTAACAAAAGGACAGCTTGGTAGCAAGGGATGCCAGATTGTGGCAAGGCTATGACATGGGTCCACAGTGAGAAAGCATGCTGGCGGGGGGAACAAGTGGAAGGAGACAGTTGTAAAAGGTGAGAACCTTACCATCGCTGTCGACAATGGGGTCGGCAGCTGCAGTGGTTACAGGACCACTCAGACGTCCTCCAAGAATCTGGTGGACTCTCTCCTCGAGATCCGTGAGAGTGACCACTTGTGGAGGTCCTCCACCAGTGCGAAGCTGGTCTTTGCCAATCCTTGCCAGCTTGGACTGCAGGGGAAAGGAGGGGAAGTTATGTTACCTGATGCCCTGAGTGATCATCTCATGCCCCCCCCCCCATGGTGCAAGAGCCCTTACATGACGCCTTGAGTCAAATGTGCATGTTTGTGCCCAGAAAGGGCCATGGGTGCTTGCTGGCAGATGGCCAATGGGGCACAGGCCACCCTGTAGCCATAAAGTCAGGTGCAAATGAAGGGATGCAGAAGTTTGCAGAAACAACACCCACCGTCATTGGTCAGGGCTCCTGGTCACCATGCTGCTGCAGTTGACCCTCTGGCATACATCCCTCCAAACTCATCGGTAGTCCTTATGAATCGGCCTCCTGCCATTGTCTGGGTAGAGAACATCTCGCCGGCGCTCCACTGTGGCCACCAATTGCTCCAGAGCCTTATTGGTGAAGCGCTCTGCTCTCTGTCTCACCTTCTCCATCTGGTCCAAGTTTTTAGCGCCAGAGAAGGGCGTGCGCCGATTCTGAGGCCTACAGGGCGATGAGTGTGGAAGCTGAGGCTGACTGACCCACCCCTTTAAGAGCCGGCCGGCGCCTGGAAGTCTCGTGGTTATCGGTAATTGAGATCACCTGCGCTGCGCCCGTCCGCGCCGATATTGGGTAGCGCCGGAAGTTTTGCGCCTTAGGAGGCCCGTGCAACGTCTGAATTCGCGCCTCAATCACCTTTGGGGGCGATGCAACCCAATATCGCGCCAGGCGGCGATAAGTTTCGTCTGGCTATAAACTTTGCGCAGCGCCAGTTCTAACGCCTCAAGCGGGGCTATACCCAATTTCTAGGCCTAGGTCTTTTGGTATAATTGTACCCTGGAATTGAGCTGTTGTGATGATGTCATTGTATATTATCACTTCCTTTGGCTTTGCAATAATTACTTCCAAGTCTGCACTTTCTACTTTGAATTTAACCCAGATGTATTGTATTATGCATTGACCAAAATTCTATTCAAGCCAATTATTACTGGACAGACTGATTCCACAAAAAAACAAGCTGCCAAATTCTGTATGTGCAATGCACACTAAACATGTGTGGTATGCCCCATTCAAAGTAGGGTTTAATACTTCCTATACAGTTTGAGTAAAACTTAGTCATAACTTGCTTGTACATTTTGTCCTAAATATGAATCACCAGCGATGACTTATACAACAGAATGTAAGGAGGCACATGATGGTAATGTATCCTTAACATGAATTCTACAATGTGCAGTTAAATGAGAAGTATTTAAACAAACACAAGTTCAGTTGACTCTGAAGAGTGGACAAAATAATTAAAATTAAACTCTCTCACTTCTTGTCAGCTCAATAATTCTTCCTGTGGTATAACCTAGATCCACAATATAATATTCTGTTAGTGAGAGCAGTCCCTGTGGCCAAACTGAGGTTCACTAGCACTAAGAGACACTCTCCTAGTGCACCATAATTCTCTCAGTTCCTAGACAGAACTCATGTTAAGGCTACAGTTCGGTCCTTAGTAAGTGGCCTACTGTTTTTAATCTGTTTTATCTCTAAATGTGCGTAATTAATTTCAACATTCAAAATTCACGAATCTACTCTGTTTGTCTCTTTCTCCCTGTGAATTTTTCTCCATATTCCTCCTGGCTACACTCTAGCAATTATTGTGGATTTTTTTTAACATACAAACATTTATTCCTTATCTGAACCATCTTGTAGTTCTTAATTTTGCTATAAGATTTTATCTACAGCTTTTTCAAATCTTTTTGATGCTTTTTGTATAGTCCACTCCTTTATTCTGCTGCAAAAGGTCTTTTGTCTCGTGGTCTTACTTACTCCACACCATATTCAGGCTTTAACTATCCTCTTTATCTCCTCTTAGCTCAAATGCAAGCCCACTTGTCACAATCACTTACTCCTGACTCCTAAATTAAATGTTAGATGGAGTAGGGTGTGGGAGGAGGCTCGAGTGGCGCAAAAACACCGGCACAGACCAGTTGGGACAAATGGCCTGTTTCTGCGCTGTGAATTCTATGAAATTCTATGTATATGTACTTGAACTGGCAGACACTCTCTACTAAATGCCATTATGGCACCTAGCTTAATGTCCCTGCATTAGTGTTACCACAATAGGTTTACTTCTGGATTTCTATAAATTAGCACATTTGGCCTTCACACCTTACTTGACAATTCAGACCTCCAGTTCATTTTCCGTTTGAAGTTATGTTCTTTTGCCACATTCCCTGACAAATAGTTTCTGAATATCTCTATTTATTTACTCAACTGTACAGTAAATTAATGCTGTCTTCCAACTGTGTCGCATTTTTCTGTGTATCACTCGTTGTTCTGTAACCGTCTTTAAGCTCTTGATCCTCCCTAAGCTTCCACTCAGCTGTCAATCAGCTGTAACTGGCCCCTGCCATGATCCCAGGGCCACATCCATCTTGGGACAGTTTTATTAGAATGCTGTCAAAGGTTGATCTATTCCCAACTTGAGGCCCAAGAGGTTGCTTGATTTCAATCTGTTGCTTTTTTGCTTCTATCTCCTAGCTCTGGAAGCAAGTGCACTATAACTTCCCTCCTCCTGTTTAATTGGAAATACCACCCAGTCTCTCTGAGTCAGAGCATGGGTTCTCCCGAGTTCCAATGCATGACACTTCCCATTAGTAACTTTACCTGCCTCCCTTCACTCAAGGGGAGGCACGAGCATTCAGTATGATGTAATAGAGTATTTTAGGCTTTCAGAAATACACAAAGGGCCATTTTTACAGGCACGGGATCTTGTATGTTGCATGAGCACTGTAGCAAATTCTACAGGGTGCAATTTTGCTGGCCAAAATGGGGCTGTGGCTCGGGTAAGCAAAAGGCTTGTTTAAATGGAAGAATTATTTAAAGAAGGTCCCATGCCAAATGCCAAGAGTTTCAGCCAAACTCCACAAACAGCACACACCTTGCCCGAATAAAATGGGCACATGACGACTCTAAATGCCTGACCTGCTTTAGTATAATCCTTAAAGCAGAAGTATTGTTATTGCTCTCGAAGGCGAACTGTTGCCATTTTTCTGGCAGCGAGCATTTATCTATTTTTACAACGAATAAAATAGAAATTACAACAGAGAAACAGGCCGTTCCTGTTGGTGTTGATCCAACACACCACAGTCGACCTAATCCCATGTGCCAGCTGTGTTCCTATACCATTCTATCTTCAACTACCTATTCTTACAAAAGTTGACAAAAGTCTCTCCTTTAATCATTAACACCGATAGTGCATTCCACAGCCTCACAACCCTCTGTGTAAAAAAAGGTTTCTCCCCCTCTCTGTCCCGAGGGGTAGGCGCAAAGCAACTAGCGCCCGGGCACGGCGCCATTGATGCCTCCCGCGGAATTTAGCGGGAGGTTAGCGACGGTGGTAGCTGGTAGTGCCCCACAGCACTGCGCCTCCAGCGATGACATCATCGCCGTGCGCAGCATCCTGCTCGCGCCCTGGCTGCAAACTTGGCTCGCGCCCCCTGACCTACCACCGGACGCTGTGTCCGACGGGGGGGGGGGGTTGCGGCCGGGATGGCGATAATTAAAGGGCAGGTGTTAGGCAGCCATTTTTTTTGAGCTGCTTGCCAGCACCCGCCCCCTCTGGCCTACTCCTGCGGGGTGCCGGCCGCAATCGGTGAGCCCGGCACTCCTCTTGACTGCCGGGCTCTTTTGCTGGCATCCTGCTCCCTGGTGGACCAGCAGGGCCCCGGTGCGCGCTGTGCTAGGCCCCTCCCCTTTAATCAGGGGAGGGAGGCCCAGTGCACATGGCGCTGCTGCACGTAGCGCCGCAATATTCAATGGGAGCGCCCCAAGAGGGGGAGGGGGAGCGCTTCCAGTCATGCCCCGCCTCTTGCTTGGGGTGCTACCATTGAATTTCGGGCGCAGGGGTGCTAACTTTTTCAGGGCGCTAAAAGTAGCGCACCGGCAAAGTTATCGCCCCAAAGGGGGCGCGAGCCAATTTCCCCCCCCCTTAATCTTATATCTATGTCCCTTTGTTCTAGACCCCTCAATCATTGGAAACAGTCTGTTTGTCTCTATTCTATCCCATCCCTTCATACCTTTAAATACCTCCATCAAATTAAATCTCTGCTGGCCTACCAGTAACAAGCCACCATTCTTCAAATTTGGATTCCTCATATCAGGCAACAACAGCTTGCATTTATATAGCGCCTTTAATGTATTAAAACATCCCAAGGCACTTCACAGGAACGATTTCAAACAAAAATTGACTGAGCCAAAGGTGGCGACAGTAGGACAGGTGACCAAAAGCTTGGTCAAAGAGGTAGGTTTTAAGGAACATCTTAAAGGAGGAGGGAGAGGATGAGAGGCAGTGAGGTTTAGGGAAGGAATTGCAGAGCTTGTGGCCGAGGCACCTGAAATCAGGGCCGCCAAATGGCCGAAGGATATCGGAGATGCACAAGTGCAGCACTAGGCTCCAGGCAGCAGCTTAGTGAATCTATGCTGAACATTTAAAATTTTGTATAGCATTTTTTGCTTGTGCATTTTTACAATA
The DNA here is from genome assembly GCF_052327205.1 of Somniosus microcephalus. Lineage (NCBI taxonomy): Eukaryota > Metazoa > Chordata > Chondrichthyes > Squaliformes > Somniosidae > Somniosus > Somniosus microcephalus. Next base: position 279,798,549 of record NC_140991.1, on the reverse strand, counting down.
TCCTTCACCTTGCACAACAAGACTGTTCTACAGTTTTTTTTTAATTGCTCCTACATTACAAGTTGCAGTTAAAAAGCTGCGAGGGTGGGAATCGCTTAAGGTGGGAACATTGTGCTTCATAAATTACATAAGGAGGACGCTTTCATACATGGTAAAATGGTGCCGCAAGCAGAATGTTTGCTTCCATTAATAACTAAGGAGCTGTATTTATAGACGGCAGCACTCCTACCTGAGTATGTCAGAGGACAACTGTCTTCACCCCACTGCAGTGTCATCAATCAAACTGTGCCATCTGCTGCATTCTTTCTTGCATAAAACATAAAGGGTGAGACTGCTCTTCCCATGATTCTGAAGGTAACAAATGGCATTAAGGCTCCAATGGTACAGGATTCTTCCAGGGCACGAGTGCCAGAGAAGCCCGTCTGCTGTTCATTCCACTATGAAGCGAGTATCTGATACCACACTTGCCCCAGGAAACACTTTTATAACATTCCCAATGGAAAGACATCAACTGAAGAGGGCAAAGAATTTTTACTGGCCGCAGGATTCCCAGCAGTCCAGATCCTTCTAGGTGGAATCCATGTGGCCACATGTCAACCGTAATGCACACTTAACAGGAAAGGATACCACTCCATTAATGTGAAAGTTGATACTGCACGTTAATGAGGAAGACTGAAGGACCTTCAAATGGAAGCATCATAAGAAAATGAATGGAAGCCTGTTTCAAGAGCAGGACCTTTGTGTCCATGGCTGATGACCTCATTTAGAAGCCTCCACTGAGCAGACGAGTGCAAATACCATGAGAATGGGGGAGTTCTCCCCGGTTTCCTGGCCGACTTTTATCCCTCAACCAACAGCACTAAAAAACAGATTATCTAGTCATTATCACATTGCTGCCACGTTTCCTACATTATAAAAATGCTTCAAAAAGTACTTAATTGGCTGTCAAATGCATTGGGACTTCCTGAGGTGGTGAAAGGCGCTTATATAAATGCAAGTTATTTCTTTTCTTCTTTCTTACTGTCAAGCACACCATACAGGTACTAAAGTAGTAAAGGTGTTTGTAGTGTATGTGCCTTTAAGGGGAGAACTACTTTTTACAGCTCCTGTATACTGTAGTACCGGCAGTGACCACACCTGTATATAACCCTGAGTAGGGATCTGTACTGTTTAGTTTTAGAGCAACCCTCATCCAGTAAACACCTGTTGATTGTTCCTCTGCAGTCTCTGTCGATTATTTGAAGGACACACTACCTAAAGATTCACGGATTCAACATTGGCGACGAGGTGATTCGAACCTACCTGCAACTCTGCAGAAGAAGGCCGATTCCATCAGTGCGGGCGTCGACCATCCTGAGAGGACTTGAGCAGGCAGAGGAGGCTGTGGAGAGCTGGGCTTGGTTCTCCAGCCGCGACGATCCAGCACAGCGGGCTGGCAGCAGGTACGGCGCAGACCCTTCCCGGACAGCGGTGGCGGGAGCCGACCGACGGCACAGAAAAAGGCCGAGCAGCGTCGACGAGTAAGAGAGAGGGTAAAGCGCACAGGGCGCAGCCGGGGTTGAAGACCGAGCGGCGTCAACGAGAGAGGGTGAAGCGCGCAGGGCGCAGCCGGGGTTAAAGACCGAGTGGCGTCAACGAGAGAAGCGCGCAGGAAAACACGCAGAGCGCGGTCGGTGTTCAAGGGGCTGAGCAGCGACCGCGGGGGAAGAAAAGAAAGCGTGGGAGACGCCATTTGGGCCGCAGCGGAGAAGAAAGGGAAGCGTGGGAGACGCCATTTTGAGCCAGCGGAGAAGAAGGGAGAGCGCGGGAGACGCCATTTTTAGCCAGTCTAACCACACCCAGGGATGCAGAAGAGTGGCAGGGTCACAGCGTTCAGCAATGAAGTCGAAGATTGGGCGACATATGTAGAACGCATAGAGGTGTACTGCAAAGCGAATGAAGTGCCAGATGCCAGGAAAGCACTGGTATTGTTGAATTCCATGGCTGCAAAAATGTACGGCTTACTGCGAAACCTAGTCACCCCAGAGAAGCCAGTGGAAAAGGATTTTGAAAGCATAGTGGCAATCCTACAGGACCACTTAAACCCCACACCGCTGCTGATAGCAGAAAGATTTAAGTTTCACAAAAGGAACCAGCATAAAGACAAAAGTAATGCTGAGTATTTAACGGAACTGCGCAAGCTATCAAAACACTGCCAGTTTGGAACGGGACTAGCAGATACTTTAAGGGACAAGTTTGTGTGTGGGCTTCAAAGTGAAGGAACCCAGAAACGGCTTCTATCAGAAAAGGATCTTACGCTGGACAAGGCTTTCAACATGGCAGTATCACATGAAGCAGCCGCACGGGGCGCTGCAGAGATACAATGGAGACCGCAAGAATATGGCACAAATGAAATGTCATATGGAGCAGTGAAGTGTTATCGCTGCGGCAGAACAACACACGACCATAAGGATTGTTGGTTCAAGGACCAAGTGTGCAGACAGTGTGGAAAAGTAGGACACATAATAAGAGTCTGCAGGTCGGGAAAGAAAACCAGCAGCAAGAAACCTCCACAGGAGAAGTACAAAAAGGTACATAAGGTGACAGAGAGTAGTTCAGACGAACAGAAAAGTGATACAGACTCCGGAAGCAAGGAGCTGGGTTGTCTGAAACTACATAATGTAACCAAAATGGAGGATCACCAAACTATCTGGGTCACGCTCAAGATAGACGGAGTCCAAGTGAAAATGGAATTGGACACAGGATCAGCCCTAACAGTCATAAACCAAAGGGACTACAAGCGGCTATTCTCACATATACCCTTGAGAGATAGAGATTATCTTGAAGACGTACACGGGGCAAAAAGTCTACCCCAAAGGAAAAATAAGGGTGAACGTGATATACAATGGCAAGGAAACACCAAAAATGGACTTATATGTGTGGTGTATGTAACCGTTCCACCTTTAAGAGAACTATTTTAAGAGATGCACTACTTTATCTTGGCTGCTGTATACTGTAATACCGGTGGTGACCACACCGGTATATAAGTGCTGTGTAATGATTTATTGGGCAGTTCAGCCTGACCTTCGACTAGTAAAGACCTGTTGAATTTATTCTTGTGGTCTGTGTGCAGTGATTCTTATTAACAATAACTAGAACACACAGACTTAACAATATGTATTGCCAGATGGAGGACCACCACTACTAGGACGTGAATGGATCCGGAAGATACAGTTAGATTGGCATGCCATACAAGCACTGACGGTAGATGCCAAAAAGGATGACGACGTCACACCTGGACGACTGTCAAAAATGCTAACTGACGCACAAGAAGTGTTCCAGGAGGGACTCGGAACACTAAAAGGCATAACAGTGACGATCAAAATAGAGGAAAATGCAAGCCCTAAGTTTTTTAAGGCCAGCCTTATGTGATCCGCCCAGCCGTCAAAACAGAGCTGGAAGGTTTGGAACGTTCTGCAGTACTGTCCAAAGTGGACTGGAGCGAGTGGGCTACACCCATCGTTCTTGTAATGAAGAGGTCGTTGAGTAATACGCCTGGGGAACCAAAGAAGATTCGCATCTGTGGGGACTTTAAGGTGACAGTGAACCCAGTCCTTCACACGGTACAATATCCGCTTCCGAGGATTGAAGATATTTTCGCCTCGCTATCTGGAGGAAAACGCTTCACTAAGATTGATCTGGCCCAGGCATACCTGCAAATGGAGGTAGAAGAAGCCTCGAAACAGTACCTCACAATCAACACTCACAAAGGTCTCTACCAATACAACCGGCTGGTGTTCGGGGTAGCATCAGCTCCAGCTATTTGGCAAAGGGCAATGGATCAAGTCCTGCAAGGGATTCCAGGGACCCAGTGTTATTTGGACGACATCCTGGTCACGGGCAAAAATGACAGTGATCACCTCGCCAACCTGGAGCAGGTGCTCACTAGATTGAAGGAATATGGGCTCCGAGCTAATCGCCACAAATGCGAGTTTTTCCAGAAGCAGATTGTGGCCATGTTATTGATGAAGAGGGGTTACATAAGTCCCCTGAAAAGATTGAGGCAGTAGTCAAGGCTCCAGCACCGGAAAATGTGTCACAACTGAGGTCGTTCCTCGGGCTGGTGAACTACTACCATAAGTTCTTGTCGAATTTGTCTACGTTACTACACCCACTGAACACCCTACTGCAAACGGGGGTACCTTGGAAGTGGAATGACGAATGTAAACGAGCTTTCCAGAAGTGCAAAGAATTGATCACATCAAAAGAGGTGTTGGCTCATTTCAACCCAGCACTACCAATTCGGTTGGCGTGTGATGCATCACCCTATGGTATTGGAGCGGTGCTGTCGCACAAATTCCCGGACGGCTTGGAGAGGCCAGTAGCCTTTGCGTTTCGGTCACTAACCTCAGCCGAGTGTAACTACGCCCAGATTGACAGGGAGGCCCTCAGCCTAGTGTGGGGAGTGAAAAAGTTCAACCATTATCTGCACGGGCAGAAGTTCACCTTGCTGACTGACCACCAACCACTTGTCTCCATCTTTAATCCAAAGAAGGGCGTTCCGGTGATGACTGCGCAACGGCTACAAAGATGGTCCCTTTTTCTAGGGGCGAACCAATATGAAATAGAGTATAAGGGCACGAAACAGCATGGAAACGCTGATGGGCTATCACGCCTGCCACTGCCTACTGCGGAGGAAGCACCAGCAGTGGACCCTGTCGAAATATTTTATTCGACTATAATTGAACGCTTGCCAGTAACTAACGCGGATATAGAGAAGGAGACCCGAAATGACCCAACACTGTCTCGGGTATATGATTTGACGGTGAAGGGATGGCCAACACATGGCGACTCACTGTTGCCAGCATTCTCATCCAGAAGAGAACAGCTGTCAGTATGCCAGGGGACTTTGATGTGTGGATCCCGAGTGGTAATTCCACCCAAGTTAAGGGAGAGAGTGCTCAATGAGCTTCACGAAGGCCATCTGGGAGGGGTGAAAATGAAAAGCCTTGCTAGGGCTTATGTGTGGTGGCCGGGGATCGATCAGCAAATCGAGGACCTGACAAAGAGCTGCTCAGGATGCCAGAAGGTCCAAAATGCACCACCACATGCCCCTCTACACCCATGGGAGTGGCCCTCCTCTCCATGGCAACGGGTGCATATTGATTTTGCTGGTCCATTCATGGCCTCAATGTTCTTAATAGCCGTGGATGCGCACTCGAAATGGCCTGAGGTGATCAAAATGTCCTCCACCACCACGGAGAAAACGATTGCAGTCCTACGGACCATATTTGCCAGGAACGGCTTGCCAGAGCAGATTTGCTCTGATAACGGACCACAGTTTGTGTCCGAAGAGTTTCAGAAATTTATGAAAAGGAATGGGGTAAGGCATTACACATCCGTCCCGTATCATCCAGCCACAAATAGATTGGCTGAGAGGTTCGTACAAACCTTTAAAAAGGCCGTAAGGGCCATGTGCGATAACGACATTCCACTGCAGCATAAGGTGGACAATTTCCTGTTAGCCTACAGAAATGCGACACATGCAGTTACCAACCAGACCCCGGCCATGATGTTCTTTAACCGAAGGTTGAGCTCTCGTCTGGATTTGCTCAGACCAAATGTACGAAGAAATGTTGAGAATAAGCAATTCCAGCACATCAATGAGAAGCCGACAAGGAGCTTCAATGTAGGGCAACCAGTCTTGGCCTGCGACTACCGAACAGAGAAATGGCAACCAGGAACGATATGCACACGGCAGGGGCCACTAATGTACACAGTGAATGTTGGGGAGAACATTGTGAGACGCCATGTCGACCAGATCCTAGCGTCACAGGAACGAGTCAACCCCATGTCTCGCGTACCTGGTAATGAACCCGACATACAGGTAGCATCTACCCCAGAAACAGTAGTATCGGAAGCTGATGAACCAACCGACGACAGGGGGCCAGAATCGCCTCCGCACCAAGAGCAAGACACTCAGGAAAGGCGCTATCCAGAAAGGATCAGGAAGCCGCCCCAAAGACTGAATTTATAAATGGACTATTTTCAGTTAATGTTGCATGTTAAAAGTGTTAATTGTTAAATGTTATGGTACTGTTAATCTAAAAGGGGAGGAATTGTAGTGTATGTGCCTTTAAGGGGAGAACTACTTTTTACAGCTCCTGTATACTGTAGTACCGGCAGTGACCACACCTGTATATAACCCTGAGTAGGGATCTGTACTGTTTAGTTTTAGAGCAACCCTCATCCAGTAAACACCTGTTGATTGTTCCTCTGCAGTCTCTGTCGATTATTTGAAGGACACACTACCTAAAGATTCACGGATTCAACAGTGTTCTACTGCCACGGCTTCCAAAATCATCTCTATTTGCTGCATGCTGCACAGCTTTGTACCCAGGAATGAGCATTCAGCAAGATGATGAGAAGGCCCAAGGGGCTGCTGGCCCACAGGAAGAGGAGAAGGGTGACTTGGAGGAAATTCATGAACAGTCTGGGAGATCAGTGCAGCGTTCTGTGATCAGGAACTGCACCCATTAATTGCCACATCTTGCCACCGAACAACTATGTTGTTGTAATGAAAACATTGTGCTCCCCTGCCCAAAGAAAATGGCGGGCATTCCCCCCTCTACTGAAACTGTTCCGAACCATAATTTATTACATTTCCAGGGTCCTTCCCAGCAAGCACTGAAAAGCAATAAAACGGTCATGGCCATGAAATTTCTGGAGGTCCATGGAACTCCTGCCCACCTATGCCAGAAACCGTAGGCCAGGTCCCAAATCCCAGGGACTGGGTCATTAACATACTCGGGGGTGAACAGGCGTAGGTTCCATTGAATCTATCAGGAGCCAGACTGAGTGGAATTTCCCAGGGAAACCCTCAACTCCCACAGCTGTTTCCCCTTGACATGACGGCGGGGGCCAGGGTGGGGGGGTGGCACAGGTGGTAAAATCTTCCATGGCCACTCTTGCCAGAATTTACAGAGTCAGTCCGATTCGGATGTAATCCTGGCATAACCAGCTTCCATCCCAAATCGCTGTGCCCCAGCCCCCAGGCTTTCCACCCTATCCAGCCCAAGGAATCTCAGGGCCCAGATTTATTTTATGTATTTCTCAAAATGTTGATGACCAATAATCTGCATTAGAGCAGATGGTGTCTATGTTATGGTATGGATGAAACCTGCTGACATAGCTCTTTCCAACCGATCACCCAGCCTGCCCAAAATGGCAGCAACAGACTTGTGCAACTGTGCTTAAAGGCTCAATCATGGCAGTCAGTGTTGATGGGAGAAAGCTGTACATCATGTCCCTGTTGAGTAAAGTTCACTCCTGCCACGATAATTGAGAAAGTGAGTGAATGTACAAAGGATCATTTTTAAAAATGGAGGATACTTGCTGGGTGGTATACCTCCAAACATATCCTTACTTATACCAAACACTGACCCACGCCCAAAAGGGCCTTGGCCTCCTCAAATTGTGACAGCTGCTTCAAGGTACATACCCCACCATGTCCTAGTCCTATGTTTGTATGTTGCCACTTGGAAGCATAGACAATGTATGAAGATGTTAGAAACTGCGCGCCACAAACAGCTACCCCTGTGCCGAATCAATCTCCCTTCCTGTGCAAGAGTTTTGAACTGCTTTGGAAATAACACCGATCAGAAAATATACTGTCTACTCTTTAAGGCTGTATTACATAATTGTTTCCAACAGAGGGGGATAATCACAGAGGTAAACTGTGTAGGTTCTAGCTCAGACGCACGTGATCTGAAGGAATAAAGACAGAGACGGTGATCTTAAAGAATATTTACTCACAACATTATTCCACAGACACTGCATTAGTGACGATGTTTTTTGAATACACCTACAATGATTGCGATTTGCTAGAAGAAATGGCTAAAGAGAGGACCACAATTGGATTGAATAACACGTGCGTCTTAAATTGACTACAGAAAATCGTGCGGGAAAAGAAAATCCAGCAAATCAGATCGTGCAACACCCAAACCCAGAATATGTTGCGAGCTGCTAGCCAAACGCCGTTTGGTTTCATATCCCGTAACTTTATTTTAAAATTTGCAACAGGATGAACAGGAGAGTATCCAGCCAACACCGAAGTAAAACATTAATTAAATTTATTGCAAGGTTGCCGAACAAACGAGAAACAAAACTATAGTATTTAACTAGGAAAGTAATTTCTGGGCATCCGATTACCCATCTGCTCAATGCAGCCCTTGCAAAGCCTGTCAGTGACAGATTGAGGTCGAGCGCAGGCACTCCGCCACTGACTGCTGCCTCCGCCTTATTTGCACAGACTCCAGAGAGCAACTTCTCCCTGATAATAAAGAGAGGCAAAAAATATATATACAAATGTCCTTTAGAAACCACCACTCTGTCATTCAAAGACTTACTGGAAACACCCCGCCATGCGTCAAACCACGGGGAAACGAGTGAAACATGACTGTGTGGGTGGGACAGGAGTCTGGAAACCCAGCGGAATCCCCCCGAACACCGAGCAGCCCAGAGTTCATTCATTGTTTTGAATTACAGGGGGATCCGCTGCACTCTGTGACCTTGGGGGGGCGGCGGCTAACTCTCCCCGGTCTGGAGGAGAGCTTCAGGCGGGGAGATGGAAACATGCTCCCCCCTCACTGTGAGAGGGTCCGTCTGGGAGTTATGGATAGGGGTGAGGGGGGGAGGGTTAAAGGGTAAGGGGGTTAAAGGGTGTTGTGTATGTACCTTTAAGAGAAGAACTGATTCTATACTGCAGTACCGGCAGTGACCACCCCTGTATATAAAGCCATAGCAGGCTTCTGTATTTCAGTCTTAAGTTACCCCCCCATTCAGTAAATACCTGTTTTATTGTTCCGCAGTCCGTGTATTATTAAGGTGCGGACACTACAGTGGCGACGAGCAGGTTCGAACTCACCTGCAGTACTGCATCACCTCACGGGGATCTTTCCCTGGGAAGAAGCTTCTTGGAGGTCGAAGTCAGAACAACAGGCGTCGACCGCGGGCAACCGCCCAAGGATCCATCGGAGTTCGGAGAGTTGCAGGAGAGGCTGTGGAGAGCTGGGCTTGGCTCCCCAGTCAAGGTGTTCCAGCAAATCGTGCTGGTAGCAGGTAGTGCGCTGATCCTTCTGGACTGCGGCGGGCTCGAGCTCGATCGAGCGGCTCTGCAAAGGGGCCGTGCAGCGTCGTCGGGAGGAAAAGAGAGAGAGAGAGAGAGAGGGTGGAGCGCACAGGGCGCGGTCGGTGCTCAAGAACCGGGCAGCGTAGCGAAAATAAAACAAGGGGAAGGAAAAGTGAGACGCGCCGAAGCCGCGGGTCGCCGCCATTACCCTGCAGAACGCTAGGAGCAGCGTTGCAGCAAGGAGAAGAAGGAAAAGCGTGGGAGGCGCCATTTTATTCCATTGGGGAAGAAGGAAAAGCGCGGGAGGCGTCATTTTAATTCATTGGTGAAGAAGAAAAGGCATGGGAGGCGCCATTTTAAATCACCCAAGATGCCGAAAAGTGGCAGTATCACTGCTTTCGACAACGAGGTAGAAGACTGGACCACGTATGTGGAAAGAATTGAAGTGTACTGCGAGGCAAATGAGGTGGCCGATGGAAAGAAGGCATCGGTATTATTAAATTTGATGGGCGCGAGAACGTACGGCCTATTACGGAATTTAATTACCCCAGCTAAACCAATGGAGAAAAGTTTTGAGGAGATTGTTAATATCTTACAGGAACATCTAAACCCTACACCGCTGCTGATAGCAGAAAGATTCAAGTTCCATAAAAGAAACCAGCACAAAGATGAGAGCAATGCTGACTATCTTACGGAACTACGCAAGTTATCGAAGCACTGCCAGTTCGGAGCAGGACTGGCAGACACCTTGCGGGATAAGTTTGTCTGCGGGCTCCAGAGTGAAGGAACCCAGAAACGACTACTTTCGGAAAAGGACCTGACGCTAGAACAGGCTTTCAGCGTGGCAGTATCCTACAAAGCAGCAGCACGGGGAGCTGCGGAAATACAACAGAAACCACAGGAATACAGCGCTAACAAAATGGCGTATGGAGCAGAAAAGTGCTATCGCTGCGGCAGAACAACCCATGATCAGAAGGACTGCTGGTTTAAGGACAAAGTATGCAGGCAATGTGGGAAAATGGGACACATAGCAAGAGTCTGCAGGTCGGGAAAGAAAACCAACACTACAAGAACTACTAAGGAAAAGTACAAGAAAGTAAAGAAATTGACAGACAGTAGTTCGGAAGATCAGGAGAGTGATAAGGACTCCGGGAGCAGGAGACTAAGTTGTCTAAAGTTACACAACGTGATCGCAAAGGAGGATCACCGAACCATTTGGGTCACCCTCATTATAGCAGGGTCCCCAGTAAAGATGGAATTGGACACAGGATCAGCCCTAACTGTCATGAATCGACGAGACTATGAGCGGCTATTCTCACACATACCCTTGAAGGACACGTCCATAGTATTGAAGACATACACGGGGCAAAAAGTCTACCCCAGTGGAAAAATAAGGGTGCCAGTTGAATACAATGGCAAGGAAACACAGAAACTGTATCTATATATACTACCAGATGGAGGACCACCATTATTGGGAAGTGAATGGATCCGAAAAATACAATTGGATTGGTATTCCATTCAGGCGCTAACTGTGACTGATAAAAAGGATGATGACGTCACACCTGGACGACTGTCAAAAATTCTAACTGACGCGAAAGAGGTGTTCCAACAAGGACTTGGGACTCTAAAAGTTGTAACGGCAATGATAAAAATCGAAGATAACGCAAACCCAAAATTTTTTAAGGCCAGACCGGTACCTTACGCGATCCGCCCAGCCGTTGAAGCAGAGCTGGAGAGTTTGGAGCGTTCAGGTGTGCTGTCCAAGGTGGACTGGAGCGAGTGGGCCACACCCATCGTTCCTGTAATGAAGAAATCATTGAGCAGCACGCCTGGGGAACCGAAGAAGGTTCGCATCTCTGGGGACTTCAAGGTAACTGTGAACCCAGTCCTGCACACAGTACAATATCCACTTCCACGGATAGAAGATATTTTCGCCTCACTATCTGGAGGGAAACGCTTTACAAAGATTGATCTGGCCCAAGCATATCTACAAATGGAGGTGGAAGAAGCATCTAGGAAATACCTCACGATAAACACTCACAAAGGCCTTTACCAGTACAATCGACTGGTATTCGGGGTAGCATCAGCCCCGGCTATTTGGCAGAGGCCAATGGAACAAGTCCTGCAAGGGATCCCGGGGACCCAGTGTTATTTGGACGACATCCTGGATACGGGCGAAAATGACAGTGAACACCTTGCCAACCTGGAGCAAGTGCTCACGAGATTACAGGAATATGGGCTACGAGCCAACCGCCCCAAATGCGAGTTCTTCAGGAGACAAATCTCGTATTGTGGCCACATGATTGATGAGGAAGGGTTGCATAAGTCGCCGGACAAGATTGTGGCTGTAGTCAAGGCTCCAGCACCGGAAAATGTGTCGCAACTGAGGTCGTTCCTCGGGTTGGTGAACTACTACCATAAGTTCTTGCCAAATTTATCTACAATTCTGCACCCACTGAACGCCCTACTGCAAACTGGAGTAACATGGAAATGGAGTGATGAGTGTAAGCGTGCCTTTCAGAAATGTAAATGCCTAATCACTTCAAAAGAAGTATTGGCCCACTACAATCCAACACTACCGATTCAGTTAGCATGTGATGCGTCTCCCTACGGCATCGGAGCGCTGCTGTCACACAAATTCCTTGACGGTTCAGAGAGGCCAATAGGCTTTGCGTCACGCTCGTTAACCTCAGCCGAGCGTAACTATGCCCAGATTGACAGGGAGGCCCTCAGCCTGGTGTGGGGGGTGAAGAAGTTCAATCACTATCTGCACGGGCAGAAATTCACCCTACTGACTGATCATCAGCCCCTGGTCTCCATTTTTAACACAAAGAAGGGCGTTCCGGTGATGACGGCGCAACGGCTGCAAAGATGGTCACTTTTTCTAGGGGCACATCAGTACGACATAGTGTACAAGGGTACAAAACAGCATGGAAACGCTGATGGGCTGTCGCGCCTACCGTTGCCTACGGTAGAGGAAGCACCTGCAGTGGACCCTGTTGAGATATTCCATGCGACCATAGTCGAATGTCTACCTGTTACAAATTCAAGTATAGAGAAGGAAACCCGAAATGACCCGACACTCTCTCGGGTCTATGATTTGACGGTGAAGGGATGGCCAGCACATGGCGACTCACTGTTGCCAGCATTCTCACCAAGGAGAGAACAGCTGTCAGTGTGCCGGGGGACCTTGACGTGTGGATCCCGAGTAGTAATTCCACACAAGTTGAGAGATAGAGTGCTCAATGAGCTTCATGAGGGTCATCTGGGAGGGGTGAAAATGAAGAGCCTAGCCAGGGCATTTGTGTGGTGGCCGGGAATCGATAAAGAAATCGAGGATATGACCAAGAGATGCACAGGATGCCAGAAAGTCCAAAACGCTCCACCACAGGCCCCGCTACATCCATGGGAGTGGCCCTCATCTCCATGGCAACGGGTACACATTGATTTTGCTGGTCCATTTATGGACTCAATGTTCCTAATCGCTGTGGACGCCCATTCGAAATGGCCAGAGGTCATCAAAATGTCCTCCACCACCACGGAGAAAACTATTGCAGTCCTCTGGACCATCTTCGCCAGGAATGGCTTGCCAGAACAGATTTGCTCCGACAATGGGCCACAGTTTGTGTCCGAGGATTTCCGGAGGTTTCTGAGGAATAATGGGGTGAAACATTACACATCTGCCCCATATCATCCAGCCACAAATGGATTGGCTGAGAGGTTTGTGCAGACCTTTAAAAAGGCCATAAAGGCAATGCATAATGACGACATATCACTACAACACAAGGTGGATAATTTCTTGTTTGCTTACCGGAATGCGACACATGCAGTCACCAACCAAGCTCCAGCTATAATGTTCTTCAACCGAAGGCTAAGATGTCGCCTGGATTTGCTCACACCAAACAGAAGACGAGATGTTGAGGATAAGCAATTCCAGCACATAAATGAGAAGCCAACCAGGAGCTTCAAGATAGGGCAACCAGTCTTGGCCCGTGACTACCGAACAGAAAAATGGCAGCCAGGAACGATATGCACACAGCAGGGACCACTAATGTACACAGTGGACGTTGGAGAGAGCATCGTGAGACGCCATGCTGACCAGATTCTAGAGTCACAGGAGCAAGCCAAACCCATACCACGAGCAGGTGCACCTGGTAATCAACCCAAAGTACAGATTGCGTCTACCTCAGAAGCAGTGGTATTGGAAGCTGACGAACCAACCAATGACAATGAGCCAGAATCAACTCCGCCACAAGAACAGGATACTCGAGAAAGGCGCTATCCAGTCAGGATCAGGAAGCCTCCTCAAAGACTGAACTTATAAATGATTATTTCAGTTGATGTATATAGTGCAGAGAAAATTGTAATTGTAATTAGTTATTATTTAGTTGTTAAATGAATGTTATGTACTGTTTATCTAAAAGGGGAGGAATTGTTGTGTATGTACCTTTAAGAGAAACATAGAAACATAGAAGATAGGAGCAGGAGTAGGCCATTCGGCCCTTCGAGCCTGCTCCACCATTCAACGAGATCATGGCTGATCATCCAAATTCAGTACCCTGTCCCTGCTTTCTCCCCATATCCCTTGATCCCTTTAGCCTTAAGAAATATATCCAACTCCTTCTTGAATATATTTAATGAATTGGCCTCTATTGCCTTCTGTGGTAGAGAATTCCATAGGTTCACCACTCTCTGGGTGAAGAAATTCCTCCTCATTTCTGTCCTAAATGGAATACCCCTTATCCTTAGACTGTGACCCCTGGTTCTGGACTCCCCGACCATCGGGAACATTCTTCGTGCATCTAGTCTGTCCAGTCCTGTCAGAATGTTATAAGTTTCAATGAGATCCCCTCTCCTGCTTCTAAACTCCAGCGAGTATAAGCCCAATCGACCCAATCTCTCCTCATACGTCATTCCTGCCATCCCAGGTATCAGCCTGGTGAATCTTCGCTGCACTCCTTCCATGGCAAGAACATCCTTCCTCAGATAAGGCGACCAAAACTGCACACAATACTCAAGATGTGGTCTCACCAAGGCCCTGTACAACTGCAGCAAGACATTCTTGTTCCTGTACTCAAACCCTCTCGCTACAAAGGCCAACATACCATTTGCCTTCTTAACCGCCTGCTGCACCTGCATGCTTACCTTCAGCGACTGGTGCACAAGGACACCCAGGTCTCATTGCACTTCCCCTTCTCCCAATCTATTGCCATTCAGATAATAATCTGCCTTCCTGTTTTTAACACCAAAGTGCATAACCTCACATTTATCCACGTTATATTGCATCTGTCATACTTCTGCCCAATCACACAACCTGTCCAAATCATCCTGGAGTTTCTTGGCATCCTCCTCACAGCACACACGCCCCCCCCAGCTTTGTGTCGTCTGCAAACTTGGAGATATTACATCTAGTTCCCTTGTCTAGATCATTAATATATATTGTGAATAGCTGGGGTCCAAGGACCAATCCCTGCGGTACCCCACTAGCCACTGCCTGCCACTCGGAAAAAGACTTGTTTATTCCAACTCTTTGCTTTCTGTCTGCCAACCAGTTCTCTAGCCAAGTCAACACCTTGCCCCCAATCCTATGTTCCTTAACTTTACATGCTAATCTCTTATGCGGGACCTTATCGAAAGCCTTTTGAAAGTCCAAATACACCACATCCACTGGTTCTCCCTTATCTATTTTACCAGTTACATCCTCAAAAAATTCCAGTAGATTAGTCAAGCACAATTTACCTTTTGTAAATCCATGTTGACTTTGTCCCATCCTGTCACTGTTTTCCAAGTGCTCTGCTATTACATCTTTTATAATGGACTCTAGCATTTTCCCCACTACCGATGTCAGGATTACCGGTCTGTAATTCCCCGTTTTCTCTCTACCACCTTTTTTGAATAGTGGGGTAACATTAGCTACCCTCCAATCCATGGGTATTGTTCCAGATTCCATCGAATGTTGGAAGATGATCAGCAATGCATCTACTATTTCTAGGGCCACTTCCTTAAGTACCCTAGGATGTAGATTATCAGGCCCTAGGGATTTATTGGCCTTCAATCCTGTCAATTTCCCTAACACCATTTCCCTACAAATACTGATTTCTTTCAGTTCCTCCCTTTCATCAGACCCTATGTTCCCCGACATCTCTGGGAGGTTATTTGTGTCCTCCTTTGTGAAGACAGAACCAAAATATGTATTTAATTGGTCTGCCATTTCTTTGTTCCCCATTATAAATTCCCCTGATTCTGACTGCAAGGGACCTACGCTTGACTTCACCAATCTTTTTCTCTTCACATATCTATAAAAGCTTTTACAGTCAGTTTTTATGTTCCCTGCAAGCTTACTCTCATAATCTATTTTCCGCCTCTTAATTAATCCCTTTGTCCTCCTTTGCTGAATCCTAAACTGCTCCCAATCCTCAGGTTTGCTGCTTTTTCTGGCCAATTTATATGTCCTCTCCTTGGATCTTATGCTATCCCTAATTTCCCTTGTTAGCCACGGGTGAGTCACCTTTTTTGTTTTATTTTTATGCCAAACAGGGATGAACAAATTCTGTAGTTCATCCATGCAGTCTTTGAATGTTTGCCATTGCCTATCCACCATCAACCCTTTGAGTGACATTCCCCAATCAATCTTACCCAACTCATGCCTCATACCATCGTAGTTTCCTTTATTTAAATTCAGGACCCTAATCTCTGAGTCAACTACTTCACTCTCCATCTTAATGAAGAATTCTATCATATTATGATCGCTCCGACCCAAGGGGCCTTGTACAACAAGATTGCTAATTAATCCTTTCTCATTACATAATACCCAGTCTAAGATGGCCTGATCTCTAGTTGGTTCCTCGACATCGTGGTCCAGGAAACCATCCCGTAAACACTCCAGGAATTCCTCCTCCACAGTATTGTTACTAATTTGGTTAGCCCAATCTATATATAGATTAAAGTCACCCATGATGACTGCTGTGCCCTTATTGCACACTTCTCTAATTTCCCTTTTAATGCCATCCCCAACCTCCGCATTACTGTTTGGAGGTCTATATACCACTCCCACTAATGTTTTCTGCCCCTTGGTATTTCTCAGTTCTACCCATACAGATTCCACATCATCAGAGCCAATATCCTTCCTTACAATTGTGTTAATCCCCTCTTTAACCAGCAATGCTACCCCACCTCCCTTTCCTTTTTGCCTCTCTTTCCTGAATATTGAATAGCCCTGGATGTTGAGTTCCCAGCCTGGCCACCCTGGAGCCATGTTTCCGTAATCCCAATCAAATCATATTCGTTTACCTCTATTTGCGCAGCTAATTCATCCACCTTATTACGAATGCTCCTCGCATTAAGACACAAAACCTCCAGGCTTGTTTTTTTAATGCTCTTAGACCTATTAGAATTATTATTTACTGTGGCCATGTTTGACTTAAACCGTTGATTTCTCTGACTGCCACTTTTGGTTTTTTCCTTGCTATCGTTTGCTTTTATCCTCATTTCCCTTTCCTCTGTCTCCCTGCTCAGGTTCCCAACCCCCTGCCATTTTAGTTTAAACCCTCCCCCAAAGCACTAGCAAACACTTCCCCTAGGACATCGGTCCCGGCCCTGCCCAGGTGCAAACCGTCCAGTTTGTACTGGTCCCACCTCCCCCAGAACCGGTTCCAATGTCCCAGGAATTTGAATCCCTCCCCCTTGCACCATTCCTCTAGCCACGCATTCATCTGAAATATCCTTCTATTTCTACTCTGTCTAGCACGTGACACTGGTAGCAATCTTGAGATTACTACCTTTGAGGTCCTATTTTTTAAATTTACCTCCTAACTCCCTATATTCAGCTTTTAGGACCTCGTCCCGTTTTTTTACCTATATCGTTGGTACCTATATGCACCATGACAACTGGCTGTTCACCCTCCCCTTCCAAAATGTTCTGTAGCCGCTCTGAGACATCCTTGACCCTTGCACCAGGGAGGCAACACACCATCCTGGAGTCTCATTTGCGGCTGCAGAAATGCCCATCTATTCCCCTTACAATAGAATCCCCTATTACTATAGCTCTACCCCTCTTTTTCCTCCTATCCTGTGCAGCAGAGCCACCCCTGGTGCCAGGAAGTTGGCTGCTGCTGCCTTCCTCTGAGGGGGGAGAGTAAGGGGTGAGGGGAGGGGGGCAAAGGGATGGGGGCAAGGGGAGGGGGGCGTTATGTATTATGTGTTCTCCTCCCACCTGCGGTGGCGCTGTCACAGCAGATAAATCGTTAGGCTTGTTCTCTTGGCTGGGTTTTTATTCTCTTTGTTCTGTACTCTCCAGAACTTTCCTTTTTAATAAAGAAGCCTCATGTTTGCAATCTCCGGGTTCTTTCTGAGCACTAATTGTGTCTAGGTATAACGGCATAGGTACAGACACAACAAAGTGGCGACGAGGATTGGATGAATCCGCATTGTGGGAACTTTCTTGTTTTTGACTACAAAACACTCGGAACAGAGATTGCAGCATTACATTAACGTTGCGGGTGCAGTGAGTAAACAGAAATTAAAATTTGAAACGTGAGATGGCTACTATATTCGGAAACATCGGTGATTTTGATGAAAATGTTGAGCAATGGAGCGCTTATATGGAACGTTTAGACTATTTTGTTTTGGCGAATGCGGTGGCAAACGATAAGGTCGTGCCTGCCTTTGAGTATATTGGGAGCAAAGACATTCAATTTACTGCACAGCCTTGTACAGCCAGTTAAGCCAGGAACTAAAACATATAAACAACTAGTGGAAATTCTTGGAGCACATTTTTCACCGAAACCTCTGGTTATTGCTGAGAGATTTAGATTTCACAAACGGAATCAAGAGGAGGGGGAAAACAGTGACCATGTTTGTTGCTGCTTTGAAAAGGTTGTCAGAACACTGCGGGTTCAAGGAGGTGCTGAATGACACCATTAGAGACAGACTTGTGTGTGGTCTGTAAAATGCAGCTACACAGAAGCGCCTTCTTACTGAGGACAACCTTACTCTTGAAAAGGCCATTGAAGTTAGTGTCTCCATGGAGATGGTGGAAAAGGAGGCTCACCAGTTTAGTTCAACAGGGAGACTTCACAAGGTGTCGTCTGAGCCTAAAGGTGCGTGGAACGGCACATGTTACCGTTGTGGGAAAACGGGCCATCACGCTAATGACTGCTCGTGTACGGAGCTGGAATGCCGAAATTGTGGTAAAAAGGGTCACATTGAACGTGCCTGTAGAGGTAAAAAAAAGAACAGACAGAGCTGGGAAGCATGAAAGCAAAATGTCTGTATTTGGACAAGAGAAGAAAAAGAGTGTTCATTCAGTGCAGTATGATGGAACAAGCAAAACAGAGGGGAGCGACATCTCTGAGGAGGAAGAGGTGCACATACTGACGGTTGCAGGTGGTCCAAATGGCTACTGGGTGTCACCACTGGTGGAGGGACAATCAGTGCGGATGGAGGTGGTCACAGGCGTGGCTGTGTCCCTTGTTTCAGACACTGTCTGCAACAAAATGCTAAAGCATCTTACCCTTCAGCCAACAAACATTGTGCTAAAGACGTATACCGGCAAACCTGTGGCCATGAGAGGCGCCATTGAGGTGACAGTTAAATTGAACGGACAGACTGCGAAATTGCCACTATATGTGGTAAAGGGAAATTACCCATCTCTACTGGGACGTGCGTGGCTAGAGAAAATCACGCTGGACTGGCCTGCAGTCCGCATGATGTCAAAAGGGGAGTCAGGTCTGACTGCAGTTTTAAACAAACATGCAGAACTCTTCAATGGTGAACTTGGGAACATGAAAAAGATCAGCGTGAGACTGAACATTAAACCTGACAGCAAGCCGAAGTTTCACAAAGCCCGACCTGTACCCTATGCAATTAGGCCAAAAGTTGAGGCTAACTTGGAGGCCTTAGTCGAAAATGGAGTCCTGGAGCCTGTGAGCGTGAGCAAATGGGCCACACCCATTGTTCCTGTCCTGAAAAAGGATGGATCTATTCGAATCTGCGGGGATTTTAAAGTGACTATTAACCCGGTGCTGTCTGCGGAACAGTACCCTCTTCCCCTCATTGATGATCTTTTTACGGGCCTGGCCGGAAGGCAAAAGTTCAGCAAAATAGACTTATGCCAGGCTTATCTACAAATGCATGTCGGTGACAAATCAAAGGAGTTGCTGACAATTGTGACACACAAGGGGCTATACAGGTACTGCCGCCTTCCGTTTGGAATTACGTCGGCCCCTGCTCTATTCCAAAGGGCAATGGATCAGATTTTGAGTGGACTGTCAGGAGCCCTTGTCACTGGACAAATGAGGAGGATCATCTTCTGAACTTGGATGCGACACTACAGCGACTGAAAGAGTATGGACTCAGAGTTCGTAAGGACAAATGTGAATTTTTTCAGTCTTCAGTTGAGTACCTGGGGCATGTGATTGACGCTACTGACCTGCATAAGGCGCCGTCAAAGGTCAAGGCGATCGTGGAGGCCCCAGCACCCCAGAATGTGAGCCAGTTACGTTCATTCCTGGGGCTACTTAACTACTATGGAAAGTTTATTCCAGACTTAGCAACATTGCTGAAGCCGCTACATCAGTTGCTATGTCAAGGCAAAACATGGAAATGGACTGAACTGTGCAACGAAGCTTTCGTCCAAGCAAAAAGCATTGCTGAAGTCGGAGGTCCTGACACACTTCGACCCAAAGCTACCCGTGCAGCTAGCATGTGATGCATTACCATATGGTGTGGGAGCAGTCATATCCCACATCATGCCTTCTGGTGAAGAGAAACCTATCGCCTTCGCATCACGCACCTTGAACAAGGCCGAGAGTAACTATGCACAGATTGAGCACGAGGCCTTGGGAATCGTTTTTGGAATTCGAAAATTTCATCAGTACCTGTTTGGGAGAAGGTTCACACTCCTGACGGACCACCGTCCATTGACTTCAATCTTCGGGCCCCCCCGTCTCTTGCTGCAAGCAGGATGCAAAGGTGGGCTTTACTGTTGTCAGGACACACATATGACATCAAATATCGCAAATCAGACTTGCACGGCAATGCAGACGGTCTCTCGAGGCTGCCCTTGCCTGTTACTCCCCCAGAGCCTCGTCAGATAGACATCTTCTACTTTAGACAAGTGGAGGGAGCACCTGTCACTGCAGTTCAGGTGCGAAGGTACACCCGCAACGATCCAGTCCTGTCTGAGGTAATGGACGATGTCATTCGAGGGAGAGCTTTAGGAGATTCTCCTAGTTTGAAACCTTACGTTTCAAACAGAAATGAGCTCTCCATCCAGGCAGGTTGTCTTCTTTGGGGATGCCGTGTCATCATTCCGCCACCTCTGAGGGAACCTATACTGCAACAACTTCATACAGGCCACAGTGGGATGGTTCGGATGAAGGAAATGGCAAGAAGCTACTTCTGGTGGCCAGGTCTCGATGGAAATATTGAGGAGAAAGCCAAAACATGTTCCCCGTGTCAAAGGGTCCGGAATGTTCCACAGCTGGCAACCCTACACCCCTGGGATTGGCCTGAAGCAGTGTGGCAGCGAGTACATGTGGACTTCGCCGGTCCTTTCGAAGAGAAGATGTTTATGGTGGTTGTGGACGCTCGTAGCAAGTGGCTGGAGGTCGCTGTGATGGGGTCTACCACGGCAGAGAAAACAATTGAGAAACCTGGTGAGATGTTCAGCCGTTATGGCTCACCGGAACAACTCGTAAGTGACAACGGTCCACAATTTGTATCACAGGAGTTTGCAACCTTCCTGCAAGTGAATGGTGTCCAACACATCAGGTCTGCACCCTATCATCCCTCTACTAACGGCCTGGCAGAAAGGTTCGTGCAAACTTTGAAGCATGCCTTGAAGGCATCGCAAGGTCAGGGCTCAATCCACCAATGTCTGAACAGCTTCCTGTTGTCCTACAGGAACGAGCCGCATGCCACAACCAAAACTTCCCCCGCTTCGCTCATGATGAAGAGGCAGTTGCGGACAAGTTTTGACTTACTCAAACCTCCAAGGGCAGAGCAGGTTGTCCAATGTTGACAACAAGCTCAATTTGAAAGAAGAGAGAAAAGAGCCAAGGAGAGACGGTTTCATCCTGGAGAGCACGTCCTAGCTCGAAACTACAACACTGGACCGAAATGGGTTCCTGCTACAGTGATCACGCAGGCAGGCCCTGTGTCTTACACGGTTGAGACTGCTGAGGACGTCGTCTGGAGAAGACATACTGATCAACTGTTGCTAGGAGCAGAGACAGCCACAGAGGCTCCAATGGCTGGTTGGCCTGAACTGTTTCCGGATGATACCGCAAACCAGCATCCTTTGCCACAGTGCTCTTCTCCAACACAGGAAGTCAAAGAGACTGTTCCACCTGTGCAAGCTCCTGACTTTCGACTGACACAGGCACCTTCTCTATCTAGGCCTGTGTCAATGCCTACTGCTGTGGAAGCCAGCGATGACCGCCGGGATCCTGTCAGAGAGCGGCGGCCTCCAAGATGCTTGGATCTGTAGGCTTAGTGACTTACCCACAAGACTGGGGCAGAATAAACCCCAAGGTAAAGTCAGGGTCTGAGGCAGTCCACCTCTACCCTTGGTTAGTTGAGTGCATTGGAAGTAACTTACCTGTTGAGGAATAATGTGGACATTTCATTTAAGAGGGGAGGAATATGTTAGTATTATGTGTTCTCCTCCCACCTGCGGTGGCGCTGTCACAGCAGATAAATGGTTGGGTTTGTTATCTTGGTTGGGTTTTTGTTCTCATTGTTCTGTACTCTCCAGAACGTTCCTTTTGAATAAAGAAGCCGCATGTTTGCAATCTCGGGGTTCTTTCTGAGCACTAATTGTGTCTAGGGGCAGGCAAGGGGAGGGAGGGGGGCGAGGGGAGGGGAGGGGAGGGGGGCGAGCGAGGCGCAAGGGAAGGTGGGCGCGCGAGAGGGAGGGGGGGCGCGCGAGGGGAGGGGGGGGCGCGCGAGGGGGAGGGGGGGCGCGTGAGGGGGGAGGGGGGGCGCGCGGAGGGGGAGGGGGCGCGAGGGGGGGGAGGGGGGCGCGAGGGGGGGGCGCGATGGCGCGAGGGGGGCGCGGGGGGGAGGGGGGCGCGAGGGGGGGGCGCGATGGCGCGAGGGGGGCGCGGGGAGGGAGGGGAGGGCGAGGGTAGTGGGGGGGCGAGGGGAGTGGGGGGCGCGAGGGGAGTGGGGGGGCGAGGGGAGGGGGGGGCGAGGGGAGGGGGGCGAGGGGAGGGGAGAGGGGGGCGAGGGGAGGGGAGAGGGGGGCGAGGGGGGAGGGGAGAGAGGGGGGCGCAAGGGGAGGGGGTCAAGCGGGGGGGGGAGGGGGGCGCAAGGGGAGGGGGGTTAGGGAAGGGGGGGACGGGGAGGGGAGGGGGGACGGGGAGGGGGGGACGGGGAGGGGAGGGGGGGGAGGGGGAGGGGAAGGGACGGGGAAGGGACGGGGAGGGGAAGGGAAGGGGAGGGGAAGGGACGGGGAGGGGAGGGGGAGGGGCGGGGAGGGGAGGGGAAGGGACGGGGAGGGGAAGGGAGGGGGAGGGGACGGAGTGGGAAGGGGGAGGGGGGAAGGAAGGAAGGGGGGGGGGAAGGAGGGGAAGGAAGGAAGGGGGGGGAAGGAGGGGGGAAGGAAGGGAAGGGGGAAGGAAATGGGGAAGGGGAGGGGGTGAAGGGGGAAGGGGAGGGGGTGAAGGGGGAAGGGGTGGGGGTGGAGGGGAGGGGTGTGAAGGGGGAGGGGGTGGAGGGGGAGGGGAAGGGGGAGGGGGTGAAGGGGGGAAGGGGTGAAGGGGGAGGGGGTGAAGGGGTGAAGCGGGAGGGGAAGGGGGAGAAGGGGAAATGGGGGTGAAGGGGGAGGGGAAGGGGGTGGCGGGGGAGGGGGAGAAGGGAAATGGGGGAGAAGGGGAAGGGGGGGAGAAGGGGAAGAGGGGAGAAGGGGAAATGGGGAGAAGGGGAAGGGGGAGAAGGGAAAATGGGGGAGACGAGGAAGGGGGGAGAAGGGGAAGGGGGGAGAAGGGGAAATGGGGGAGAAGGGGAAATGGGGGAGAAGGGGAAATGGGGGAGAAGGGGAGAGGGGAGGGGGGAGAAGGGGGGAGGGGAGGGGGGAGAACGGGGGAGGGGAGGGGGGAGGAGGAGTTGAGGGAAGGAGGAGGGGGAAGGGGGGAAGGAGGAGGGGGGAATGGGTGGAAGGAGGAGGGGGGAAGGAGGGGGGGGGAAGGAAGAGGGGGGAAGGGGGGTGAAGGAGGAGCGTGGAAGGGAGGTGAAGGAGGAGCGGGGAAGGGGGGTGAAGGAGGAGGGGGAAGGGGGGTGAAGGAGGAGGGGGAAAGGGGGGTGAAGGAGGAGGGGCGGGAAGGGGGGTGAAGGAGGGGAGGGGGTGAAGGAGGGGAGGGGGGTGAAGGAGGGGAGGGGAGGGGGAGGGGAGGGAAGGGGGAGGGGGAAGGAAGGTGGAGGGGGAGGGGAGGGGGAAGGAAGGTGGAGGGGGAGAAGTGGAAGAGGGGGAGGGGGGAGGGGAAGGGGGAGGGGGGAGGGGAGGGGGGGAGGGGAAGGGGGAAGGGGAGGGGCGAAGAGGGGAGGGGGAGGGGGGAAGGGGGAAAGAAGGGGAAGGGGGAAGGAGGAGCGGGGAAGGGGAGGAACGGGACGGGGAGAGGGGAAGGGGGAGGGGCGGGGGGGAGGGAAGGGGCGAAGGAGGGGGGAGGGTAGGGGGCGGGGGAGGGGAGGTAGGGGGCGGGGGAGGGAAGGGGCGGGGCGGGGGAGGGAAGGGGCGGAGCGGGGGAGGGAAGGGGCGGGGGAGGGAATGGGGGGAGGGAAGGGGAGGGAATGGGGGGAGGGGAGGGAAGGGAAGGGGAGAGGAGGGGAGGGAAGAGGGAGGAGGGGAAGAGGGAGGAGGGGAAGTGGGAGGGGAGAAGGGGGAGAGGAGGGGAGGGAAGAGGGAGGAGGGGAAGTGGGAGGGGGAGAAGGGGGGAGGGGAGGGGGAAGGGGGAGGGGGAGGGGGGGGAAGGGGGAGGGGAGGGGGGGGTAGCGGGAGGGGAAGGGGGGAAGCGGGAGGGAAGGGGAGGAAGCGGGAGGGGAAGGGGGGAAGCGGGAGGGGAAGGGGGGGGAAGCGGGAGGGGAAGGGGGGAAGCGGGAGGGGAAGGGGGGGAAGCGGGAGGGGAAGGGGGGGGAGGGGAAGGGGGGGAAGCGGGAGAGCGGGAGGGGAAGGGGGGGAAGCGGGAGGGGAAGGGGGGGAAGCGGGAGGGGAAGGGGGGAAGCGGGAGGGGAAGGGGGGAAGCGGGAGGGGAAGGGGGGGGAAGCGGGAGGGGAAGGGGGGAAGCGGGAGGGGAAGGGGGGGAAGCGGGAGGGGAAGGGGGGGAAGCGGGAGGGGAAGGGGGGGAAGCGGGAGGGGAAGGGGGAAGGGGGGAAGGGGGGGGGAAGCGGGAGGGGAAGGGGGGGAAGCGGGAGGGGAAGCGGGAAGGGAAGGGGGGGAAGCGGGAGGGGAAGGGGGGGGAAGCGGGAGGGGGAAGGGGGGGGGAAGCGGGAGGGGAAGGGGGGGGAAGCGGGAGGGGAAGGGGGGAAGCGGGAGGGGAAGGGGGGAAGCGGGAGGGGAAGGGGGGGAAGCGGGAGGGGAAGGGGGAAGGGGGGGAAGCGGGAGGGGAAGGGGGGGGAAGCGGGAGGGGAAGGGGGGAAAGCGGGAGGGGAAGGGGGGGAAGCGGGAGGGGAAGGGGGGAAGCGGGAGGGGAAGGGGGGGAAGCGGGAGGGGAAGGGGGGGAAGCGGGAGGGGATGGGGGTGAAGCGGGAGGGGAAGGGGGGGAAGCGGGAGGGGAAGGGGGGGGAAGCGGGAGGGGAAGGGGGGGAAGCGGGAGGGGAAGCGGGAGGGGAAGGGGGGGAAGCGGGAGGGGAAGGGGGGGGAAGCGGGAGGGGAAGGGGGGGGAAGCGGGAGGGGAAGGGGGGGGAAGCGGGAGGGGAAGGGGGGAAGCGGGAGGGGAAGGGGGGGAAGCGGGAGGGGAAGGGGGAAGCGGGAGGGGAAGGGGGGAAGCGGGAGGGGAAGGGGGGGAAGCGGGAGGGGAAGGGGGGGAAGCGGGAGGGGAAGGGGGGAAGCGGGAGGGGAAGGGGGGAAGCGGGAGGGGAAGGGGGGAAGCGGGAGGGGAAGGGGGGGGGAAGCGGGAGGGGAAGGGGGGGGAAGCGTGAGGGGAAGGGGGGGGAAGCGGGAGGGGAAGGGGGGGGAAGCGGGAGGGGAAGGGGGGGGAAGCGGGAGGGGAAGGGGGGGGAAGCGGGAGGGGAAGGGGGGAAGCGGGAGGGGAAGGGGGGAAGCGGGAGGGGAAGGGGGGGGAAGCGGGAGGGGAAGGGGGGAAGCGGGAGGGGAAGGGGGGAAGCGGGAGGGGAAGGGGGGAAGCGGGAGGGGAAGGGGGGAAGCGGGAGGGAAGGGGGGGAAGCGGGAGGGGAAGGGGGGGGAAGCGGGAGGGGAAGGGGGGGAAGCGGGAGGGGAAGGGGGGGAAGGGGGGGGAAGCGGGAGGGGAAGGGGGGAAGCGGGAGGGAAGGGGGGGAAGCGGGAGGGGAAGGGGGGAAGCGGGAGGGGAAGGGGGGAAGCGGGAGGGGAAGGGGGGAAGCGGGAGGGGAGGGGGGGGAAGCGGGAGGGGAAGGGGGAGGGGAAGGGGGGGAAGCGGGAGGGGAAGGGGGGGAAGCGGGAGGGGAAGGGGGGGAAGCGGGAGGGGAAGGGGGGAAGCGGGGGGGGGAAGCGGGAGGGGAAGGGGGGAAAAGCGGGAGGGGAAGGGGGGGAAGCGGGAGGGGAAGGGGGGGAAGCGGGAGGGGAAGGGGGGGAAGCGGGAGGGGAAGGGGGGAAGCGGGAGGGGAAGGGGGGGAAGCGGGGGGGGAAGCGGGAGGGGAAGGGGGGGAAGCGGGAGGGGAAGCGGGAGGGGAAGGGGGGGGAAGCGGGAGGGGAAGGGGGGGAAGCGGGAGGGGAAGGGGGGGAAGCGGGAGGGGAAGGGGGGGAAGCGGGAGGGGAAGCGGGAGGGGAAGCGGGGGGGTGAAGGGGGGAAGCGGGAGGGGAAGGGGGGAAAAGTGGGAGGGGAAGGGGGGGAAGCGGGGGGGAAGCGGGAGGGGAAGGGGGGAAGCGGGAGGGGAAGGGGGGAGCGGGAGGGGAAGCAGGAGGGGAGGGGGAGGGGGGAAGGGGAGGGGGAGGGGAGGGGGGGGAGGGGAGGGGAGGGAGGGGAGGGGAGGGGGGGGGAAGGAGGAAGGGGGGGAGGGAGGAAGGGGGGGAGGGAGGGGAGGGAGGAAGGAGGGGAGGGGAGGGAGGAAGGAGGGGAGGGAGGAAGGAGGGGAGGGGAGGGAAGGGGAGGGGGAGGGAAGGGGAGGGGGAGGGAAGGGGAGGGGAAGGGAAGGGGAGGGAAGGGAGGGGGGAGGTGAGGGAGGGGGGAGGTGAGGGAGGGGGGAGGGAGGGAGGGGAGGGAGGAAGGAGGGGAGGGAGGGGAGGGGAGGGAGGGGGGAGGGGGAGGAGCGGGGGGAGGGGAGGGAAGGGGAAGGGGAGGGAGGGGGAGGGAAGGGGAGGGGGAGGGAAGGGGAGGGGAAGGGAAGGGGAGGGAAGGGAGGGGGGAGGTGAGGGAGGGGGGAGGGAGGGAGGGGAGGGAGGGAGGAAGGGGGGGAGGGAGGAAGGGGGGGAGGGGAGGAAGGAGGGGAGGGGAGGAGGGGAGGGGAGGAAGGAGGGGAGGGGAGGAGGGGAGGGGAGGAAGGAGGGGAGGGGAGGGAGGGGGGAAGTGGGGGGGGAGGGGGAGGAGCGGGGGGAGGGGAGGGAAGGGGAGGGAAGGGGAGGGGGAGGGAAGGGAAGGGGAGGGGAGGGGGAGGGAAGGGGAGGGGGAGGGAAGGGGAGGGGGAGGGAAGGGGAGGGAAGGGGAGGGGGAGGGAAGGGGAGGGGGAGGGGAGGGAAAGGGAGGGGGAGGGGGGCGGACGGGGAGGGGAGGGGGGGCGGACGGGGAGGGGAGGGGGGCGACCGGGAAGAGGGAGAGGGAGGGAAGGGGAGGGGGGAGGGGAGGGAAGGGGGGGAGGGGAGGGAAGGGGGGAGGGGAGGGGGAGGGGGCGGGAGGGGAGGGGTACACGGGGACGGGGGGGGAGGGGGTACACGGGGAGGGGGGACACGGGGAGGGGGGACACGGGGAGGGGGGGGACACGGGGAGGGGGGGGAGGGGGGACACGGGGGGAGGGGGGACGGGGAGGGGGGACGGGGAGGGGGGGGCGGTCGGGGAGGGGGGCGTCCGGGCGGGAAGGGGGCGACCGGGAGCGACCGGGAGGGGGCGGGGACGACCGGGAGGGGGCGGGGGCGACGGGGAGGGGAGGGGAGGGGGCGACGGGGAGGGGAGGGGAGGGGGCGACGGGGAGGGGGCGACGGGACGGGGAGGGGAGGGGAGGGGGCGACGGGGAGGGGAGGGGAGGGGGCGACGGGGAGGGGAGGGGAGGGGGCGACGGGGAGGGGGGAGGGGAGGGGGCGACGGGGAGGGGGGAGGGGAGGGGGCGACGGGGAGGGGAGGGGGTTACGGGGAGGGGGCGACGGGGAGGGGAGGGGGCGACGGGGAGGGGAGGGGGTTACGGGGAGGGGAGGGGGTTACAGGGAGGGAAGGGGGTAACGGGGAGGGGAGGGGAGGTGGTAACTGGGAGGGGGGGGTGACGGGGCGGGAGGGGGTGTGACGGGGAGGGGGGGTGACGGGGGTAACGGGAAGGGGACGGGAGTAACGCGGAGGGGAGGGGGGGGTAACGCGGAGGGGAGGGGGGGGGTAACGCGGAGGGGAGGGGGGGGTAACGCGGAGGGGAGGGGGGGGGTAACGCGGAGGGGAGGGGGGGGGTAACGCGGAGGGGAGGGGGGGGGTAACGCGGAGGGGAGGGGGGGGTAACGCGGAGGGGAGGGGGGGGTAACGCGGAGGGGAGGGGGGGGTAACGCGGAGGGGAGGGGGGGGTAACGCGGAGGGGAGGGGGGGGTAACGCGGAGGGGAGGGGGGGAGTAACGCGGAGGGGAGGGGGGGTAACGCGGAGGGGAGGGGGGGTAACGCGGAGGGGAGGGGGGGGTAACGCGGAGGGGAGGGGGGGGGTAACGCGGAGGGGAGGGGGGGGTAACGCGGAGGGGAGGGGGGGGTAACGCGGAGGGGAGGGGGGGGTAACGCGGAGGGGAGGGGGGGGTAACGCGGAGGGGAGGGGAGGGGTAACGCGGAGGGGAGGGGGGGGGTAACGCGGAGGGGAGGTGGGGGTAACGCGGAGGGGAGGGGGGGATAACGCGGAGGGGGTAACAGTCACGGGAGGGGGTAACGGGGAAGAAGGGGAGGGGGTAACGGAAGAAGCTGAGTGACTCGCTGGCCTCAGGAGGTGAGCTTCAGGCGGGGAATTCCCGCAGCTTTCCCCTCTCTCTCTCTCTCTCTCTCTCTCTCTCTCTCAGTCTGAGTGTCCCAGTCCGGGAACTGGTTGCGGGGAGTCCCCTTGAGGGAGGCGCATGTCCCGGCTCCCAGTGCACGGGAGGCTTTTCCTGACCAGCGACAAATCCCTGCTGATGTTTAAACCCGAGCTGCAATCTCCTGTGATCGGATTAAGCGGAGCCTCAGCTCATTCTCGGCGTCTCAGCCCGTGCTCCGTGTCCATGTGCTTGGGGCAATGCTTTTAACCCGGAGTCGGAGGAGGGAAGCGGCTGGGCGAGAGACCCGGACCCGGGCTGCGGAGTGAGTGAGAGCGGAGCGGATTCTCACCGGAGCCGTGCCGAGCGGAGCGGGACAGACTCGGGACATCGGCGGCTCCGAGCTGGGGACTGACTTAACGGCGATGGGGCTGAGTGATGAGCGCTGAGAGGGAGCTGGGCAAAGGAAGGAGCCCGCGGGATACCGAGCGACACAAGGAGCCTCCCCTCCTCCCAGGACCCTGACCCCACTCCTCCCAGGATCCTGACCCCACTCCTCCACACATCCCAGGACCCTGACCACACTTATCCCAGGACCCTGACCCCACTCATCCCAGGACCCTGATCACACTTATCCCAGGACCCTGACCCCACTCATCCCAGGACCCTGATCCCACTCCCCCACTCATCCCAGGACCCTGACCCCACTCATCGCATCACCCTGACCCCGGCCCCACTCCCCCACACATCCCAGGACCCTGACCCCACTCACCCACACATCCCAGGACCCTGACCCCACTCACCCACACATCCCAGGACACTGACCCCACTCACCCACACATCCCAGGACACTGACCTCACGCACCCCAGAACCTCAATCCCCACTCGCCCCAGGACTCCGGCTCCAACATCCCAGGACCTAGCCCCGACGCAAACCGGGACCCTCAACTGTGACCCCCACTCACCCGGCCTGTGACGCCCACTCATTCGGTCCCAGATCCTCTGCCCACCCCGGTAGGGAACCCCTGTTAGAGTTCCAACCCGGGAGACTCTGCTCCATCCCGCCCTTGGGTCCGAGGTCGGAGGTTTCAGGGGGATTTCCCGGCCGTCCCTCCTCGGGCTCCCATTTTGGTGCCGGGGTCCCCGTGAGCAGCTGACGGGCCCACATGCTGCTGATGACAGAGACGAGAGTGGGAGAGGCCAGCAGGAGGAGTGGGACAGCTGCTGTGCCCGCCAGCACTGCCTGCCTCCTGCAGCTGCCTGAGGAGGAGGAGGAGTGGGAGGTTGGCAGGTCCAAGGGCAAGGATGGGGACCAGGATTCGGACACCTGCAGCATCTTGTCGGATGACTCCTTCTACCCCCCCAATCTACAGTCCCTGGTCAGTGAGACAGCGAGCGTGACAGGTGGCCCGCTCAGCCTGTACCAGGCGTGCACCACGAGCAACGCCATCGGACTCAAGGGACTGATGTGCCAGGAGCTGAGTGAGCGGGAGGTGATGGAGAGCGACAGGAACGGCAGGGTAAGTGAGGGACTGGGGCAAGGACTGGCACTGCCAGGTTCTCGCACACGCAGCCTGACATTTTTTTTTACATATGTTGAATCTAGGTAGTTCCTCCTCTTGATTTATTTTTAGTTTTCTTTTTATCTCTGGTACTTCATCCACATCCTCTACTGTGAAGACCGATACAAAGTAGGTATTTAGTAAGTCTGCCATGCCATTTCCTGATTTTCAATTACAGTATCACCTGTATCTGTCATTAAGGGGCCCACATTATTCTTAGCCACCCTCTTTCTCTTTAATATATTTGTAAAAGCATTTAGTGTTGTGCTTGATAACCCTTGCAAGCTTTTTCCTGTAATCCCTTTTTTTGCAGCTGTTACCACTTTTTGTATCCCTTTGCTGTTCTTTATATTCCTACCAATCCGTGGGATCTCTACTGTTCTTTCCCTTCGTATAAACCCTTTTAGTTTTATGCTATCTCTCACTTTCGTTGTTGACCAAGGTTGTTTAATTACACACATAGAGCTCTTGCCTTTTAGGGCATGTACAGGTCTTGTATTGTACCAGATACTTTGTCGAACACCTCCCAGTGTTTATCCATAGTTTTATCTGTTAATAGTTCTGCCCAGTCTATTATGGTCAATTCCTGCCTCATCCCTCCAAAGCCAGCCCTACCTAAATCTAAAACCTTGGTTCTTGACTCGCCCTTTTCCCTCTCAAACCCAATAGTGAATTCTATCATATTATGGTCACTGTCAGCTAGGTGTTCCCTTACCGTTAGATTATTGACTAATTCAGGCTCATTACTCATTACTAAATCTAAGATGGCTTGTTCTCATGTTGGTTCAAGAACATATCGTTCCAGAAAACTGTCCCGAATACACTTGAGAAATTTGGTGCCTTTGGGACTCAAGTTGTGCTGCTTATCCCAGTCTATGTGTAAATGAAAGTCTCTCAACTACTCTGTTTTTGCAATAATCTTCTTTGATCTCCTGCTACTTTATCACTGCTATCTCGAGGTCTATAAACAACTCCCACCAAAGTCTTGCATCCTTTTTTTATTCCTCAATTCTACCCATCGTGTTTCTACTGCTGGCTCAGCCTTACTGATCTCCTAATGCTGTAATAGTGTCCCTTGTCAATATTGCTACTCCTCCTTTTCCAATTTTCCTGTCCTTTCTAAAAACCTTATAACCTGGAATATTTATCTCCCAGTCATGCCCAGCTTGTAGCCAGGTCTCAGTGATGATCACTGTCATACCGTTTAAGCTGAATTTGCACTTCGAATTCACTTGTTTTATTTCTTATGCTACGTGCATTAGTGTATAGAACTTTTAATTGGACAATAAATCCTGTCCTGCTCTTATGCCCTGATGTTTTTAACACATTTTTAACTTATCACACTCCTTGTTTTTTTTATCACTTCTGTTGTATATTTATCATCAGTTATGTATTTTGTCGTTACTACCTATATTTGTTTCTGAACCTGAAGTATTTACCTTTAACACTTGATGACCTGGACTTCGCACTCATTCCTTTTTAAAATGTTTTGGTTATTTTAATTTCTGCCTGAGCCCTCCCCCCGCCCCTCCCCCCCCCCCCCCCCCCACTTTTATTGGTTTAAAGTCCTTTTAAAATGGTGATGGAGAAACTGATGAGATTAAAGATAGTTTTCGCCCCAGGGTACTAAAAGAAGTCGGTGAGCAAATTGTTGATGCGTTAGTCATGATCTTCCAAAACTCTCTAGATTGAGGAATTGTCCCCTTGGATTGAAAAACAGCCAATATCACTCCATTATTTAAGAAGGGTAGGACAAATAAACTAGGAAATTATAGGCCTATTAGTCTAGCATCAGTTGTGGGAAAGTTACCAGAATCAGTTATTAGGGACAGAGTGACTCAGAATTTGGACAAATATGAGATCAGAGAGAGCCAGCATGAATTTGTAAAGGGTAAGGCATGTCTAACGAAGCTAGTTAACATTTTGAGGAAATAGATAAGGGAGTGTCTATGGATGTTATTGACTTTCAGAAGACATTCGACAAGGTTCCACATAGGAGACAGTTAACAAAAATGAGAGCGCATGGTATTGTAGGTAACCTATTGGTTTGGATAGGAAATTATCACTATATGTATAAATAACTTGGATGAAGGAATAGAGAGCCATATATCTAAGTTTGCTGACAACAGTAACTTAAGTGGCACAGGCACATTGATAGATTAAGTGAGTGGGCAAAACTGTGGCAGATGGAGTTTAATGTGGGAAAGGGTGAGGTCATCCACTTTGAACTAAGAAAGATAGATCAGATTATATTCTGAATGGTGAGAAGCTAGGAACTGTGGATGAGGAAAGAGATTTAGGAGTCCAAGTACAGAAATCACTAAAAGCTAGTGGACAGGTCCAAAAAATAATTTAAAATACGAACTAAATGTTGGCCTTTATCCCAAGGGGGCTGGAAAACAAAGGGGTAGAAGTAATGTTACAGCTGTACAGAGCTCTGGTTAGGCCCCATCTGGAGTACGGCATTCAGTTCAGGGCACTGCACCTCAGCAAGGATATACTGGTCTTGGAGGGGGTGCACCACAGATTCACCAGACTGATACCGGGGCTAAAAGGCTAAATTATGAGGACAGGTTGCATAGACTAGGCTTGTATTTGTAATGTATGTACCTTTAAGTGGGGAACTATCTTTTACAGCTCATGTATACTGCAGTACCGGCAGTGACCACACCTGTATATAGCCCTGAGTAGTAATCTGTACAGATCAGTTGCAGTGTGAGCCACGTTGAGTAAACACCTGTTGTACCGTTCTCCTGCAGTCTGTGTCTTATTATACACAGACGCAACATTAGCGACGAGGCAAGTTCGAACCTACCTGCAACTCTGCATCACCTCCCGGGGATTCGTTCCTGGAGATCAGTGGATTGGAGGTCAAGGCCAGAGACTCGGGCGTCGACCACGGGCAACCGCCCAGTCATCCAGCAGACTCGAGAATTGCGGGGGAGGCTGTCGAGAGCCAGGCTTGGCATTCCAGTCGAGGTGGTCCAGCGAAACGGGCTGGCAACAGGTAGTGCGCAGACCCTTCCCGGACAGTGGCGGGCTAGAGCCCAACCGAGCGGCACAGCAAAGGGCCGAGCAGCGTTGACGGGGGAGAGAGAGAGAGGGCAGAGCGCACAGGGCGCAGCCGGTGTTCAGGGGCCAAGCAGCGTCAGAGAGAGGGAGAGAGAGACGCGCAGAAACCCGCGAGGCGCCGCCATTGCCACGAGGACTGCCGGGAGAGGCGTTGGCAGCAGCGGGGGAGGAAGGAAAGCGCGGGAGACGCCATTTTAAGCCATTGGGAGACGCCATTTTAAACCACACCCAAAATGCCGAAGAGTGGCAGTATCACCGCATTTGACAATGAAGTCGAAGATTGGACTACATATGTCGAACGAATAGAGGTGTACTGCAAGGCAAATGAGGTGTCAGATGACAAGAAAGCGTCGGTATTGTTAAATTTAATGGGTGCAAAGACGTATGGTTTATTACGAAATCTAGTAACCCCAACGAAGCCAATGGAAAAGAGTTTTGAAGACATAGTAACGATACTAAAGGAACATTTAAACCCCACACCGCTGCTGATAGCAGAAAGATTCAAGTTTCACAAACGGAACCAGCATAAGGATGAAAGCAATGCTGATTATTTAACAGAACTGCGCAAACTATCGAAACACTGCCAGTTTGGAGCGGGACTGGCAGATACCTTAAGGGACAAGTTTGTGTGTGGGCTTCAAAGTGAAGGAACCCAGAAACGGCTTTTATCTGAAAAGGACCTTACACTGGAAAAGGCTTTCAGCATTGCGGTATCATATGAAGCAGCAGCACGGGACGCTGCAGAGATACAACAGAGACCGCAAGAATCTGGCACAAACGAAATGTCATATGGAACAGAGAAGTGCTATCGCTGCGGCAGAACAACACACGACCAGAATGATTGCTGGTTCAAAGACAAAGTGTGCAGACAGTGTGGAAAAGTAGGACACATAGCACGAGTCTGCAGGTCGGGAAAGAAAACCAGCAATAAGAAACCTATCAAAGAAAAGTACAAGAAGGTACATAAGATGACGGAGAATAGTTCAGACGAACAAAAGAGTGATAACGACTCTGAAAGCAGGGAACTGAGTTGTCTGAAACTACATAATGTGATCACAACGGAGGATCACCGAACCATTTGGGTCACTCTCAAGATAGCAGGAGTCCAGGTAAAGATGGAATTGGACACAGGATCAGTCATAAACCGACGGGACTACGAGCGGCTATTCTCACACATACCCTTGAGAGACACAAAAATTATTTTGAAGACGTACACGGGGCAAAAAGTCTACCCCAAAGGAAAAATAAGGGTGACCGTTATATATAACGGTAAGGAAACACCAAAACTAGACCTGTATGTATTGCAAGATGGAGGGCCACCATTACTGGGACCTGAATGGATCCGGAAAATACAACTGGATTGGCATTCCATACAGGCACTGACTGTGGCTGACAAAAAGGATGATGACGTCACACCTGGGCGATTGTCAAAGATCCTAACTGACGCGAAAGAAGTGTTCCAGCAAGGACTCGGAACACTAAAAGGCATGACAGCGATGATTAAAATTGAAGAAAACGCAAGCCCAAAATTTTTTAAGGCCAGACCGGTACCTTATGCGATCCACCCAGCTGTCGAAGCAGAGCTGGAGAGTCTGGAACGTTCAGGTGTACTGTCCAAGGTAGACTGGAGTGAGTGGGCTACTCCCATCGTCCCTGTGATGAAAAAGTCGTTGAGCAGCACGCCTGGGGAACCAAGGAAGGTTCGCATCTGTGGGGACTTTAAGGTAACAGTGAACCCGGTCCTTCACACCGTACAATATCCACTTCCGTGGATTGAAGATATTTTCGCCTCGCTATCTGGAGGGAAACGCTTCACTAAGATTGATCTGGCCCAGGCGTATCTGCAAATGGAGGTAGAAAAAGCATTAAAAAAATACCTCACAATCAACACCCATAAAGGTCTCTACCAATACAACCGGCTGGTATTCGGGGTAGCATCAGCTCCGGCTATTTGGCATAGGGCAATGGAACAAGTCCTACAAGGGATCCCAGGGACCCAGTGTTATTTGGACGACATCCTGGTCACGGGCGAAAATGACAGTGATCACCTTGCCAACCTGGAGCAGGTGCTCACTAGATTGCAGGAATATGGGCTCCGAGCTAACCGCCCCAAATGCGAGTTTTTTAGAAAACAGATCTCGTATTGTGGCCGCGTTAGCAATAAAGAGGGGTTACATAAGTCCCCAGAGAAGATTGAGGCAGTAGTCAAGGCTCCAGCACCGGAAAATGTGTCACAACTGAGGTCGTTCCTCGGGCTGGTAAACTACTACCATAAGTTCCTGCCAAATTTGTCTACAATACTACACCCACTGAACACCCTACTGCAAACTGGGGTGCCATGGAAGTGGAGTGACGAATGTAGACGAGCTTTCCAGAAGAGCAAAACACTAATCACATCGAAAGAGGTATTGGCCCATTACAACCCAGCATTACCAATTCGGTTGGCATGTGATGCATCACTCTACGGCATTGGAGCGGTGCTGTCGCACAAATTCTCGGACGGCTCAGAGAGGCCAATAGCCTTTGCGTCACGATCACTAACCTCAGCCGAGCGTAACTACACCCAGATTGACAGGGAGGCCCTCAGCCTAGCGTGGGGAGTGAAAAAGTTCAATCACTATCTGCACAGGCAGAAATTCACCTTGCTGACTGATCACCAGCCTCTTGTCTCCATTTTTAATCCGAAGAAGGGCGTTCCGGTGATGACTGCGCAATGACTACAAAGATGGTCACTTTTTCTAGGGGCGCACCACTATGAGATTGAATATAAGGGCACGAAACAGCATGGAAATGCAGATGGGCTATCACGCCTGCCACTGCCTACTGCGGAGGAAGTACCAGCAGTGGATCCTGTCGAAATATTCCATTCGACTATAGTTGAATACCTACCGGTAACTAACGCTTGTATCGAAAAGGAAACCCGAAATGACCCGACACTGTCTCGGGTATATGATTTGACGGTGAAGGGATGGCCAGCACATGGCGACTCACTGTTGCCAGCATTCTCGACAAGGAGAGAACAGCTGTCAGTGTGCCGGGGGACCTTGATGTGTGGATCCCGAGTGGTAATTCCACCCAAGTTAAGGGACAGAGTGCTCAATGAGCTTCATGAGGGTCATCTGGGAGGAGTAAAAATGAAAAGCCTAGCCAGGGCTTATGTGTGGTGGCCGGGAATCGATAAACAAATCGAGGACCTGACCAAGAGCTGCTCAGGATGCCAGAAAGTCCAAAATGCACCACCACAGGCCCCTCTACACCCATGGGAGTGGCCCTCATCTCCATGGCAACGGGTGCATATTGACTTTGCTGGTCCATTCATGGACTCAATGTTTTTAATAGCCGTGGATGCGCACTTGAAATGGCCTGAGGTCATCAAAATGTCCTCCACCAGCACGGAGAAAACTATTGCAGTCCTACGGACCATTTTTGCCAGGAATGGCTTGCCAGAACAGATTTGCTCCGACAACGGACCACAGTTTCTGTCCGAAGAGTTCCGGAGGTTCTTGAAAAAGAATGGGGTAAGGCATTACACATCCGCCCCGTATCATCCAGCCACAAATGGATTGGCTGAGAGGTTCGTACAAACCTTTAAGAAGGCAATAAAGGCTATGTACAATGACAACATTCCGCTGCAGCACAAGGTGGACAATTTCCTGTTCGCCTACCGGAATGCGACACATGCAGTCACCAACCAGGCCCCAGCCATGATGTTCTTTAACCGAAGGTTAAGATCTCGCCTGGATTTGCTCAGACCAAACGTACGAAGAGATGTTGAGAGTAAGCAATTCCAGCACATCCATGAGAAGCCAACAAGGAGCTTCAATGTAGGGCAACCAGTCTTGGCCCGCGACTACCGAACAGAAAAATGGCAGCCAGGAACGATATGCACACGGCAGGGCCCACTAATGTACACAGTGGACGTTGGGGAGAGCATCGTGAGATGCCATGCTGACCAGATCCTAGAGTCACAGGAACAAGTCAACCCCATGCCTCGCCCATACGTACCTGGTGATGAACCCGACGTACAGGTCGCATCTACCCCAGAAACAGTAGCATCGGGAGCTGATGAACCAACCGACGACAGGGGGCCAGATCACCTCCGCACCAAGAGCAAGACATTCGGGAAAGGCGCTATCCAGAAAGGATCAGGAAGCCTCCTCAAAGACTGAATATATAAATAGACTATTTTCAGCTAATGTTGCATGTTAAAAGTGTTAATTGTAATTAGTTTGATATTTAATTGTTAAATGAGTGTTATGGTACTGTTAACCTAAAAGGGGAGGAATTGTAATGTATATACCTTTAAGGGGGGGAACTATGTTTTACAGCTCATGTATACTGCAGTACCGGCAGTGACCACACCTGTATATAGCCCTGAGTAGTAATCTGTACAGATCAGTTGCAGTGTGAGCCACGTTGAGTAAACACCTGTTGTACCGTTCTCCGCCGTCTGTGTCTTATTATACACGGACGCAACAGCATTCCCTTGAATATAGAAGATTAAAGGGTGATCTAATTGAAGTGTTTAAGATGATCAAAAGGATTTGCTAGGGTAGATAGAGAGAAACTATTGCCTGTGGTTGGGCAGTCCAGAGCTAGGCCGTTCGGGGTGATGTCAGAAAGCACTTCTTCACACAAAGGGTGGTGGAAATCTGGAACTCTCACCTCCAAGAAGCTGTTGAGGCTAGGAGTCAATTGAAAATTTCAAAACTGAGATTGATAGATTTTTGTCAGACAAGAGTATTAAGGGTTATGGAACCAAGGCTGGTAGATGGAGTTTAGATACTGATCAGTCATGATGTAATTGAATGGTGGGACAGGCTCGAGGGGCTGAATGACCTACTCCTGTTCCAATGTTCCAGACACACTCGTAAACAAACTGGCACACACACACTGCCAGGCACACACTCACACTGCCAGGCTTACACACTCGCACTGCCAGGCACACACTCACACACACACACACACTGCCAGGCTCACACTCACACACTGCCAGGCTCACACTCACACACTGCCAGGCACACACTCACACTGCCAGGCTCACACACACACACTGCCAGGCTCACACACACACACTGCCAGGCTCACACACACACACTGCCAGGCTCACACACTCGCACTGCCAGGCACACACTCACGCACTGCCAGGCTCACACTCACACTGCCAGGCTCACACTCACACTGCCAGGCTCACACTCACACACTGCCAGGCACACACTCACACACTGCCAGGCTCACACACTCGCACTGCCAAGCTCACACTCACACACTGCCAGGCACACACTCACACACTGCCAGGCTCACACACTCGCACTGCCAGGCACACACTCACACACTGCCAGGCACACACTCACACACTGCCAGGCACACACTCACACACTGCCAGGCACACACTCACACACTGCCAGGCTCACACACTCGCACTGCCAGGCACACACTCACGCACTGCCAGGCACACACTCACACACTGCCAGGCTCACACTCACACTGCCAGGCTCACACTCACACTGCCAGGCTCACACTCACACACTGCCAGGCACACACTCACACACTGCCAGGCTCACACTCACACACTGCCAGGCACACACTCACACACTGCCAGGCTCACACACTCACACTGCCAGGCTCACACTCACACTGCCAGGCTCACACTCACACTGCCAGGCTCACACTCACACACTGCCAGGCTCACACTCACACACTGCCAGGCACACACTCACACACTGCCAGGCTCACACACTCGCACTGCCAGGCACACACTCACACACTGCCAGGCTCACACACTCGCACTGCCAGGCACACACACTCTCACACACACACACACACACACACACTCACACACTGCCAGGCTCACACTCACACACTGCCAGGCTCACACTCACACTCACACACACACGCTCTCAGGCACACACACTGCCAGGCACACTCTCAGATTATCTGGTCATTTCCCATTGCTGTTTGTGGGAGCTTGCTTGATGCAAATTGGCTACCACGTTTCTACATTACAAAAGTGACTACACTTCAAAAGTACTCATTGGTTAGAAAGCACTTTGGGGCATTCTGTGAAGGTGCTACATAAATGCAAGTCTTTCTTTTCTTTTATAACAATCATACATCTTGGTCAGTAAATAGTCCGAAAGCTTTCTAATGGTCATTTCAATTCACGGTCTTCCAAATAGCAGAAGGTACCGAAAAAGTCACTTGTACAGGTTGTTACTAGCATTTTTTAGTTGGTGATGTTACTGTAATTGCAGGAGAATTTTAATCGGTTAGTTTGGGTCTTCTGTCTTTAGCACATTCATTGTTGGCAGCCTTATCTCAAAGAGAGTGTTTGTTGTTGATGACGTGATTCTTTGTAGGATTTAGATGAACTGGAAAGGGAACTAGCCTCCTAAGAGGGATTGAATTCCCTCATGGCTTATGGTAAAATGCACTGCCCAGTTTAGCACTGAAACATCCAGCCATGGGAGATCCCAGGTCCCAGCTGATCTCGACTCAGGCAATAGTTGGGTTGCTACATTTGGCCTCAGCACCTTCAGGTTAGGGAAGGGGGGATGGGATAAAACATGTCATTAACTTTGCTCACTGTTTGGTGACCCTATTGGAAAGAACATGTGTGGGGTTTGTGTAGGGGGCAGGAGCAGCGAGGCTGTGATACCCCAATTGTTGAATAGCCACTAACGCTCAGGGTAATTTTAACCTAACTCGCTGGGTGGGAAACCCACGGGATTGGGTGGAAAACCATTTTTTACACCGCGCCCAATATTACTCATTGACTTTTACACCCACCCAATATTACTCATTGACTTTTACACCCCACCCAATATTACTCATTGACTTTTACACTGCGCCCAATATTACTCATTGACTTTTACACCATGCCCAATATTACTCATTGACTTCAACACCCCACCCAATATTACTCATTGACTTTTACGCCCCGCCCAATATTATTCATTGACTTTTACACCCCGCCCAATATTACTCATTGACTTTTACACCCTGCCCAATATTACTCATTGACTTTTACACCCCGCCCAATATTACTCATTGACTTCAACACCCCACCCAATATTACTCATTGACTTTTACACCGCACCCAATATTACTCATTGACTTTTACACCCTGCCCAATATTACTCATTGACTTTTACACCCCGCCCAATATTACTCATTGACTTCAACACCCCACCCAATATTACTCATTGACTTTTACACCCCGCCCAATATTACTCATTGACTTTTACACCGCACCCAATATTACTCATTGACTTTTACACCCCGCCCAATATTACTCATTGACTTCAACACCCCACCCAATATTACTCATTGACTTTTACACCCCGCCCAATATTACTCATTGACTTTTACACCGCACCCAATATTACTCATTGACTTTTACACCCTGCCCAATATTACCCTTCATTGACATCAATGGAGAGTAGAATTGGGCGGAGTGTCAAACCAGCATTGCACCTGATTCCGACAGTTTACTGACTGACAAGTGGTTTTAGGCTAAAATTGTCTCCATACTGTCCAGGCTCACTCAAAGAAAAAATGGCTTCTTGAGTAAGGTTAGCACTGCACCCCATCAGAACATTCAGGGGAGAGCGGGGGAAAAGGAAAGGAAACTGAGCAATTAAACATGAAACCTATACATAATCAACATAGGGTTATGGGGAAAGAGCAGGGGAGTGGGACTAATTGGATAGCTCTTTCAAGGAGCTGGCTCAGGTTGTGCTGTAAGATTATATGATTTCGTTTGAAAAAAGTTCTGGAGTCCCCATTGAAATTGTTGGTGATTGATGTTATCTTGTGAATTAAATATTGCAGGCCATGGTATGAGTAAATATCCAAAAGCAAGACTAACCAGGTTACTGGCAAGTGACAAGGTCAAGAGAGTGGAAACCTAAAACAGTATAGCTGGGTGGGTGCAAGACATTCTATCTGTATCAATTCGTGTTAGAGTCAAAACTCCATGTGAACTTTATTCATCATTCGCAGCTTAATACAATCCTCAATGTGGTACATATTGTGGGGTTAAAATGCCATCATAAATCACAAAGTTTATCAAAGCCTACTTCATTCTGTATTACATCAACAACTTGTATTTATACATTACTACCTTGGAATTAAATCACTCCAGACTGTGCTATTCTACATAATGTATCCAGGTCTGGTGATTTCTTAGTGTCGTTCCATTTTTAGTTTTTGCCAGTGGGGATATCATTGGTGGACACTTGTGAGGGAGAGCTTATTTTTTTTATATTCGTATATGGGAAGTGGGCGTCGCTGGCAAGGCCAGCATTAATTGCCCTTGAGAAGATGGTGGTAAGCCACCTTCTTGAACCGCTGCAGTCCATATCGTGAAGATACTCCCACAGTGCTGTTAGGTAGGGAGTTCCAGGATTTTGACCCAGCGACGATGAAGGATCGGCGATATACTTCTAAGTCAGGATGGTGTGTGACTTGGAGGGGAACTTGGAGGTGGTGGTGTTCCTATGCGCCTGCTGTCCTTGTCCTTCTAGGTGGAAGTGGTTGCGGGTTTGGGAGGTGTTGCTGAAGAAGCCTTGGCGAGTTACTGCAGTGCATCTTGCAGATGATACACACTGCAGCCATGGTATGCCAGTGGTGGAGGAAGTGAATGTTTAAGGTGGTGGATGGGGTGCCAATCAAGCGGGCTGCTTTGTCCAGATAATCTGTTTCAGTAATCTTGGCCAGGAATATTGGACAGAAAACTGGGAGAATTCCCCTGCGTGTCTTTGAAATAGTATCATGGGATAATTTGCATCCATCTGAGAGGGCAGATGGGGCTTCAGTTTAATCTCTCATCCGAAAGACGGCACCTCCGACAGTGCAGCACTCCCTCAGTACTGCACTGGAGTGTCAGCCTAGATCATGTGCTCAAGTCGCTGGAGTGGGACTTGAACCCACAACCTTCTGATTCAGAGGTGAGAGTGCTACCACTGAGCCATGGCTGACCCTTGCTGCACTAGTGTAAATGTTCATTTCTCCACACCAGTCATCCTTAATTCTCCCTTAATCCCTAACCTTAGCCCTGTAAACAGTCACGTGCTCCTACTTTAGATAATTTTCCTGCACAGCTCCAGTCCAGTATTGCAATTTGTGTTATCCTGGACCTGATAGTAGGAAGCTCTGACTGTCAAGAGATTAAATGTGAAAAGACTGCTCCAGGTTTAGGCAACGTTCCCAGATCATAATTGTATTTTCCCCCATTCGCTACCAATTATTCCTGTATTTTTGGATGACGTCCCTGTATATTTTTCTGCAAAATGAAATCACAGGTACCAGGCTCCAATCAAGCACTACCTTGTACCAATGTTCCCCCTAATTTTTTTTTGGGTGTGCAGTTCTTTAATGGGCTGCGCAGCCCATTCAAAATTTCATGCTTGCGCAAAATCTCCCAAAGAAAATCCGGTAAGCGGCCTGCTCGGGCGACCGCACAGCTTAGCGGGACTTTGCCTGGTATCCCCATCTAAGCAGCACCTTATTATACGACTGTTACTAACTTGAAACATTCTGGTTAACAACATAGGAACAGGAGTAGGCCATTCAGCCCGTCGAGCCTGTTCCATCAATCTCTTACATAGGATTACATCGAGTGTACAGCACAGAAACTGGCCATTCAGCCCAACAGGTCTATGTGGATGTTTATGTTTCACACAAGGCTCCTCCCACCTTTCTTCATCTAACTATCAGCATAACCTTTCTCCCTCGTGTGTTTATCTAGCATCCCCTTAAATGCATCTATACTATTCGCCTCAACCACACCTTGTGATAGCGAGTTCCACATTCTCGCCACTCTCTGGGTGAAGAAGATTTTCCTGAATACCCTATTGGATTTATTAGTGACTATTTTATATTGATGGCCTCTAGTTTTTGTCTCCTCACAAGTGGAAACATCTTCTCTATGTCTACTCTATCAAACCCTTTCATACTCTTAAAGACCTCTATCACATTTCTCCTCAGCCTTCTCTTTTCAAGAGGTAACCTCCTAGTTTGTTAGGACAGACTTGGGTTTGTCGCTATAAAAAGTAGCCTTTAAGGTAGGCTATGTCTAGCAACTCTGAATCTTTCCTATTATTTGTTCGTTAAGAAAAATTAAATCTGCAATATTTTAAATGGATGAGTGTCCCAATTTAATTTTTCTGTTTGAATAGGATAATGTTTTCTTATGAAAGCAACAAGCCAGTTAAAGAAAGAGTCTCATTTATACAGCGTCTTTCACGACCACCGGACGTCCCACAGCCAATGAAGTACATTTTTTTGAAGTGTAGTCACTGTTGCAACGTAGGAAACGCTGCAGCCAATTTGCATGCAGCAAGCTCCCATAAACAGCAATGTGGTAATGACCAGATAATCTTGTGATGTTGATGAAGGGATAAATGTTGGCCAGGACACTAAGAATAACATCCCTGCTCTTCTTTGAAATAGTGCCATGGGATCTTTTGCATCCACCTGAGAGAGCAGAAGGAGCCTCAGTTTAACGTCTCATACGAAAGACGGCACCTCTGACAATGCAGCACTCCCTCAGCACCCCACTGGGAGAGTCAGCCTAGATTTTTGTGCTCCAGTCTCTGGAGTGGGACTTGAACCTACAACCTTCCAACTCAGAGGTGAGAGTGGTACCAACTGAGCCAAGGCTGACATATTGGCCCAGAAATTCGGGTCGGGGGCTTCCCGCGGGTGCAAGCCCCCGACCTGCACTTACCTAGCGCGCCGGCTGTTGAGCTGTGGGCCCATGTGGGATTCCGATCCTGGGCCTGCTCCAACTGCCGGCGCACAGTGCTTGCGTATCCCAGGGGCGCAGTTAGTTTGATGCGTCCCCTGTGATCACATGGGCCATGGGGAGCCAATCGGAGCAGGGAATGCTCCAGTCAAAAGTCTGACAGGAAGGGCTGTCAAAACTTATAAATACTACGGGCCCCAAAACATCACTAAATCTTCAAATAAATTTTTTAAAAATCACATTTTTTAAATAAACTATAAATTACATGAAATAACTATTTTAAACAATAATATAAATTTTTGAAAAAAATAATTTTATTTTCTAACGGGGCTAAAAATAAACTTACCTTGCTTTAAAGTATTTAAATATAATAAACCTGTGGAAAAAATGTTTTAATTTTAATTAATTCACCACTTACCTTGTAAAAAGCAGGCCTTACGCCTGCTTTTTAAATGTGTAAATTCTGGAGACTTACCCTCCTGGGAAAACCTGTAAAAAAAAACGCAAGTTCGATGTGCACACGCAGCCTCTCCCGTGCATGCGTATGACCTCTTAACCCCTGCTTTCAGGGGAACAGAAGTGCCGGTTTCCCGCGCATGCACAGTGCATGCAGGAAACCGGCACTTCCATTGGGCTTACGGGTGAGTACCCCGTGCGTACTCACCCGTGGAGACCCGAATTTCTGGGCCGTTGTTCTTGGCTGTCGCCAGAAACCTTCCTTTCATGTGGATTTCTGGGTTAGGATGCATTCCTAAAATAATTTACAGCAAAAACACAAATGCTAGATCAAAATTAAAAGACATTCTGCAGGAGGTAGCAGGCTTTAGGCCTAGGACACAGTAAAATAACCACATCAGTGACTTTGCAGTAGCTAACATGAATTCCCTGTGGAAAAGGTTCATTTTTACATGACTTCAAGGTTGCTTACATCTTTCAAGCCTTGATAACTATTTGAGACAAGGGAAAGATATATAGAATAGATGACTGATCAGTACCTTAACTCCAT
Organism: Somniosus microcephalus; assembly: GCF_052327205.1. Lineage (NCBI taxonomy): Eukaryota > Metazoa > Chordata > Chondrichthyes > Squaliformes > Somniosidae > Somniosus > Somniosus microcephalus. The sequence goes on along the minus strand of NC_140991.1, from coordinate 279,753,735 downwards.
TTACCCGCCTTGGTTCCATATCCATTAATATTCTTACCTAACAGAAATCTATCAATCTCAGTCTTGAAAATTTCAATTCACCTAGCCTCAACAGCTTTTTGGGGGAGTGAGGTCCATATTTCCACTGCCCTTTGTGTGCTTCCTGACATCACCCCTGAAGGGTCTAGCTCGAATTTTAAGGTTATGCCCCCTTGTTCTGGACTCCCCCACCTGAAGAAATAGTTTCTCGCTATCTACCCTATCAAATTCTTTAATCATCTTAAACACCTCAATTCGATCACCCCTTAATCTTCTATACTCAAAGAAATACAAGCGTAGTCTATACAACCTGTCCTCATAATTTAACCCTTTTAGCACTGGCTTATGAAAAAAATCTGAGAGAAATGTTGGGAACTAAAAATCTTTGTTAAAAACATTATAAACCAAATACACACACCAAACAGATTATACATTAAACATGGGAGTAGGTTTTATTAATCGGTCCTCCCATCAAAGAGATTTGTGTAATGAAACGTGCTTTGCAATTGTAGGGGTCAGCAATGAAAGGACTGAAAATCAAGCAAGCATGAGGCAGAAGTTCTAACCTCTGCCCCTGAATTTGTGATTTGTGTTTTTGTATTTCAAATCTGTGGCTGGGAGTGCTAATTCATAACATTTAAGAACTTGCATTTATATTGCACCTTTCACAACCTCAGGACATCCCAAACCATTTTACAGCCACTGAAGTTGTTTTTAAAGTGTAGTCACTTGTAATGTAGGAAACGTGGCAGCCAATTTGCGCACAAACGGCAGTGAGATAACGACCAGATAATTTGTTTTTAGGTGTTGGTTGAGGGATAAATATTGGTAGGACACTGGGAGAACTCCCCTACTCTTCTTCAAAATAGTGGCGTGGGATCATTTACATCCACTTGAGAGAGCAGATAAGGCCTTGATTTAACGTCTCCTCCGAAAGGCGGCACCTCCGACAGTGCAGCACTCCCTCAGTACTGCACTGGAGTGCCAGCCTAGATTATGTGCTCCAGTCTCTGGAGTGGGACTTGAACCCACAACCTTCTGACTCAGAGGCGAGAGTGCTACCATTGCGCCACGGCTGTTACCTAAGCTTCATTTCCAAACAGAGAGGGGGAAAAAATACGCAGAACGTTATCATTTGGTCGGTGTTTACATAGGATGTCTTCCCACTCATTGAATGTGCGGGCGAGGTTGAGTGGCTGGTTACTGAAAATAGTATTTTACCAACTTTCACCGTAAAGAGCTGGATCATGGGGGTAAATTTACACTGTTGGTGTGGAGTGCCACACCGGGAGCAAATATTGGAAATTTAGAGGGCATCCAGCTAATGACTTTCCCTCTGGTAGTTTTAAGGGATGGAAAATCATGGGAGGGGAGGGGAGGGTGGGAGGAGAGTGCATAGCCAGTACCCAAAATCCAATATGTGCTCCTGATATCTGATGCTTCATGTCAGGAGTGGAAATTCATAAAATTACCCTATTATCCGTACAATAATCGAAGTTTCTCATTTGTGAACTGTCTTAAATCAAATGGTGAGTGACGATCCCAACTATCCCTTACTGTCCGTCGTCATCTTAGTTACCGACACCAATTGAAGGACCATTTCCACATCAAACAGCTGGCTCTTATGACAGGACATGGACACCAACCATTGTTTGAGGCCCTCTCTTTCACCGTTTCCTTCTGTGCTGTCTGACTTCGTATAGCAACAGCGACATGACTGGAGTTGCCCTGTCTGAGATATCTTTTACACGGATCTCCACTTAATCTAGCTCCCTGTGTTATTTTCCTGCAAGAGTCTACATGGTAACCATCCATCCAGTAAATGTTCAACCCATCCAGACTGATGTCACAAGACTTCTAAGTACACGATCTCAGCACTCGGAGCATTGCCAGCCAACTTTTCCATTGTGTTTCTGGCTTGAAATTATCCTGATTTCCTTATCGCTAATCTGATTTTTTTGATTGCTCCTGTCTGCTTTTACTGCAAATATTTCACTAAGCTCTTGTCTGGCTTCTTCCAGACTGTGGTAGGGATCTCTTTTATAAATCTGGTCTCCTCTGCTTTCATTAAACATCAGGCATTAAGACAGAGTGAAGCAACATTTGTCTTTCGGGTTTTGAAAAAATAGTTCTGTTTAGCTGATAGTCTTGGAGTTCCACTATTCCACTATTTAAATATGTCCTTGATCCTTGTAACATGAAGGACAGTAACCATCCAGAACAGCTGAAGATTAGAAGTAACCACCACAGTGCATAAATCTTGTTTTTTTCGGTATTTAACTACAGTATCATGCAAATGTGTGTCTTCACTAAACATTGCCCTTGGAAAATCAAAGTTAAATTTGAAGAATTGAGTTGCTGTAACCTGACTGAATTCACAGAACTCCTAACATCTGAACTAATCTACAATCTGGCATGTACAGGAAGCTAGTCATGGCTCCGCTTGATGTTAAAGAGAGCTTCCTGCACTCGGCTATTAGAGTTGTTTCCTTCTATGAAGGAACAAGAGGAAGGTGCGCTGCTAGTCCAGTAGTGGCCTCTTCTAGAAGACATTGCCTATACATTTTGGCAAATCTGTTTTGTCTGCCAGCGTAATGACGTGCTGATTCAATTAATGCCATAGCATTATAACAGCATCACCATGCCACTTAACCATAATGTCACTGTGATGGAAAGTGGTGCATATTATTGAGAAGACGGAAAGAAAATCGAAGAGACTCAATGGCGAGGGTTGTAACCACAGTCTGCGCTTACAATCTCTTGCGTAGATTTTCTACTGGTCAGATGAGTAACAGCTGAAACAACCGCCCCATTCCCTTTGTCAGCAAATTAACTTTTCCCGAGGAACAACCAGATTTGGGTTCCTGCAGTGTGATTAGGGAGCGATTAGCAGGCACTTGTGCAATTTTTCGTAAGAGACACATGCTTCCTGAACGCTTCTGCTGTAGATCTCACTTCATGACTATCAACATTTTAACTGAAGAAGGGCACAAATCTCCCATTTACCCGCAGCTGGTCGATAAAACTGAGCAATTCCACTGACCTGCTGTCTGCACAATGCTGTGTGTCAGCTACCTGACAGCTTGCTTCAGTCATGTGCTTCCAGAGGTCACTGCAATTGTCTGAGTCTACCTTGAGGACCCTTTCTCTCTCTCCTGCCGATGTTCTTGACTTAATATCATTGGTAATCATTGGCGCCTCAGCAAAGAAGTGACTGCTGCCCTTTCAGGGTCCTTTGGTAATCGCAAATAGTGCCATCCCTAACAGTGCACGCCATTTTCCAGATTGTACAGTTCTCGTGAAATAAAATCTAGCTCTATGTGAGCTATCTCTCTCTTTCTCTCTCTCTTCCTTCCTTCCTTTTCTTTCTTGTTTGTCATTTGGAGAACTGCCTTAAACCAACTGAGTGGTATTATTATGCTGCAGTTGAGGATAAAGTAGTACAGCATTGAGTAGGCCAAAGGCTATTATTGATTTTATGACCCAAGGCCTGAAGATCTATTGGATTTATAATGCAGTCGTCAACAGTAGAGAAATGTCAGGGGTGAAATCCCAGGAGTGAGAGACACACCATGAATGAAAAAACAAAATACTGCAGATGCTGTAAATCTGAAATAAAAACAGAAAATGCTGGAAATACTCAGCATCCGTGGAGAGAGAAACAGAGTTAAAGTTTCAGGTCGATGACCTTTCGGTCAGACCATGAATGCATGTAGCTTAAGTTCACACAGAAAAAATGGTCACTGAGTTAGCTACTGGAGGGCAGCAGGCCTGAGTCTCTCCCGTCAGGAGAGGACTATTTACATTTACATTTTTAAATTTATCTCTTGCAATGTTGCTTGGAGAGTAGTAATTAATTGACTGCGAAGTGCTTTGGAACGCCCTGTGGACATGAAAGCTCTTTCCTTCTTTCTTTATTCCCTTCTCATTCTTGGCATTAAGCGTCCTGAGTTTGGGTTCCACACAGTACTGATAGTTTCGGATGGTCAGAGAGACCCTGAGGCAGCATTGAACTCTCTCCTAATCAGTAATTTCTGAAACCATCTGCAGCAGAAGAACTCCTCCATGCATCCCACTAGGAAGAGTTTGTGCTGCGTCAGCTGTCCTCCGGAGAATTTTTGAGTCTGTTAAGAGTTAAGGATACACAATGAGCAAGGTGATTACATCATGCAGAGCTGTTTTTAGTAACCTGGCAAAGGTTGTAAGGTTTGTTTATCAGTGAATGATGTGATGTAAGTAGTTGATGTGCTGCTAGAGTTTCCAACCCTTCAGAATTGTCCTGGAGTCTCCAGGAGTAACCGATTAATCTCCAGGACGCTGTTGCGAGCAACCCGGGAGAAAAATCATAAGAGCGTTAAAAAGAAAATTGTGTATTATTTATTTTCTTTGAACATTTTTGTTTAATAGTTATAAAATATTGGAGCTGGGAAAAGGTTGATTAACTGGGTGGGACAGTTGGAGGCAGGAGGTCATGTGATGAAACCCCCAGGAATGCGTCCACCCAGAGTTGGCGGTTCGATGTGCTGCTCGTCTTTGCCTGCTTCCTGTTGAGTCCGAAGGCCACGGTTTCAAGCCCCACGCCAGGATTTGAACAGATAATCTAGGCTGACGCTTCAGTGCAGTACTGAGGGAGCGCTGCACTGTCGGAGCTGTTAAACTAAGTCACCGTGTGCCTGTTCAGGTGGATGCATGAGATCCCATGGCACTATTCAAAGAAGAGCAGGGGAGTTGTCCTCCTACATCATTGTATTGCTGTTTGTGGGAGCTTGCTGTGCACAAATTGGCAGCAGTGTTTATCTGTGATAACACTTCAAAATTAAATGCTTGGCTGTGAAGCGCTTTGGGACGTCCTGAGGGTATGAAAGTTTGTTCTTTCTTTATTCCCTTCTCATTTGAACATAAGAAATAGGCCCCTCGAGCCTGCGCTGCCATTTAATGAGATCGTGGCTGATCCGAATTTGGCCTCAACTCCACTTTCCTGCCCGCTCCCCATAACTCTTGACTCCCCTGTTGCTCAAAAATCTGTCTATCTCAGCCTTGAATATATTCAATGACTCAGCTTCCACAGCTCTCTGGGGTAAAGAATTCCAAAGATTCACGACCCTCTGAGAGAAAAAATTCCTCCTCATCTCTGTCTTAACTGGGCGACCTCTTATTCTGAGACTATGCCCCTTCGTTCCAGATTCCCTGACAAGGGGAAACATCCTCTGAACTGCCTCCAATGCAAGTATATCCCTCGTTAAATAAGGGGACCAAAACTGTACACAGTACTCTAGGTGTGGTCTCACCAGCGCCCTGTACAGTTGTAGCAAGACTTCCCTACTTTTATACTCCATCCCCCTAGCAATAAGGGCCAACATTCCATTTGCCTTCCTAATTACTTGCTGCACCTGCATGTTAACTTTTTGTGTTTCATGTACGAGGACACCCAAATCCCTCTGTACCGCCACATTATGTAGTCTTTCTCCATTTAAATAATATTTTTATTTTCTATTCTTCCTACCAAAGTGGATAACTTCACATTTCCCCACATTATACTCCATTTGCCAAATTCTCACCCACTCACTTAACCTACCTATATCCCTTTGCAGACTCTTTGGCCTAGAAATTCAGTATAGCCACGTTTGGGGCGCTACAGCCGGGCAGCCGCTAAAGTTTGCACCCGGCGCAACTTCGCGCCACCTTCGCCGATATTCAGTGGCATCGCCCCAAGAGGTTGCTGCTGCGCTAAAGCAGGCGATGCACGACTATCATTAGGCGCTAAGCTGGCGATCCGGGGCGCTAACACCGAGGACGGGCGCAGCGCAGGTGCGGCGAGTTGCTCAATGAAGGCAGACACGCTGGCACCGGTCAGCTCTTAAAGGGGAAGGGTCGACTTGTTTGGCTGCCATGCCCTGCACACTGCAGCCCTGAAGCAAGGCCTGACCATTGCTGGTTCATCAGTTCTACGCCCTCAACCATGGGGAAGCCCGCTATTCTTCCAAAGCCGATTGCACGCTCTTGCTGCTTGTCCAGGGTCATGGGGAAGGAGATGTACTGACGTCTCCTTCTGAAAAGGGCATTGTTCACCTGGCGGATGCAGCAATGTACCGCGAACTGGGAGATGTTGGCAATGTCCCCAGTAGCGGATTGGAAGGAGCCAGTGGCATCGAAGTTGAGAGCCACCGTCACCTTCACTGCCACTGACAGAGACGTCCTGCTCCTCAGCTGTGGCTGCAGATCTCTGCGAAGCAGGTGGCAGATCTCAGTGACCACCTCCCTTCTGAATCGCATCCTCCGAACACACTGCTCCTCAGACATGTTCAGATATGAGAACTGCTGGCGGTATACCCTGGGTGGGTAAGGCCTCCTTTGCCGACGCCTGTTGGCCAATCTCCGTCTGGCCATGACTGGCACTCTCTCACGGCGTCTCTGATCCCTTTGAATGCAATGCAGAAAGCCAACGTTTCCACCCATTGCAGCCCCCATTATATGTGGCGACTCAAGGCTATGGCACTGAAAGTGAAATCCAAGTGCAAAGCTCTGGCCTGAAGCCACAAGTACCTGTGCAAGCGCTGAGTCAAAGCAGGAAGCTCTCTGCCTTTGTCTATCTCCAAATATCCGTCTCTCACACAGAGGGATTGGCACAAAATGGCTGCCACTTATACTGCAGGAGGAGTCCCCTTTAAATAGCGCCCCGCAGCGACTGGGAACCGTTCCCCTCTACCAGTCGCTGGGGGCGCCAAGCGCAAAGAAGGGCGGCGCCACTGACTTTCCGGTTCGGGGCGCACAAAGGGCGTTGCACGATGAAATGACGTCAGGATCTGCGCGCACAAAGGCTTTGCGCCGCCGCGAAATCTTTACTGAAGTTGGGGAGAGGCGCAGATCGCGCTGTGCCCGGCCGCTAGCCGCCTAGCGCCCCACATCTCCTCCTCCTAAGGCACTAGCGGCTGGCGCAAACAACTGAATTTCTAGGCCTTTATGTCCTCCTCACAACTTGCTTTCCCACCTATCGTCTGCAAATATGGCTACAATACACTCACTTCCTTCATCCAAGTCATTAATATAGATTGAAAATAGTTGAGGCCCCAGCACTGATCCCTGTGGCACCCCACTCATTCTTGGCATTAAGAGTCCTGAGTTTGGGCTCCACACAGTACTGATAGTTTTGGGTGGTCAGAGAGACCCTGAGACAGCATTGAAATCTCTCCTAAGCAACAATAGGGAGGGAATAAATAACAACAATATTAAACTCCATGTATAAATATAACAAAAGATCTCGCCCTGGGTGGGCTGTTAAAAAATGTTTTTTTTTTAACTTACCTCCTTTACACAATAAATAAATATAACTTTTTGGTTATCATAGATATACATTTTTATTTTGGGATTAATTACTTTCAGTTTTTTTACTGCTGGTTCAGATCTAAGAATATTTTTCCACTTGCCACCTGTGAAGTGATCACTTTCTCTTCGACAACACTTATCCCTCAACCAACACCACCAAAAAGTGGATTATCTCATTGCTGTTTGTGGGACCTTGCTATGTGCAAGTTGGCTGCTGCGCTTGACTACAGTAGTGACTACACTTCAAAAGTCATTCATTGACCGTGAACCTGGGACAAGTTCTTTCCTTCTCTCGTCCCTCTCAGACCCAGTCAGTTCGAGGAACTGTGTAGTTGGTTCAAAGAACCAACATTTGTGCGTGTGTACATTTTGGTGCACCGAGATCTTTTTGAACATACGCTGAGTTGCGTTGTCCCACAATGCAGAGCAGCACGTGCTGCAGACAAAGGTCTTACCATGCCTAGAAACCAGCCCTCCATGGGTGTGATCTCGCGCAGGACAGTCCCACCAAATCTACCGGCGGTTGGTAAAAGAAAATACTCGTGTTAGTATTGAATCGCACCACATCATTCTCAGAAACGTCTGAAAGGCACAATACATTACTTTGAGGTGCAGTGACTTATAATGTAGGCGAAAGCACAGCAAGTTCCCACAGAAACCACTGCAATGAATCACTGATTAGTTAATCTGTTTTTTTTGGTGATATTGGTTGGAGGATGATTGTGGGTCTAGGACACAGGGGGGGGACTCCCTGTTCTGACAGGCCTGACGATAGACAATGTGCAGTGTGGTTTGCCAGTTGTCCAATGTTTGGTTCGGCAGCCTCTTTCAGGAGCAGGGTGTCTGCTTTTAATTTTTAATGTAATTGGGATGGCGAGAATCCGTCTTCTGTTGTTGCAGGTTTTGCCCAGTTTTTTGGGAGCCTTTTCAGCTCACTAGCCCAGGGTCTACATTGAAATATCAAAACCAGCCCAATCCAGAATATGCAAATTTCTCCAGAAATCAGCATCTCGAAATTAAGTTCATCACCACCAACAGGAAGAGGAGCAGCACTCCAGGCTAGGAACCTATTTAATAAAAAAATACAGAGAGAAAAACAGTCAAAATAAATATTTTACAATTGGGAAGCAGGAGAAATAGATATGTATGAATATAGAATGACTTGGTGATGTTATTGTTTGAACACTTAAACTGCTCATATTGAATTCACTATTTATCTTAAATGGGTTAACACCTGCATTAAAATAGCAGGCAGGAATTTGATACAGTTGTTGTGTTTTCACAATAACAGCAGCAACTGTCATTTCCAGGCAATTGATACTAATACAAAGAATAATACAAGTCATAACAGAAAGACTGCATTGAAATAAATAAATCCCCTACAACGGGTTGAATGTTGAGGCCACACAGCAGAGGAAATGATCTGCTGTAAACCGTGCTCCTGAGCTTGGCCCTGTGCCTGGTTCTGGACGTAGCAAAAGATGGTGAACCCAGCTACCACCCTTTCTCCAGACCAAAATTGGATGCAGGGAGGGGGGGGGGGGGGGAGAGAAGGGAGTGCACAGAATGTTGGATTAACTATTCAGATGTACAATTAAAAAAAAAAAAATTCAAGGATCAAAAACCGTGAAGTGTTATGTTCATAAATAAATAGACGGTTTCATTATGAACAACTAGCTTGAGCTAGTCATTTATTCAGCCATGTGGACTAGTGTACAGGCATCCATCGTGACTACTGCCTTGTGGGTAGCCTGCTACTAAACATACAGCTCCACCTAGTGTACCATTCTAGAATGACATGTTACTGATCATTACATCCCCCTTCCTTAGAGGTTAAACAAAATCAATATCAATCAATCATAACGACATAAACATCTTCACAACAGTCAACACATTTTCAAAGCTTTACTTTATGAATTCTAAGCTTTTCATTCTTTTATTATAGTTTGCTTTATACTCAAAGATTAAGTCTATCAGGCTTTTGTACTTCACGTGTGGACCTTCTCAGCACAGGTAGGTCTGATGTGTTTTCATCAGAGCCTGTATGTGTGTTTGTGTTAGATTGTTCTGGTGGTGAGTGACAAGATTCAGTTGCGGCATTGTCATCGATTTGCTCTTGGATACTTTCTTGTGTTTTCAGGAGGGAACGGCGGTTCCTCCTGAGAATCTGTCCTTTCTCAGTTCTATCAGTGTATGACCTTGGTCCTACTTCCTCAAGAACTGTAGCTTTCCTGTTCCATGCATCTGGATCCTCAATCCTGACAACATCATCCCTTGTCAATGGTTTCAGAGTTTTGGATGACTTGTCATAGTGTGGTTTCTGTTTCAGCTTTAGCAGTTGAAGTCTCTGGCCTAGAAATTCAGTTGGTTGCGCCAGCCGTTAGCGCCTTAGGAGGAGTAGATGTCGGGCGCTAGGCGGCTAGCGCCCGGGCGCAGCACGATCTGCGCCTCGCTCCAACTTCACGAGATTTAGCGGCGGCGCAAAGTCTTTGCGCGCACTCAGCTGCGCGCGCAGATCATGACGTCATTTCCTCGTGCAACGCCCTTTGTGCGCCCCCAGCCGGAACTTCAGTGGCAACGCCCCATTGTGCGCCTGGCGCCCCTAGCGACTGTTAGAGTGGAACGGTGCTCAGCCGATGCGGGACGCGGGGGGCGCAAATTAAAGGGCACTCCTCCTGCACTATAAAAGGCTGCCATTTTGCAGCACTCCTTCTTGAGAAACGGATCTTTGGAGAGAGACCAAGGTAGATAGCTTTCTGCTTTGGCCCAACACTCGGACAGGTACTTCTGGCTTCAGGCCACAGCTTTCCACTAGTTTTTGCCTTCATTGACATCTCATTGTTTGCCAGCATATTATGGGGGCTGCAATGGGTGTCAATGCTGGCTTTCTCAATTACATCCAAAGGGCTCACAGACGCCGTGAGAGAGTGGCAGCCCTGGCTAGACGGAGAGGGGGCAACAGGCGTCGGCAAAGGAGGCCTTACCCACCCAGGGTATACCGCCAGCAGTTCTCCTATCTCAACATGTCTGAGGAGCAGTGTGTTCGGAGGCTGCGATTCAGAAGGGACGTGGTCACAGAGATCTGCCAGCTGCTTGGCGGTGATCTGCAGCCACAGCTGAGGTGCAGGACGTCTCTGTCGGTGGCAGTGAAGGTGACGGTGGCTCTCAACTTCTATGCCACCGGCTCCTTCCAATCCGCTACTGGGGACATTGCCAACATCTCCCAGTTCGCCGTGCATTGCTGCATCCGCCAGGTGACCAATGCCCTTTTCAAAAGGAGACGTCAGTTCATCTCCTTCTCCATGGCCCTTGCCAAGCAGCAACAGCGTGCAATGGGCTTTGCAGCATTCGCGGGCTTCCCCATGGTGCAGGGCGCCATTGACTGCACGCATGTGGCTTTGCGGGCACCTCTGGAGAATGCCGAGGATTACCGCAACCGGAAGGGCTACCATTCGCTGAACGTCCAGCTGGTGTGTGACCACAGGCAGCTCATCCTAGCTGTCAATGCCCGCTTTCCAGGCAGCAGCCACGATGCCTTCATCCTGCGACAGACTTCTGTGGCAGACATGTTCCATGCACAGCCTCACCCACGAGGATGGCTTATCGGGGACAAAGGCTATCCTTTGTGTACCTGGCTGATGACCCCGCTCCGTGCGCCCAGCACCCCTGCTGAAGAGGGATACAACGAGAGCCATCAAGCGACCAGGAACATCATCGAACAAACAATCGGCGTCCTGAAGCAACGGTTCCGCTGTCTGGATCGTTCCGGTGGAGCCCTACAGTATTCGCCGGAGCGAGTCTCCCATTTTGTGGTCGTTTGCTGCATGCTGCACAACCTGGCTATCCGCAGGACTCAGGCACTGCCACCAGAGATTGGAGGACCACCTCAGGAGGAGGAGGAGGAGGAGGAGGACCAGCACAGGAGGGAGGCACAAAGTGCAAGGGCCACCCGTCGCCGGCTTATTGAACGTCGGTTCTAGGCCCCCTCTCAGGGAATGGCTTGTGCCAATGTCAGCAGATGAATGTAGCCGCTCCACAAGCCCTCAGCCGAGCAGGGCAACCAGGACTTAACCAAAACACCATGCACACTGCAATTTAACAACAATAATTTATTGAAAACCTCTGCCCTTCCCACATTACATGCTCATGTGGAGAAGCCCCCTCCAAAAACAAAAAACTACCAGTCTCGGCCTTACAAAAAGAAAGAAAGACACCAGTCTCGGCCTTACAAAAACACAACAGGCATTTGAGCATACCTTCTACTTTTTGCCCTGCAAGGGCGATGCCTTTCGCATCCTTGCCTGGCCCCTGCCCGCCCTGCAGCTCCTCCTCAATGGGAGCCCAGTGGCTGCAGCAAGGCTGGGGGAAGGCTGCTGAGGGGCAGATGGCATGACGGCAGATGCCCTTGGGGGTCAGCCTGCACCAGCTCTGGCCTTGGAGTGGCCGGCTGCTGACTGCTCCAACTCTGGCTGGGCGGCAGCAGTCTGTCCAGCGGCTCGTGGCAGCTGCAATGGCAGAGTGGCAGTGTCGGCTGCAGGAATGGTGCCAACCTGGCAGATCGCAGGTGCTCGCTGGCCGCCTGATACAGTGGCACTCGCACGGGCCAGCACTGCAGCATGCGCAGCAAACAGCTGAAGGACAGACTGCTGGGCTGCTGCTGCGCAGCGGGTGCCCTGGCGATGCCTGGCTGATCCAGCGAGGGTGGCAGCAGTTAGTGCCCGTGTGGCCCTGGTCTGTGTCCGCATGACACCAGCCAGTGAATGGACGGCACGACTGAGCACTTGGCTAGAAGCCGACTGTGCTGCCGCGAAGTCCTGCAGACTCCTGGCCTGTGCTGCACTGAATTGTTCCAGACTCCTGGCCTGTGCTGCACTGAATTGTTGCAGACTCCTGGCCTGTGCTGCTCCGAATTGCTGCACACTCCTTGACAGAGACTCTATGGAGTCAGGCATCCTTGCCACTGCAGCCATGAGCTCAGTGTGCCTGCGCTCAGCCTGGACGGCCATTTCCTCTAGGAGGCGCACCTCCTCTGCGCTCACCGTCGCAGGACTGGAGGCCGCACTCACCCTCTGGGGAGAAGTCCGCCGAGCTTCCCCACCCCTCCCGCGTTGCTGCAGGCCGCTGGGCCCCGGAGCTTCACTCTCCTCCGACCCTTCCCCCCGGCTCCCCTCCAGGGAAGACGTGTCCCCTACATCGCCATGGGCTGGCGCGGCTGAGGGTGGCACTGATGGGCCGGCTTCCTCTTCCTCCTCCTCGTCTTCTGAAGGGCTGACAGTGGCAGCTTGAGGGCCCGCCTCCTCACCTGGCGATTCACCATCTGAAAGCAGGAAGGCACAAGAGTAGCTTTAGAGTGAGGACAGGGCGGTAGCGAGGGAGGCATGAGTGCTGCCATTCACCGCATTGGTCGGACAGTGGCAAAGGATGGTGATCTCATGCGCAAGTGGAACGAGAGAGGTCCAAAAGGTGATGCCCTTACCATTGGTGCCCAGAACAGGGTCGGCATCTCCGCTGGCGACGGGGCCAATCAGCCGACCTGCCATAATGCGCTCCACACGCTGGTCGAGGTCGGAGAGCTCTTTGAGGTCAGGACGGCCTCCCCCGGTCTCAGTTCGGTTGCGCCGGTTGTGCGCCACCTTGGCCTGCAAGAGAAAGGACGGCCTCTAAGTACAGTGTGAAGCCCTGATCTTGTCTGCACTGCCTCCCATGGTCGAATAGCTTGTACAGTGTGTAGCCCTGATCTTGTCTGCACTGCCTCCCATGGTCGAAGAGCTTGTACAGTGTGTAAAGTGCTGAATGTGCAAGTGATTTTCATGCCAGTCCCATAGCTGCTGGATGAGGGCTGGCCATTAGGGCTTTCAGGTCCCTTTGCCCATAAAGTGAGGTGCACATGCAAGGATGAGGAGGACACTGGAAAGGGTACTCACCCTGACAACCCGAGTGAGGTCGTTGAACTTCTTCCGGCATTGCACAGGAGTCCTGGCAACCACGCTGTTGGAAGACACCCTGTTGGAGACCTCCCTCCAGGCTTTCCGGTAGGCGCTGGGCAGCGGCCTCTTGCCACCTTCTGGGAACAGAACATGGCGCCTGCGCTCCACTCCGCCAACCAGCAGCCTCAGGTCACCGTCGCTGAAGCACTGCGCTCTCTCCCTGGCCTTCTCCATAGCCCTGGGCATTGTGCAGGTGAAGCTGAAGTGGTCAGGCCTAGGTTGAGGGCTGCAGTGTGCAGGGCGTGGCAGGCAAACAAATCGACCCTCCCCCTTTAAGAGCTGACCAGCGCCAGAGTGTCTGCCGTCAATCAAGAACTCGCTGCGCCCGGCCTCGGGGCTATCGCTCCGCACCGCCGGCTTAGCGCCTAAAGATAGTCGTGCATCACCTGCTTTAGCGCAGCAGCAACCTCTTGGGGCGATGCGACTGAATATCGGCGAAGGGGGCGCAACTTTGCGCCGGGCGCAAACTTTTGCGGCCGCCCGACTTTAGCGCCCCAAAAGTGGCTATACTGAATTTCTAGGCCTCTGTCTCAGTTCCTTACTCTGCTTTTCTTTTGCACAGCAGGGTAGCGTTGTGCGCAACTTGCGACCCATTAGGAGTTCAGCAGGTGAAGAACCACAGTCTAAAGGGGAGGCTCGGTAGCTCAGCAGGGCGAGATAAGGATCAGACTTGCTTTCTTCAATAGCTGTTTGAGAACTTGAACACCTTTCTCTGCCTTACCATTCGACTGGATGTGATGTGTTGAAAGTCATAATGTGCTGCAAACTGTTGCCACTCCTTACAGTTGAAGCACGGACCATTGTCGCTAACGGCAATCCTGGGAATTCCATGTCTGGCGAAGATGGATTTAACATGCATTATGACACTGCTTGCTGATGTGCTTGAGAGCAGCGCCATCTCAGGATAGTTAGAATAGTAGTCAATCACTATTAGATAATCTTTACCATTCAAATGAAAGAGGTCCATACCAACCTTTTGCCATGGTGCTGTTGGTAAGTCAGCTACTATCATTGGTTCCTTTGCTTGTTTGTTTTGGTGTTTCTGACATGTCTCACATATGCCTATCATGTTCTCAATGTCCTTATTTATGCCAGGCCAATAAACAGTGTCTCTTGCTCTCCTTTTGCATTTTTCAATTCCGAGGTGTCCCTCATGAATCCTTTTGAGCATGTCTTGACATAGAGCCTGTGGAATTACTATTCTGTTCTGTTTTAGTAATAGTCCACTTGCGACACTTAACTCTGACCTGATGTGAAAGTACTTTGGACAGGAACCTTTTGGCCAACCATGATGAATGTTCTCTATTACTGTTTGTAACACTGTATCTTTTACTGTTTCTTCTGCTATTTGCTTTGATTTTGTGTCTGACACGGGCAGCGCAGCAGTGACCATACTCACATGAACATCCATGTCTTCCTCAGTAGAGCTCACATGACTCATGTGGGTGCTCGGGATAGTGCATCTGCTAACACTATGGCCTAGAAATTCAGCTGTTTGCGCCAGACGTTAGCGCCAGATTTCCGGCGCTATCCACTTAGCGCCCGGGCACCGCCGGATCTGCGCCTACGCCGAAATTCAGCTGGGCTTTAGCGCCGGCGCAAAGTGTTAGCGCCCGGTCAGCTGCGCGCGCATCTTATGACGTCATTCCGTCGTGCAACGCCGTTTGTGCGCCCCAAACCGGAAATTCAGTGGCGCCCGGCCGATGTTGGCGTGGCGCTACTAAGAACTGTGAAATGGAACTCAACAGAGGCCCTGTGGGATTCGGGGAGCGCTAATTAAAGGGCACATCCACTCACCCATAAAAGCTAGCCATTTCGCTGCAATGACTTGACTGGTTTGGATTTCTGCACAGAGAGCAAGGCACAGAGATTACTGATTTCGGACACCATAGGAGAGGTCTTTTTGGCTTCTAGCCAGTGCTTTGACATTTGCATCCTTGTGATTTTGCTGGTTGGAACTTTGTAATGGGGGCTGCATGGGGGGCCAACCCTCAGTTGCGACATTTTGTGCGAAGGGCTGGCATACGCTTTGAGACAGGCCCAGGCATGGCTAGACGCAGAGGGGCCATTAGGCGTCGCCAACGTAGGCCTTACCCAGTCAGGCAATACCGGGAGCAGGTCTCATATCTCACCATGACAGCGGCGCATTGTGTTAAGAGGCTGCGCTTCAGAAGGGAGGTGGTTGAAGAGATCTGCCAGCGGCTTCATGCAGATTTGCAGCCACAGCTCATGTCCAGGGCGTCTCTCTCGGTGGAAGTGAAGGTCACGGTGGCTCTCAGCTTTTATGCAAGCGGCTCCTTCCAAGCCGCTGCTGGGGACATCGCGACCATCTCCCAGTTCGCCGCGTATCGCTGCATCCGACAGGTCACCGAAGCACTTTTCGCGAGGAGCCACCAATTCATCTCCTTCCCCATGACCCAACACAAGCAGGAGCAGCGTGCATTCGGATTTGCCAGGATCGCGGCCTTCCCCATGGTGCAGGGCGCCATTGACTGCACGCATGTGGCTATGCGGCCACCTATCCGCAATGCCGAGCAAGACCACAACCGGAAGGGCTACCATTCCCTAAATGTGCAGCTGGTGTGTGACCACAGGCAGCGCATCCTAGCTGTCAATGCCCGCTTCCCAGGAAGCATCCACGATGCCTTTATCCTGCGACAGACTACTGTGGCTGACATGTTCCAGGCACAGCCTCAACCAAGGGGATGGCTTCTCGGGGACAAGGGCACCCTTTGTGCACATGGCTCATGACCCCGCTCCGCGCGCCCAGGACCCCAGCGGAGCTGGCATACAACGAAAGCCATCAAGCCACAAGGAACCTAATAGAGCAAACGATAGGCGTCCTCAAGCAACGGTTCCGTTGCCTGGATCGTTCGGGCGGGTCTCTTCAGTATTCGCCGGATAGAGTCTCCCAGTTCGTCGTGGTCTGCTGCATGCTCCACAACCTGGCTATCCGCAGGACTCAGGCACTGCCACCTGACATTGGGCCACCACCTCAGGAGGACGAGCAGGAGGACCCTGAGGAGGAGCAGCACCAGGCCAGGAGGGAGCGACAAGGTCCAAGGGCCGTCCGCCGGGGGCTTATTGCTCGACACTTCTAGGCCCCCTGTCAGGGAATGGCCTGGCCCACTGAACGCAGCCGCTTCGCAAGCCCTCAGCCGGTTAACCCAACAACCACTTGAAACATGACACCTGCACATGGTGAATAAATAAACATCTTTATTTGAAAACCTCAGGGCCCTTCCCACATGGAAGAGCAAAACAGAGAAGACCCCCAAAAAACAGTAACAAACTTCTGTCACTCCCAAAACCTGGGGAGGACTAACATAACATCAGCATCCAAATGGCCTCGTCACTGGCCTAACAAAAACAAGCCCCCCCAACAACACAAAGACCCCCATAAAACAAAAACACATAATGCCCCCCAGAACAGAAGCCCCCGCATCACCCAAACCCTCGGTGAACACACTCTATTGGGTGTGGCGAGAGGGCGAGTGTGTGGACAGGCGTCTTTTGCCCCGGCCCGTCCTGCTGCTGCGCCTCAAGCTGGGCCGTGAGGCTGTGCCGAGGCTGGGGGAAGGATCCTCAGGGCGACAAGGCGTCTCGCCAGATGCCCTTGGGGGTCGGCCTACACGAGGGCGGGCCCGGGAGGGGCCGGCTGGTGGCTGCTGCAGCTGTGGGTGGCCCTCTTCAGTGGCTGCAGGAGCTCCTTGCACCGTGGCTGGGGGAGTGGCAGGCTCGCCTGCACCAATGGGTACAAGGTGGGTGATGCCAGGCGCGCGCTGGTCGCCAGACACACGTGCACTCGGGCGGCCTGGCCGGGGAGCAAGCGCGCCAAACTGTGGGTGGCCAGACCGGTGTGCGGCAGCAGGGTGGCGCCTGGCCTGGCGACGCCTCCCCGCCAGTGCGAGGGTCGCAGAAGTCAGTGCCCCAACTGCGCCGGCATGTCCCCGCATCTGCAGTCCCATTGTCTGGACAGCACCTCTCAGCTGGCGACTGGCGTGCTGCGCTGCCTCGAGTTGCTCGACCCCCCTCATGCGCTGCCACAAGGAGCTCCACCCCCCTGGCGTGCGCTGCAGCGAAAACCTCGAGGCCCCTGGCCTGGGCTTGGCCGAAAGCCACCACACTTTGAGAGAGGCTTTCGATGGCCTGAGGCATCTGTGCCAGCACCTCCATGATTTCCACGTGGCGGCGCTCCGACGCCGCCGACATCTCGTCCAGGAGGCGCACCTCCTGGGCGACGTCCGAGTCCGGACTGGAGGGCGCCTCCACCCTCTGGCCAGAAGGCTGGCGTGCCGCCGGAGCGCTGCCGCGTGCGGCCACGCCACTGACACCAGGTTCTGCCCTCCCCTCCACCGCCTCCCCCCTCTGGGCAGAAGGGTCGCGTGCCGCCGGAGCCTTGCCGCGGGCGTCCATGCCACTGGGACCAGGTTCGGGGCTCCCCTCCCCCGCCTCCCCCTGGCTCTCCGGCACGCCAGACGTATCCCCTTCATTGGCATGTCCTGGAGCGGAGGAGGGTTCCCCCGAGGTGGCGCCTTCCTGCTGCTCCTCCACGTCCTCCTCCTCCGAGGGCCTGGCTGTGTGGGCTTCAGGGAGCACCTCCTCCTCACCAGCTGAAAGCAGGAAGGCACAAGTGTAGCTTTAGAGTGAGGACAGGCCGACAGCGAGGGAGGCCGCACTGGTGCATTATGCGCATTTATCGGCCACTGGGGAAGGATGTAGATCTGATGCGCGAGGGCAAGGATAGAGGTGCAGCCGGTCCTGTCCTTACCAGTGGGCTCCAGTATAGGGTCGGCGTCGCCGATCGCCACAGGCCCAATCACCGGGTGCCGCAGCAGTCGGGCCACCCTCTCTTCCAGAGGCGTCAGCTCCTGGAACTCGCGAGGGCCTCCACCAGTGACATGGAGGCTCCTGGCGTTCCTCGCCAGCTTGGCCTGCAAGAGAAAGGAGGGCGTCTAAGTACAGTGTGGTGCCCTGTAGCTGTGTGTGAGGCCTGCCATGGTGGAATAGCTTGCACAGTGTGGTGCCCTGTAGCTGTGTGTGAGGCCTCCCATGGTGGAATAGCTTGCACAGTGTGGTGCCCTGTAGCTGTGTGTGAGGCCTCCCATGGTGGAATAGCTTGCACAGTGTGGTGCCCTGTAGCTCTGTGTGAGGCCTCCCATGGTGGAATAGCTTGCA
Organism: Somniosus microcephalus; assembly: GCF_052327205.1. Lineage (NCBI taxonomy): Eukaryota > Metazoa > Chordata > Chondrichthyes > Squaliformes > Somniosidae > Somniosus > Somniosus microcephalus. Next base: position 279,735,229 of record NC_140991.1, on the reverse strand, counting down.
CAGTGTGGTGCCCTGTAGCTCTGTGTGAGGCCTCCCATGGTGGAATAGCTTGCACAGTGTGGTAAGTGCAGAAAGAGCTCTTGATTAACATGCAAGTGCCATTGCAGCGGCAGCAGGGCTGGCCATTAGACCTTGGATGTCCCTTTGGCCCTAATGGGAGGTGCACATGCAAGGATGAGGGGGACATTGGAAAGGGTACTCACCTTGACCAGCCGACATAGGTCGTTGTATTTCTTGCGGCACTGGTCCGCACTCCTGGGAACATCTGAGCTGGAGGAGACCCTCCGGGCAATTTTGGTCCAGGCCTCCCTGAACTGGCTTTCCTGCCACTAGCCGGGCAAACGACCCGCCTTCTTTTGCGCACCCCATGAAGGAGCACACCCAGCGCATGCTCAGAGAAGCGTTCGGCTCTTTCACGGGCCCTCTCCATGTCCTCCAGGCGTTGATATGCCACACAACCACTCCTGAGGCCTAGTTGCAGGGCTACAGCATGCAGGGCGTGGCTGCAGTCAAAGTTGACCCTTCCCCCTTTAAGAGCTGGCCGGCGTCAGGGTGTCTGCTGACACTCACCACGTGATCGCACCTGCGCTGCGCCCGGAATCGGCGTTATTAGGCTGCATCGCCGGATTAGCGCCTGAACACAGGGTTCCAACGCCTTGTGCAGCGCTCGGCCAAAAAGTTGGCCAAATCTACTGAATTTCGGCGAGCTCGCCTGCACTTTCCGGCGGGCGCTAAATTTGACGAGCGCCCGACTTTAGCGCCGCAATAGCGTCAGAACTGAATTTCTAGGCCTATGTGTTTGCCTGGTGTGTAGATCAGTTCAAAGTCATATCTTTGCAGCTTCATCATGAGTCGTTGAATCCTTGGAGACATCTCATTCAGATTTTTTTTTATGATGGCAACCAGTGGGCAGTGGTCTGTCTCAACTGTGAAGGTGGGAAGTCCATATATGTAGCCATGGAACTTTTCTAGTCCAACTACCAAGCCTAGACATTCCTTTTCAATCTGGGCGTATCGACACTCAGAATCAGTCATAGACCTGGAGGCATAGGCAACAGGCTTCCAATCTTCACCCTCTGCTTGTAGCAAAACCGTGCCTAGGCCATCTTTTGATGCATCCGTTGACACTTTGATTCTCTTTGTTGGGTCAAAGAAGGTGAGTACAGGTGTGGTTGTCAGCACTGTTTTGAGGTTCATCCACTCTTGTTCATGTCTTTCTGTCCATGCGAACTCATTTGTTTTATGTAGCAGGTCTCGCAGACAGGCTGTCTTGGCTGACAAGTTAGGAATGAACTTTCCAATGAAGTTTATCATCCCCATGATGCGTAGCACTCCTTTTTTGTCAGCGGGTCGGGGCATGTTGAGTATGGCGTTTACATTTTCCATATCTGGCTCTATTCCTTTACCAGATAGATTATCTCCTAGGAAAGTGACTTCCTGGACGCCAAACTGACACTTGGCTTTGCTGAGCTTCAGTCCATTCCGGCGTATGCTCTGTAGCACTTTAGTCAGTCTCTCATTGTGTTCTTTCAGTGTGGAGCCCCAGATGATGATGTCATCAACATAGACCCGAACTCCTTCCAGACCTTCAATTATGTGTTCCATCGCTCTATGAAAGATTTCAGATGCAGATATTATCTCGAAAGGCATTCTGAGGAAACAATACCTGCCAAATGGTGTGTTGAAGGTACAGTATTTGGTGCTCTCTTCATCCAGTTTTAGTTGCCAAAATCCTTGTGAGGCATCGAGTTTTGTGAAGTACCTGGCACCTGACATTTCACTGGTGATTTCTTCTCGCTTGGGAATCTGGTAGTGTTCACGTTTTATGTTTGCATTTAAGTCCTTTGGATCCATGCATACTCTTAGATCATTGTTCTTTTTCTTTACACATACCATGGAGTTAACCCAGTCTGTTGGCTCTTCGACTTTCCTGATGACTCCTAGTGTGGTCATTCTGTCCAGTTCTTTCTTGAGCCGGTCACGCAGGGGTGCTGGAACTCTCCGTGGAGCATGTACCACTGGCTGAGTATCCTCCTTTAGCTGGATCTTGTAAGTGAATGGTAGAACTCCAAATCCTTTGAACACATCCTGGAAATTACTCACTACAGAATCCACTGAGTCATCTGGTCTGCTTATGGCACAGTTTATACGGTGGACTCTCTTGACCAGTTCTAAGTCCTCACAAGCTTTGTCACCTAGTAGTGAATCAAGTCCTTCAGCCACAACAGAAAACATGAGATGATGCACTTTGTCTTTGACTGTCACTTTAAGTCTGCATACACCTAAGCTATCTATTTTCTGTCCATTATAGTTCTTCAGTAGTACTGACTTTTTCTGTATTTTGGGCTTTTCTTTCATATTTTTAATGTCACTCATACTGATTAAGTTTACTTTTGCCCCAGTGTCTAGTTTCAGTGTAACTAATGCTCCATTTACCTGCAGTGGCATTATCCATTTGTCCTCTTTTACTGCATTAACTTTATGTTCAGCATTGTCCATTCCTGAGGGCTGCAAATTTTCTGTATCCTTTTCTATATTGTCACATGACACCATTCCTACAAAAAATGTCTCACTTAAATCAGTGTCCTCAATCACATTGACTTGTTGCCCTTTCTTTGTTTTTACTTTTGAAAAGCATTGTTTGGCAAAGTGATTCTTTCCATTACATTTTGTGCACATTTTTCCAAACGCTGGGCATTGTCTTGACTGGTGCTGGTAACCACAGCGTTTACAATTAAAAATTCCATCCTCCAATTACTTTGCATTTCTGTTCTGCCCATGTTTCTTCCCCTTGCAGAACACAGCACCAACAGCAGCATAGTCACTCATTACAGTTGTATTATTATTAATTTCACTGAAAGTCTTCGCGTGCTTCTGAGCTAGCTCACTGGCATGGCATATTTTCACAGCATCCTCCAATGTTAGTTCGGTTTCTCTCAACAAACGTTCCCTGACTTTTTTATCATGAATACCAAACACAATCTGGTCACGAATCATGGATGATTTCAGTTCAGAGAAATTACATGTCTGTGCTTTCAGTTTCAGATCGGTCACAAAGCTATCAAAAGTCTCATTTTGCTGCTGTGTCCGTGAACGGAACACGTACCTCTCATAGGTCTCGTTCTTTTTGGGAGAACAATGTGTATCAAACTTCTTTAGCACATCGTCCATCTTTTCTCTGTCCTCCTCTTGATCAAATACAAACGTATTAAATACCTCTATCGCCTGCGGGCCTGCAACCATGAGCAGTAACGCTATTTTCCTTGCGTCTGGCATCGTACCGAACCCGATGGCGGCAATGTAGAGCTCGAATTGTTGTTTGAAAGTCCGCCAATTGCAGTCGACATTCCTCGTGAGTTTCAAACCCTCCGGTGGCTTCAAATTCTCCATGTTGCGTTTCACAATATTCAGCAGATATTACCAATCCTGGTACCATGTTATGTTCATAAATAAATAGACGTTTTCATTATGAACAGCTAGCTTGAGCTAGTCATTTATTCAGCCATGTGGACTAGTGTACAGGCATCCATCTTGACTACTGCCTTCTGGGTAGCCCGCTACTAAACATACAGCTCCACCTAGTGTACCATTCTAGAATGACATGTTACTGATCATAACATGAAGATCAAGATAAATGTTATGAATTCCCGCTCCTGCATGATGTATACTCTGTGTATGGGAGAGACACAGGCACTGTGTGTATGTGAGAGAGACAGGCACCATGTGTGTGTGTGAACGCGAGGCGTGTTTGTTTGTGTGTGTGTGTGTGTGTGAGTCAGCGAGGAGTGTTTGTGTGTGAGAGAGGAAGAGAGACAGGCACTGTGTGAGTGAGAGAGACAGGCACTGTGTGTGTGAGAGAGGGAGAGAGACAGGTACTGTGTGAGTGAGAGAGACAGGCACTGTGTGTGTGAGAGAGGGAGAGAGACAGGCACTGTGTGTGTGAGAGAGGGAGAGACAGGCACTGTGTGTGAGAGAGGGAGAGAGACAGGAACTGTGTGTGTGAGAGGGAGAGAGACAGGCACTGTGTGTGTGAGAGGGGGAGAGAGACAGGCACTGTGTGTGAGAGAGTGAGAGAGACAGGCACTGTGTGTGTGAGAGGGGGAGAGAGACAGGCACTGTGTGTGAGAGACGGAGAGAGACGGGCACTGTGTGTGTGAGAGAGGGAGAGAGACAGGCACTGTGTGTGTGTGTGTGAGGGAGAGAGACAGGCACTGTGTGTGTGAGAGAGGGAGAGAGACAGGCACTGTGTGAGAGAGAGACAGGCACTGTGTGTGTGAGAGAGGGAGAGAGACAGGAACTGTGTGTGTGAGAGAGGGAGAGAGACAGGCACTGTGTGTGAGAGAGAGGGAGAGAGACAGGCACTGTGTGTGTGAGGGAGTGAGAGAGACAGGCACTGTGTGTGAGAGAGAGGGAGAGAGACAGGCACTGTGTGTGTGAGAGAGGGAGAGAGACAGGCACTGTGTGTGTGAGAGAGGGAGAGAGACAGGCACTGTGTGTGTGAGAGGGAGAGAGACAGGCACTGTGTGTGTGAGAGAGGGAGAGAGACAGGCACTGTGTGTGTGAGAGAGGGAGAGAGACAGGCACTGTGTGTGTGAGAGAGGGAGAGAGACAGGCACTGTGTGTGTGAGAAAGGGAGAGAGACAGGCACTGTGTGTGAGAGAGAGGGAGAGAGACAGGCACTGTGTGTGTGAGAGAGGGAGAGAGACAGGCACTGTGTGTGTGAGAGAGGGAGAGAGACAGGCACTGTGTGTGAGAGACGGAGAGAGTTCTTTGATACATCCATACTTATGTGTTAGGAGGCCTCTTTCTTCTGTGGGGTGCATGCAGAAGTTCTCAGAGATGCCACTCACTCCAGGATGCGTTGTTGAATGTAGGAACAGGAGCCTCTCAAGCCTGTTTCGCCATTCAGTTAGATCGTGGCTGATCTGTACCTCAAATTAATTTACCCGCCTTTGATCCATATCCCTTGATACTCTTATTTAATAAAAATCTGTCAAAAAAGTCAATGGTCCTAGCATCCACAGTCTTTTGGTGGAGAGAATTCCAGATCCACTACCCTTTGTGTGAAAAATTGCTTCCTGACTTTATTCCTGAATGGCCTGGCTCTAATTTTAAGATTGTGCCCCCTCGTTCTTGGTTTCCCTGACAGAGGAAATAGTTTCTCTGTATCTACCCTATCAAATCCTTTTATCATTTTAAACACCTCAATTATATCACTCCTCAATCTTCTAAACTCAAGGGAATACAAGCCAAGTTTATGCAACATTATGACATAAAGCCTGCATCCACACCCCCACCCAATGATCTTCAGACAGTGTTTACTTCTCACAAGTCTGTTATTTTATTTTGGGTTTCTTTCTCCTGCAAATGAGCATTTCCTGTCGTGAAATTTGCAGTTCTCTAAAGGTTTTTTAAAAAATATTCGTTCCTGGGATTTGGGCGTCGCTGGCAAGGCCAGCATTTATTGCCCATCCCTAATTACCCTTAAGAAGGTGGTGGTGAGCCGCCTTCTTGAACCGCTGCAGTCTGTGTGGTGAAGATACTCCCACAGTGCTGTTAGTTAGGGAATTCCAGGATTTTGACCCAGCGATGATGAAGGAATGGCGATATATTTCCAAGTCAGGATAATGTGTAACTTGGAGGGGAACTTGGAGGTGGTGGTGTTCCCATGCGCCCTTGTCCTGCTAGGTGGAAGAGGTCGTGGGTTTGGGAGGAGCTGCCGAAGAAGCCTTGGTGAGTTGCTGCAGTGCATCTTGTAGATGGTACACACTGCAGCCACGGTGCGCTGGTGGTGGAGGGAATAAATGTTGAAGGTGGTGGATGGGGTGCCAATCAAGCAGGCTGCTTTGTCCTGGATGGTGTCGAGATTCTTGAGTGTTGTTGGAGCTGCACTCATCCAGGCAAGGGGAGAGTATTCTATCACACTCCTTACTTGTGCCTTGTAGATGGTGGAAAGGCTTTGGGGAGTCAGGAGGTGAGACACTCGCCGCAGAATGCCTAGCCTCTGACCTGCTCGTGTTGCCACACTGTTTATGTGGCTGGTCCAGTTAAGTTTCTTGTCAAAGGTGACCCCCAGGATGTATAGGGCTTGACTGTAACCAGTATCTTTTGCTCGATACTTTTGTCCAAACAGTGTTTACCTGTGAGCAAGAGTGTGCAAAAAATGGAAACACAAACAACAAAGTAAATGAGTCAGATTCTGAAACCACGGCTCCTGCCAGAAAGCCCCTGCAGATGGGAATTCCAATCTACTGTCAACAAGTCTGTTGTCAAAAAGTCCCATTGCCTTGTTAACATATGTCATGCTATCAACAGGATCTGGAGGGGAAATGACAGAAAGGAGGGAGCAGCGAGTGCTGTTAAACATCCTTATTTAAAGCACTTTCTGCCAAATTTCTGGTGCTTCCTGTAATAGCACACTGAGCTCTCCCATATTGGGTCATAAAATTCTCTACTCGAACTTGAGCGCAGTGCAGTTTATTGTGTGAATACTGTATGCGGTTCCTTTTGTATCATAGAATCTTACAGCACAGAAGGAGGCCATTCAGCCCATCATGCCTGTGCTGGCTCTTTGAAAGAGCGATCCAATTAGTCCCACTCCCCTGCTCTTTCCCCATGGCCCTGCAAATGTTTCCCTTTTCAAGTATATATCCAATTCCATTTTGAAAGTTACTATTGAATCTGCTTCCACCATCCTGTCAGGCAGTGTATTCCAGATCATAGTAACTTGCTGCGTAAAAAGAATTCTTCTCATCTCCCCTCTGGCTCTTTTGCCAATTATCTTAATTCTGTGTCCTCTAGTTACTGACCTTTCTGCCATTGGAAACAGTTTCTCCTTATTTACTCTATCAAAACTCTTCATGTTTTTGAACACCTGTTAAATCTCTTCTTTACCTTCTCTGCTCGAAGGAGAACAATCCCAGCTTCTCCAGTCTCTCCATATAACTGAAGTCCCTCATCCCTGGTACTTTGCCTGCTAATCTTTGCATGTTTGTGATTGACATTTTTGAGGGAACTGTCCTATGTGGAGTTAGTAAAAGATGACACTTTTGGTACAGAATTGTCTACATTCCCCCATGGTAAATCAGTTCTGCCAATGCCTTACACAATTCATTGATGGGTTGGATGGAATTATGGTATGCCCATGTGACCTCTGTTAATGAGTGTGTTTGACTTTAGACAGGCAATGAAGTGTGGAAAGCAAAGGTACAGGATGGGAGACACGTCAGTTTTTTTTTTAAAGCTGCAATAGTAACTTTCTAATGCACTATAACCATTATCTGAATCCACACATTAGATTACTGCCTTAGACCGCAAATTTAATGGAGGAGGTGGGATGGGAGCGGGACATCTGGTTTCCGGGTTCCAGTCCCACTCCCAGCTGCATCCGCTCTGCAAACGTGATTTTCCCTTGATTGGCCTTGTTAAGCCCCGGTCAATTAACAGGAAGCAGGTCTGATGACGTCATTTGATGACACGTCATCAGCCGGTTTCCTTAAAGGGACCACGTCCACATGGAGTGTGACAGTTGTTCTGTCAGTGTTTGACAGCATTGAGGTGCTGCAAACACTGACAATCACTGTCCAAAGGTGAATGCTTGCACCCAGGCTCTCCAGTGACATCCTCCATATGCTTATGGAGGGAGTCACAGCACGCAGGGAGGTTCTCTTCCCTTCCAAGGGTGGAAGAGACCTCCCCAGGACACCAACTTACCTTGCACCTCCACCCAACCCTCTCTATCTACTTTATCACTTTCCCATCTCACTAGCCACCCCTCACACTCATCCTCATCCTGCTGCAAGCATACCAACTAACAACACGTAAGGGTAGGCACTTGAGAGCTTTAGCCAATGTCCATGTGAAGTTTCTGGTAATGTGTTGTCATACAGTGAAATCTCTTTTTCCAAAAGTGCCCCTTATTGGACAGATCTGAGCGCACCTTGAAAAGTGTCTTACTGAGTTCCAGTGATTGTTCAGTCATAACCCTTCCCTCCCCCTCCCCTCCTACCCCCGCTATAGTGATGTGTGTGCATGGAGTTGCTTGGACATTAAAGGGATGCTTCACGGTGCTGGTGTGGGATGGTGTCAACCTGGCGCATCATGTGGCAGCCAGGGTTTACAGCATCAAGTGAAGTAAATCTGGCCATGGTGATGCCATCGCTGGCCTCCCGGGCAGCAATGTTGTCAGGGGCTGATGCCCTGTGTCCAGTGCAGCATCAGGTGATGGCGGTGAAGGTTGGTGATGTTGGTGTTGGGGATGATCGTGGAAGGATTCGGAGGACCACGGTCTGATTGTTTCATTGGTTCCGATGTTGTTGCAATAGATGGCAGCTGCAGGTGAGATGACAGAAACGATCTGTCACTGGTGAGAGAGGTTCTCCCAATGAGGTGGTACTGGACATACAGTTGGAATTAAAAACTTGTAAGCTAAACAAATCTCTATGTATTAAAAATGCAGTAAGCAACATTTTCTGTACTCTGAAACTCACCATCTGCAACATGGCATCCTTGACACCACTTTTGCAGCTGTCAGCTTTTCACAAACCTCAGAGCAGACTCACAACACGCCAGATTGAGCTGGCATGTTCCCCGAACAGTGGGTAACCAGTGGGGGAGAAGGTAAAATTAGAAGTAAGCCTCAAAATACTTTTAAATTGGCTCTTAACAAGTTATTTAAGTACAGGTAGACTATCCTTTATCCGAAAACCTCGGGACCAGCCGTGTTTCGGTTTTCGGAAAATTTCGGATTTCGGAAGGTGGGTCGGCGGGGGTCCGCGGGGGGGGTCGGCGGGGGTCGGGGACCGGGGGGGTCAGCGTCCGCGGGGGGGTCCGCAGTCGTGTCTTGTCCGTCGCTGCTAGCCTGGAATGCAATGAAGTTCCGCATTTCCACCAACAGGTCGTCGTGCTCGGTCGGAACAGGGGCCGGCACCGCCGCGGGCTCAGAGCTCTCGTTGCTTTCGAGCCTTTGGAAGAGAGTCAGGTGGTTCCGCGGGGGGGTCGGCGGGGGGTCGTGCGCACGACTTACGCTGACCCTCTGCTCGGCGTAAGTTGGCGGGGGTCGGGGTCGGCGGGGGTCGGTGGGGGTCGGGGTCGGCGGGGGTCCGCGGGGGGGTCGGCGGGGGTCGGGGTCGACGGGGGGGTCCGCGGGGGGTCGTGCGCACGACTTACGCTGACCCTCTGCTCAGCGTAAGTCGTGCGCCACTCTGGTCATGTCGTGCGCACGACTTACGCTGACCGAAAAAACCTTCGGTTTTTAGAGGGTTTCGGTTTTCGGAAGTTCGGATAAAGGGTAGTCTACCTGTATGTGAATTGTCTCCCCTGCCACTTGGTGTTGGGTCAGTTCTGCGCTGACAGACCCGACACCTGGGAGACTCACGTGGAGGCGGGTTGACAGCGGGTTTCCTACCTGCTGTCAATCTTTGCTATTTGGACAGTGGACCCGCCTCCAAACCCGCCCTCTCAGCGCTATTAAATTTGCGGCCTTAGTGTTCACTCAGTAGGGCCTCTTTTTGTCAGTGGTGATTGATGTGTTACTGCCAACCTGTGACATGTCCAATAATATAATCTTCATGATGAACCATTACTGCACACTTTTACAGCCACAATTTACAGTAAGGAATCCTGTGATCACTGTATATATTGGGCTGTACAGTATTGAAAGGAAAATGGTCTATTAAATAAATGAGTATGAAATAGATGACTGTTTTTAAACCCTATCCTACTAAAACCATGCTGTGCTATAACACCAGTATTGTACACCTAGGCCTGGAGTTTCCTTCAATGGCGCAACCCGGAAGTTAGACCTGAAAACACGCCCATTCTGCCGATGTCAAGTTACGCTCAAATTTCCTGCGAGTCTCAAACATAAATCAAAGTAAACAATCGGGCCGAGGAAAGTGCCAAACTCACACCATATATTTCTCTTCTTCAAGTATGAAAATTAAAGTTTCAACTCATTCAACCATCCTTCAGGCACAGCATGTTTTTGAACCTGCAATTGGAGAAACTTTTCCGTTTTTAATGTGACTTATACTGATGCCATAAAAATACATTCAAAAGAAACAGAAAATACAGTGCTGGTCTCAGTCAAGATAAATTAAAGGAAAAATGCTGAAAGAATTTCAATAAAACACCAGATAAATGACTCTATTTCCTGTTGCGCCTGAAAATCTGCTCATAATTTAAAGAGAGCTTCTGAGCAAATGCAATTGCAGGGAAACTCGCATATCAGGCTCTGTAACTTGGGGACAGGACCAGTTTTATGGACAGAGATGCGTTCAAGCAGGGGGAATCAATAGACTATTGTAAAAGAGCGAGGAGATTTGGCGTAATTTGCTTGTGCCCAATATTCCGTGATCTTGGCCGGTATTTGATTTGCACCCACATTGTGCCCGTTTCTGGGCACTAATACGCAGGAAATTCCATTCCTCTGCTCTTCTTCGAAATAGTGCCATGAGATCTTTTACATCCATGCAGTGTCAGCCTAAATTTTGTGCTCAAGTCTCTGGAGTGGGACTTGAGCACAACCTTCTGACCCGTAGCCGCCATGTTAATCTGCGATTGAATTGGATATACTCTTAATCCTTTTTACACGAAAGGCATTGACTATAATACTCTGTCATTTTTGTTCTTTTACACTGACTAATCTCTACAGATTTTGGAGATGCAGACTTCTCTCAACAATCCCATTGTTTAGTTATGATTGGACAGCAGTGGGAGAGCAGGGGAAGTTTACAGAAAATAACTGAAAACATTTACCAGCCGTTTATAATTTATCAACAGGAGGGATCTGTGGAGATCCAAACATGATTGATACAAGGCTAATATCCTCTTGAGTAAAGAACTTCGGTCACTGACTCCAAATATGAGGGTTTGTTATAGACTCCGCTTGTGCAAAGTATTTACCGGGAAGGTATTGATTTACTTCTGTTCTGGGCAAAGGTGCACAGCCATGCAAAAACTGCAAGGCCAATAGGAATGGCCCAATCTATGTCAATAAAGCCACCATTTTTGATGAGCTTCTGTGGTCACAAATATTAAAGAGATTGCTCATTTTTAAATAATGCTCAGCAAAATAGGGCCATGCTTGGGAGTGAAAGGACAGATAACCTTTTTAGGCTTCTCCAGTGACTCAGAGGCTAAAGATGTTTTGTTTTGCACTGCATCATACAGAACAAAAGGCCCTAAGTCTCGACATCTTTTGTTTGTCTAATTTCTCTCATTATCGCCTCCTTTGTCTTGCACTGTCATCTGTTCTGTCATTAAATACTCGCCTGTCCTCCCCCATTTTTTTTCTCCCCTCTGCCTCTTTTTCCCTGGCTCCGTTCCTCTTCATTAGCTGTTCGTCTGCGACATCTTCTGCTTCTGATCAAAGGTCATCGACCCCGAAATGTTTGACCCTACCCTTCCTCTCTCCACAGATACTCGCTTGACCTGCTGAGCATTTGCAGTATTTTTCTTTCTGTTATTATTTCAGATTTCCAGCATCTGCAGTGTTTTGTTTTTTCATTGATTTTCTTTTTGGTCCTAGGTGCAATCCCTGGTCTGTTAGGTGATCTAAGCTTAAGTAGTAAATTGGAATGCGCTAGTTGACCGTACATTTCTTTTGTACCTGCTCATCTCTATGTCAGATTTTTGCAAGTGTATGTTTTATTCTCAATTTCTGCTAGATCGAACTCTCTCTAACACTGCTGGATGGTTTCTGTTTCTAGACTGGGCTGATGGTGGCTTGTTACCAAGGGTTCATGGACATTGTCTTCATCTTGGCCCAGTGCCCTCACCTTGATGTCAACTGGCAGGACAAAGAAGGAAACACAGCTCTGATTATCGCAGCGCAAGCAGGTAAGAACTGGAATGTCCAATACGTTTGTTAGTTCAATACGTTCTGTCACCAATGCTTCTGCCCTGCCCCTCCTTTTAAAATTTATTTTCCACCTTGCATCTCCTCAGTAGTTGAGGAGGGAGACGGCCTCACAGCCTACTCCCAGACCTCTTCCAGTGCAATGCCACATTTCAATTGACTGCTTCAGGAGTGCAAGAGAAGATTCCCCCTCCCCCCCCACCCCTCTTTTTATTTTGTACTTGGTGACTCTCTCCACTCACATCCAGTCCCACAATCCAACTGATCTGCTTGGCCCTGAGTGGCTCTAGTTCCTCCTTCTAAATGATCCGATTGGTCGATTGCACCAACCTCCGATCGCGATTGAAAAAAGTTGATTTCTGTTTCTCCCATGAAATGCTGACATACAGGCGAAGATAATGATCATTGCTTTCCTTTTTAATTAAAAAAAAGGCACACCCAAAAGTGCCGTGGGACAACCGCAGCTCAAGGCTGCTTCCGCTCTGATAATATTTTGGTTCACCAGTGTGAAAGCACGCTGAACGTAAATGCGAATGCACAAATTACTGTGTGCTTACTTACGCTTCTAGCTTTGGGTCACTCCGCAGACTAACAAAGACAGCTCCTTGAGGCATCCTGAAAAGTAAGATAGTAATTTAGCTGCAGGGTGGGTCACAGCACAGTGACACTGCAGACAGAGCAACAAAGAGAAATTTATCAATGACTTCAGCACTCAACGGGAAGAGTAATAGCCTTGACACAGAACCAAAAACCTTTTAGTTAAAAGCTTCAGGTTAAAATAATTAGTTGGAGCAGCAGTCAATGCACTGAAACCCGTTCAGTTCTGTCTCCTTTGATGTTATAGTCCTGCGATGATGGAGGTGGTTCGTGATCAATGATGCTTTATATCAGTTCAAATGATTAATTCAAGCGAGTGCACTCGTTTATAATTAATGCCTAACAGTCCCTGCTGTAGGAGAATGGAAGTAGTATGTTGGTGTACTGGGGGGTGACCTGGTTATAACAAGCTGAGTATAGGACAGGTCATTCCTCCGCTCGCGCACTGCGAGTACCAGTTTGTGCGACAGGTCTACTTTGGTCGTGCCTCGATTTCTGACTCCTGAGGAAAGCATTCCTTAATGGGCCTAAGTAGGCCATGCTCACCGACCTACATTGGCTCCCCGTCCATCTCAATTTTAAAATTCTCATCCTCATGTTCAAATCCCTCCATGGCCTCACTCCTCCCTATCTCTGTAACCTCCTCCAGCCCCACAACCCTCCGAGAACTCTGTGTTCCTCCAACTCTGGCCTCTTGCGCATCCCCCACTTCTTTCGCCCCACCGTGGTCAGCCATGCTTTCAGCTGTCTAGACCCTAAACTCTGGAATATCCTCCCTAAACCTCTTGGCCTCTCCACCTCTCTTTCCATTAAGACGCTGCTTAAAGCCTACTTCTTTGATCAAGCATTTTGCCACCTTTCCTAATATCACCTACTTTGGCTCGGTGTCAATTTTTGTCTGATTACATTCCTGTGAAGGATCTTGGGATGTTTTACTATATTAAAGGCATTATCTAAATGCAGGTTATGGTGGTAATGCACACGGGGCATTCTGCGTGCCTCACGTATGAGCAGATATGTGCAAACTGTGCCAACCAGAGCCTTCTATCTATAAATATATAAATGGCAGCATTGATGCATGTCATGATTCAGTGCACAAATTTCCTTCATGTATAACTTTTTTTTAAAGTATTGCTCACTGACCTTAAAAATAATCGGACTGTTTTTTGAGTTGGTAACAGCTGCGATAAACCTGTCCTGTTTTTGCACAATGGCCTAATCAACACCGTTCGCTCCAGTTTTTTTGTAACTTTTTTTTTAAGAAGCTAAGTATACAAATTCTTCAAACACAATGTTCTGAGGATGTGGAATTCACTTCCTGGGTTAGTGGGAAAAATTAGTATGTTCCACTTGTGCAGCACCTTCTGCTGTGAGATTTCGACAGCCTCACCCTCAAAGCGGGGCCCCCCTTCCCTTCTGCTGCCTGACGAGGTTCTGTTTTAATGTCCAAATTTCAATTTTCATCTAACCCCTTTAAGCTCCTTGGGCCTTGTGCTGGCTTGAGTTGGTTCCAGTGTATTGCGTTGATCTCAGCATTTCCAACTCGCTTATAACATTCAGGATTCTCATTTTATGTATTAAAAAATGCCACAGATGCTAAGTGAAGTAAAATGTGACTGTGAGCTTGTACTTGAGGTGATCGTAGCATCCGTAAAGACCATCTTTACAACCACTAGCAGATTTCTGTAAATGTCCTTGGGAAATACAAAATCACACTACGGTTAAAAAAACCTCCCTTGTTTGTGATAATGCTCAGACAGGATTAGCTGAGATCTCGATTTTTGACTTTCCTTAATGTGACCACTTGGAGAACTGAAGGTTAAAATAATTTTGTCTAAAAAAAAAGACTAGCATTTATATAGCTCCTTTCATGACGTCCCAAAGGGCTTTACAGCCAATGAAATACTTTTGAACTGTAGTCACTGTTGTAATATAGGGAAAAGCAACAGCTAATTTGCCCACAGCAAGGCTGCAAACAGCAAAGACCAGATAATCTGCTTTAGGTCTTGATTGAGGGATAAATATTGGCCAGGACACCGGGGAGAACTCCCCTGCTCTTCTTCGAAATACTGCCACAGGATGCACGGTGGCATAGTGGTTAGCACTGTTGCCTCACAGCGCCAGGGACCCGGGTTCGAATCCGGCCTCGGGTGACTGTCTGTGTGGAGTTTGCACATTCTCCCCGTGTTTGCGTGGGTTTCCTCCGGGTGCTCCGGTTTCCTCCCACAGTCCAAAGATGTGCGGGTTAGGTTGATTGGCTATGATAAATTGACCCTTAGTGTTAGGGGGATTAAATATGTGGGGTTACGGGGATAGGGTGGGATATGTGTTGGTGTAGGGGTTACGGGGATCGGGTGGGATATGTGTCGGTGCAGGCTCGATGGGCCGAAATGGCCTCTATCTGCACTGTGGGGTTTCTGTGATTTCTGTGATATTTTAAGTCCACCTGAGAGGGCAGGCGGGGTCTCGGTTTAACGACTCATCCGAAAGACAGCACCTCCGACAGTGCCGCACTGGATCATTTTGTCTGTGCTGAACAACCTCTGCTCTGAGAAGGCTGCATTGCTAATTTTCTTCAGGGGAAAAGAAAATTAGGGAAGCTTCTCCCTGCTGAAGTGTGCACTGTGGGAATGAAGCATGGAAACAAAGCAACACCACACAGCTTCGTATTTATGTGAGGATGGAGGCAAAATCAGAAGCACACGCATGTACACATATACACACACACACACACACACACACACACACACTGTGTATGGTGACAGTAGCCAATCTGACTTCCTTCCAATACTGGAAGGGACACATTGGGAGAAATTCAGTGATCCCAGCAGGAATCTGAGCTCAGTGGGAGTGCGAGTCAGAAAATCTTTGCTGGGATCACTTAATTCACCCATTGATCTATGTTAAAATAATTGCCGAGTGCCCTTTGGGGACACCTCATTGATCAATAGTAATCACATGGCCATTCTGACTGTCCGTGTCGTTTTCTAGCAATATTGACCAATGGCAATCAATGACTGTTCAGTGTGCATCACTGGCTAGCATCTTAGTAAAGGTTGAAAGTCTACCTTTTGCTTCTGTTGTACAGATATTATATATTAGAGACAGCTAAAGGTAGGCAGTGTAAACTGAAAGAATATAACTGTGGCATTGTAAACCACAGCTATCGGTTAATAGGAGCCTGGCAACAAACTACAAAGCAGTAATTCAATCTGGCAGTTGTGCTGAGATTGGAAACTGCAGAAGCAAAGCTCAGGTGGTTTATGTTCATCAGCAGAACCCCGAGATTGATTTATGGTCTTAATCTTCACTGCTGGGCGTCTGTTAGTGTTTCTAAAACACACAAAGCAGTTTTTCAAGGGGTGCCTGAAAAATGTCAGACTAGTGCTAGGGGCTAATTAAGCCCAGGGAATGGCGCATATGAACAGGAGTAGGCCATTCAATTTGTTCTGCCATTCAATTAGATCATGGCTGATCTGTATCTGAAATGCATTTACCCGTCTTGGTTCCATATCCCTTAATACCCGTACCTAACAAAAATCTATCAAGCTTAGTTTTGAAATTTTCAAATGACCCCCCAGCTTCAACAGCTTTTTGGGGAAGAGAGTTCAAGATTTCTACTACACTTTGTGCGAAAAAATGCTTCCTGACAACACTCCTGAGCGACCTAGCTCTAATTTTAAGGTTATGACCCCTTGTTTTGGACTCTTCCCCCCCCTTTCCCGCCCCCCCCCGAGGAAATAATTTATTTGTAGCCGCCCTCGCAAATCCTTTAATCATCGTAAACCACTCAAATAGATCACCCCTTAATCTTCTATACTCAAGGGAATACAGTATATGAGGGAAAAATTCGGTTGATTGCGCCTCCCGTTAGTGCCCTAAGAGGGCGCTAATGGGGCGCAAAGCAACTAGTGCCCGGGCGTGGCGCTGCTAACGCCTCCCACAAAATTCAGCGGGAGCTTAGCGGCGGCGGTAACTGTTAGCGCCCCGCGGCGCTGCGCCTCCGGCGATGCCATCATTGCCGTGTGCAGCGCCCCAGCCACGATCTTCAGTAGCGCCCCTTGACCTACCGCCAGACGCTATGTCCGACAGGGTCAGGGGGGCATACATGCGGCCGGGGCGGCGCAAATTAAAGAGGAGGTGCCGGGTGATCATTTTTGTTGCTGGCCGCCTGCCAGCACCTGCCTCCGTTGCTGTCCCCGGCCTCCTGTGAAGCCCCCCCCCCCCTCCACCCCCACGTGGTGCTGGCTGCGCTCCGTGAGCCTGGCACTCCTCTTGAGTGCCGGGCTCTTTTGCCGGCACTCCGATCCCTGGTAGCCCAGCTGGGCCCCGGGTTGCGCTGTGCTAGGCCGCTCCCCTTTACCGCGATATTCACTCGCAGCATCCCAAGAGGGAGGCGGGTGCTTCCGGTAGCGCCCCGCCTCCCTCTTGGGGCGCTACCAGTGAATTTCGGGTGCAGCGGCGCTAACTTTTTCACGGCGCTAAAAGTAGCGCCCCGGTGAAGTTAGCGCCCCGGTGAAGTTAGCGCCCCAAAGGGGGCGCGACCCAATTTTGTCCCCTATATCTTTCCTGAGGTACCGTGCCCAGAACTGGCTGCAGTACTCCAGGTGAGGTGTAACCAGAGCTCTGTACAACTGTAGCATAACCTCCACCACTTTGGACTGGAAAAGTCTAAGGAATGGGCCAGAGACGACCGCTGAGCTGCAGCAGCACGGGGAGCAGGAGAGAGAGCTGAACGTGAACAGTGAGCAAGAGGAAGTGGGCCAGAGAGTGAATGTGAACAGGGAGGAAGTGGGCCAGAGAGTGAATGTGAACAGGGAGGAAGTGGGCCAGAGAGTGAATGTGAACAGGGAGGAAGTGGGCCAGAGAGTGAATGTGAACAGGGAGGAAGTGGGCCAGAGAGTGAATGTGAACAGGGAGGAAGTGGGCCAGAGAGTGAATGTGAACAGGGAGGAAGTGGGCCAGAGAGTGAATGTGAACAGGGAGGAAGTGGGCCAGAGAGTGAATGTGAACAGGGAGGAAATGGACCAGAGAGTGAATGTGATCAGGGAGGAAGTGGGCCAGAGAGTGAATGTGAACAGGGAGGAAGTGGGCCAGAGAGTGAATGTGAACAGGGAGGAAGTGGGCCAGAGAGTGAATGTGAACAGGGAGGAAGTGGGCCAGAGAGTGAATGTGAACAGGGAGGAAGTGGGCCAGAGAGTGAATGTGAACAGGGAGGAAGTGGGCCAGAGAGTGAATGTGAACAGGGACGAAGTGGGCCAGAGAGTGAATGTGAACAGGGAGGAAGTGGGCCAGAGAGTGAATGTGAACAGGGAGGAAGTGGGCCAGAGAGTGAATGTGAACAGGGACGAAGTGGGCCAGAGAGTGAATGTGAACAGGGAGGAAGTGGGCCAGAGAGTGTTGAGTCTGAGTGTCCCAGATATGCTTATTCTAAATCACTGGACACAGACAACAAGAATAACTTAACAGGTCTTTACTAATCGAAGGTTAGGGCTGAACTGCTTAGCAAATTACTACACAGAGTTTATATACCGGTGTGGTCACCACCGGTACTACAATATACAGTAGCCAAGAGAAAGTAGTCCATCTCTTAAGGTAGTCTCTTAAGGTGGTACAGGTTACATACACCACAATTCCTCCCTTTTTAGCTTAACAGTGTACATCCCAATTTAAACATAACATGGATAACATATATAAAACTTCATGCAAAACTGTTCAAAGATTCAGTCTCTGAGGAGGCCTCCTGATCCGAGTTGGATAACGCCTTTCAGGGGTCTCTGATTCTCGTTGCTGGGGTGACTCATCTAGTTGATCTCTTATGGATTGGACATCATCAGGTACATTGGCGGCTGAGGTAGATGCTTCAGGTTCACTAACTTCTTCCACTGGTGTCTCTGTCGTAGTCATGGGTTCGACCCTTGTTCTCGATTCTACAAGTTGGTCAGCATGACGTCGTATTACGTTTTCACCAATATCCACCGTGTACATCAGGGGTCCTTGTCTGGCACGAATTGTTCCAGATTGCCATTTCTCATTCTTATAGTCCCGGGCTAACACTGGTTGTCCTATTTCGAAACTCCGAGTGGTCTTGTTACTTATATACTGGAACTGTTTGTTTTCGACTTCCCTCCGCACATTTGGTTTTAACAAGTCCAACCTGGACCGCAACCTCCTGTTATAGAACATCATGGCAGGGCTTTGATTTGTCACTGCATGAGTGGCGTTTCAATATGCCATTAGCAAATTGTCCACCTTGTGTTGTAGTGGAATCTGGTCTTCGCTCATGGCCTTTATCGCCTTTTTGAACGTTTGTACAAATCTCTCGGCCAACCCATTTGTAGCCGGATGATATGGGGCAGAGGTATAATGTTTCACCCCATTCTTCTTCATGAATTTCTGGAATTCTTCTGACATGAACTGCGGTCCGTTGTCTGAACATATTTGTTCTGGCAATCCATTTCTTGCGAATATCGTTCTTAGAACTGCGATCGTCTTTTCCGAGGTAGTGGTCGCCATCTTAATCACTTCTGGCCATTTAGAATGTGCGTCTACCGCAATTAAAAACATGGAGTCCATGAATGGACCTGCGAAGTCAATATGTACACGTTGCCATGGGGTTGAAGGCCATTCCCATGGATGCAGCGGTGCAATTGGAGGTGCATTTTGAACTTTTTGGCACCCTGAGCAGCTTTTAGTCAGATCCTCTATTTGTTGGTCGATACCTGGCCACCACACATAAGCCCTAGCAAGGCTTTTCATCTTGACTCCCCCCAGATGACCTTCATGCAGTTCCTTTAGAACTCTCTCCCTTAATTTAGGAGGAATTATCACCCTTGTTCCATACATCAATGTTCCTTGACAGACGGACAGCTGTTCTCGTCTGGCTGAGAATGCTGGTAACAGCGGTTCACCATGAGCTGGCCATCCCTTCACTGTCAATTCGTAGACCCGAGACAGTGTCGGGTCGTTCCTGGTTTCTCTCTCAATACTTGCATTGGTGACTGGTAAACATTCGATGATGGTCGAGTGAAATAACTCAACAGGGTCAACTGTCGGTGCCTCTTCTGCTGTAGGTAGTGGCAGGCGCGACAGCCCATCAGCATTACCATGTTGCTTTGTACCTTTGAATTCGATCTGATATTGATGTGCCCCTAGGAAAAGGGACCATCTCTGGAGCCTCTGCGCTGTCATCACCGAAACACCCTTCTTAGGGTTAAAAATGGAAACCAACGGCTGGTGGTTTGTCAGCAGCGTAAACTTTTGCCCTTGCAGGTAATGATTAAATTTTTTTTACTCCCCACACAAGGCTGAGAGCCTCCCTATCTGAGCATAGTTGCGCTCAGCGGAGGTCAATGATCTGGATGCGAACGCGACTGGTCTTTCCAAGCCATTTGGCAACTTAGTGAGAGCACTGCCCCAATACCATATGGAGAAGCATCACAAGCTAAATGAATAGGCAGCGTTGGGTTAAAGTGAGCCAACACTTCCTTAGAGGTGATCAATGCCTTGCTTTTGTGAAAGGCCCGCTTACAGTCCTCGCTCCACTTCCATGGCACTCCCTTCTGCAAAAGAGCGTTCAGCGGGTGTAGCACCGTGGATAAATTTGGCAGAAACTTATGGTAATAGTTAATCAACCCTAGGAACGACCTCAACTGGGATACATTTTCCGGAGCGGGAGCCTTCACAACAGCTTCGATCTTGTCAGGTGACTTGTGAAGCCCCTCCTGGTCAATGACGTGACCACAGTACGAGATTTGCTTCTGAAAGAACTCACATTTCTGGCGATTAACTCGAAGTCCATATTCTTTCAATCTGGTGAGCACCTGTTCCAAATTTGTAAGGTGTTCCTCATCATCATCTCCTGTAATCAGAATGTCGTCCAGGTAGCATTGTGTGCCTGGAATTCCCTGTAATACCTGCTCCATGGCCCTTTGCCAAATCGCTGGAGCCGATGCCACTCCAAAAACCAGTCTATTATACTGATATAAGCCCTTATGCGTGTTGATCGTGAGATACTGGCGTGACGCTTCATCAACTTCCATCTGTAAGTACGCTTGCGCCAGGTCTATCATGGTGAAGTGTTTCCCGCCAGACAACGAAGCGAAGATATCCTCAATCCATGGAAGCGGATATTGCACCGTGTGAAGCACCGGATTAACAGTGATCTTGAAATCGCCACAGATGCGAACCTTCCCCGGTTCCCCCGGCTTGTTACTCGATGAACGCTTCATGACGGGAACAATGGGCGTAGCCCATTCACTCCAGTCCACCTTTGACAGTACTCTGGAACGTTCTAGTCCCTCCAGCTCAGCTTCCACAGCAGGTCGTATCGCATAAGGTACCGGTCTAGCTTTGAAAAATTTCGGGTTTGCATGTTCTTCAACCTTGATGTTTGCCGTAATTCCTTTCAGTGTTCCCAGTCCCTGCTGGAACACCTCTTTAGCATCGTCCAATATTCTGGACAGTCGTTTAGGTTTGACATCGTCCTTTTTACCGGAATCTACAGTTAGTGCTTTTAAGGAATGCCAGTCCATATTTATTCTCCTGATCCATTCCCGTCCCAGTAGTGGTGGACCTCCCTCAGGTAACACATATAAGTCCATTCCTCGGCTTTCTTTACCCTTGTGGACCACCTTTACCTTTATCTTTCCGATGGGGTATACTCTTTGCCCCGTGTATGTTTTCAATACAATCTCCGTATCCCTTAGGGGAATGTGTGGAAATAACCTTTTGTAATCTTGCTTATTCATGACCGTCAATGCCGATCCAGTGTCCAATTCCATCTTCACTTGGACTCCTGCTATCTGAAGTGTGACCCAGATAGTTTGGTGGTCTGCTGTGTTACCCACATTATGTATTCTTAGACAACCCAGTTCCTTACTGCTGGAGTCTGAATCCGTCTTCTGTTCATCCGAACTGTTCTCTATCACCTTGTGTACCTTTTTGCACTTTTCCTGCGGTGACTTTTTGTTGCTGGTCTTCTTTCTTGACCGGTATACTTTAGCTATGTGACCTAGCCTGCCACATTTTCTGCATTCCTGATTTTTGAACCAGCACTGGTTCTGATCGTGCGTTGTCCTTCCGCAACGATAACACTTTACTGCACCCAATGCCATTCGATTGGTGCTGAGTTCCGATGACCTTAGCTGCATTTCCGCGGTGCCTCTTGCTGCGGCCTCGTGCGATGCTGCAATGGTGACAGCTTTATCAAGTGTAAGGTCCTTTTCCTCTAGCAGTCGCTTTTGAGTTCCTTCTTTTATTAATCCACACACGAATTTATCTCTCAGAGTGTCTGCTAGTCCTGTACCAAACTGACAGTACTTTGATAGCTTGCGCAGTTCAATTAAGAATTCAGCGTTGCTTTCCTCTTTCAGCTGCGTTCTTCTGTAAAATTTAAATCGTTCCGCTATCAGCAGCGGCGTGGGGTTTAAATGTTCTTGCAGGATAGTAACAATATTTGTGAAAGTCTGATCCGCCGGTTTATCTGGTGTTACAAGGTGCCTCAATAACCCGTATGTCTTCGCACCCATTGAGTTTAATAAGGTTATTGCTTTCTTATCATCTGGTACCTCATTTGCTGTACAATAAACTCCAATGCGTTCTACATACGTGGCCCAATCTTCAACATCGCTATCAAAAGCAGTGATGTTACCGTGTTTAGGCATCCTTGAGAGTTTCTTTAAATATTTTATTTTCCCAAAATGGCGGCTTCCCGCGCTTGTCTTCTTCCCCCGCCTACTAAAATGGCGGCTTCCCGCGCTTGGCGGCTTTTCCCGCGCTTGTCTTCTTCCCCCGCCGACTACAATGGCGGCTTCCCGCGCTGGTCTTCTTCCCCCGCTGGCTACAATGGCGATTACCACGCTGTTGCCGTTCTCGCCTCCCAGCGGTTCTTAATTTCCCCGACGCTGCTTTTGTTCCCCCGTGGTTCTCGTGGGCATTAACGCTTCCCTTGTTGCTGCGCCTCTCAGCCCCGATTGCAGCCCGGCCCTTTACACCGGCTGCGGTCGAGTTCTCCGCGGTTCTCGTGGCATTAACGCTGCCCTTGTCGCTGCGCCTCTCGGCCCCGATTGCAGCCCGGCCCTTTACACCGGCTGCGGTCGAGTTCTCCGCGGTTCTCGTGGCATTAACGCTGCCCTTGTCGCTGCGCCTCTCAGCCCCGATTGCAGCCCGGCCCTTTACACCGGCTGCGGTCGAGTTCTCCGCCCTTTTTCCTCCGGTTTCCCTCCCCTTCTCCACTGACAACGCGGCCGGCTTTCTGCCCGTGTCGCTAGATCGGCTTACCCACCACCGTGGTAGAAGGATGATCACTGCCTGTCGCTGATGGAGGACTTCGTGGTCAGTAATTTCAACCCGGGTTCTCGATGCCTCCCATGCGATGCGGTGCTCAGCAGGCTGATGAGGGTGGATGCCTCTTCTCGACGCCCGTTCTGAGGACGAAGCTGCCTTGGATGCAAAACTGCCGCAGGGTAAGATCGGACTCGTCGCCACTGTTGAGTCTGAGTGTCCCAGATATGCTGGCCTAGAAATTCGGTGGGGTTAGCGCCCAATTAGAGGCGTTAGAGGGCCTTGCGCCGGAATTATAGCCGCGATCGAAATTGCGTTGGGCCCTACCATCGGCGTTAGCCGGTAGCGCTGCGCCGGCACCGATGACGTCATCGGTGTGCGCAGCGTCCCGGTTGCCGTGGTAACGCGGCCGGACGCCCAAATTCAGTTGCGGCCGCCTCGCCCGTGGCAGCCGCAACCAACGATTGTTCAACGGGATGTTGCAGCACGTAGCGCCGGCGCATTAAGGTGGAGCGGCGGCCGGCCGCTTTCCCGGCGGCCGCCTGCCCGCACCTCCCTCCCCGGACTCCTCCACCACCCCCCCGCGGCACTGATGTGTGTGGCCCGCGAGCCCGGCACTTCTCCGAGGTGCCGGGCTCATTTGTCGGGCGAATCGACCGGTCAGCGATCGGCTGCAGGCAGCTCCTCCTTAACAGAAGGAGGCGGCCTGCAGTACCCCAGCCTGCCGCACCGCATCGGGTGCCACAGCGGGGGATTAGCGCCGCAAACCTGCATTCAGCGCCCATAGCGAGGCGCTGAAACCCTCCATTAGCGCCCGCAGCCGTCTGGGCGCGGGGCAGCTGAATTTTTGGCGGGCGCAGCGGCAATTATCGCGGGCGCAAAATTTCGGGCGCAAAAGCCCTAGCGGAGGCAAACCTAATTTCTAGGCCGCTTATTCTAAATCACTGGACACAGACAACAAGAATAACTTAACAGGTCTTTACTAATCGAAGGTCAGGGCTGAACTGCTTAGCAAATTACTACACAGAGTTTATATACCGGTGTGGTCACCACCGGTACTACAATATACAGTAGCCAAGAGAAAGTAGTCCATCTCTTAAGGTAGTCTCTTAAGGTGGTACAGGTTACATACACCACAGAGAGTGAATGCGGCGAGGAGCTGGGAAGAGTCAGAATTGTGGGGGGAAGCAAGATTGGCATGGACTGCGGTCAATTGACAGCGACCAGTGCTGTGCCCTCTCCTACACCACCACTGCCCCCACCTCCCACCCCCCTACCCCCAGTAGTAGATCACTGCACGCCCCCACCCACGATATGGGAACTAGTGCCATATACCTCAGCTCCCAAGGCACCATATAGAATAACGACTTTTGCAGCAGAGATATACTACACCTTATTTGAATTATCCACCTTACATCTATCAAAACACAGCATGGTATTAATGGAGTGTCAAGTTTCAAAGAAAAATAAAGACTTGCAATTATACAGCACCTCTTATGACCTCAGGACATCCCAAAGCGCTTTACAACCAATGAAGTACATTGTAGTCACTGTTCTAATGTAGGAAAAGCAACAGCCAATTTGTGCACGGCAAGGTCCCACAAACAGCAATGAGATAATAATCAGCTCATCTGTTTTAAGTATTGGTTGAAGGATAAATATTGGCCAGGACACTGGGGAGAACTCCCCTTCTCTTTTTCAAAATAGTGCTATGGGATCTTTTACGTCCACCTGAGAGGGCAGACAGGACCTCGGTTTAATGTCTCATCTGAAAGACAACACCGCCGACAGTGCAGTGCTCTCTCAGTTACTGCACTAGATTATGTGCTGAAGTCTCTGGAAAGGTCAAACTGTGAGCTCCATGCAAACCAAGACAATTGGACTGGGCCTTCAAGCAGGTACGGACCAGAGTGAGTTTGGAGGTTCTGTGAAATGTGGCAGAATTTTCCAAGGGAATGATCCCTGAGACTAACTATACAGTGAGCTGTGCCTTGTGTCACTGACTAATTCTGCAGGGTCAGTGCACTAGTTGGGATCTGGCTTTGGTTTTGAAGGGCTGGAGTCAGCTTGGGTCACAGTACTAGACAGAGCAGGATCTTAATGATTCTGATGATCCACCTCCACCCTGCCATAAAATTAATGAATGACGGGCCTTTGCAGGTTGGTACAGCTTTGCCACACCTGAGGTTGCATCGTGTTGAGTTATTAGTTGTCATGGTGAAATCCCTGTGCATATTCATTAGTGGTGCTTTATCCATTCGATTATAATTGATTTAAATGTGCCATAGATTACAATTCAAATGGAATTTCAACTAACAATTTTAAAATACATTGGAATATTTTGCACCATAAATATTCTAAAGTCATTGGTTTCAGAGACATATTATGAGCTATGGTACTCAACTGTAAAGTTAATATTGTCACAGCAGGCCTGAGCTGAGTGGATAAGCTGGCTACCTACTATCAAGTTTTGGAATATGGGTGTCGCTAGCACTGCAGCATCACCACTGGCAGGAGGGTGTAATTACAGCATGATAAGTTTACATAGGCAATTTCCATTAAAAATGTGCACATAGGAATGTAAAAATAAGGACAGAATGTGTGATTTTAAAATGGGGATTGAATTGCCTTTGTCCGACTATCCCCCCCAACTTCTAACCCCGCTTCACACTGAGTCTTGACTGCCCTTGTACAGTGCAACGGGAGATTGACTAATATAGAAAATCTCTTTTGCAATTGCATTGATACTAAACTGGATTTATGGTGCAAATGCACCTTTGCTCTGTCACTTAAAATACAATGCAAGGCCCCAGAACATTGTTACAGTACCGCTCACTCTCACTTTGTTCCCTGGGGATCTGCTCACTCTCACTTTGTTCCCTGGGGATCTGCTCACTCTCACTACTTTCCCCGGGGATCTGCTCACTCTCACTTCTTTCCCTGAGGATCTGCTCACTCTCACTTCTTTCCCTGAGGATCTGCTCACTCTCGCTTCTTTCCCTGAGGATCTGCTCACTCTCACTTCTTTCCCTGAGGATCTGCTCACTCTCACTTCTTTCCCTGAGGATCTGCTCACTCTCACTTCTTTCCCTGAGGATCTGCTCACTCTCACTTCTTTGCCCGGGGATCTGCTCACTCTCACTTCTTTCCCTGGGGATCTGCTCACTCTCACTTCTTTCCCTGGGGATCTGCTCACTCTCACTTCTTTGCCCGGGGATCTGCTCACTCTCACTTCTTTCCCCGGGGATCTGCTCACTCTCACTTCTTTGCCTGGGGATCTGCTCACTCTCACTTCTTTCCCTGAGGATCTGCTCACTCTCACTTCTTTCCCCGGGGATCTGCTCACTCTCACTTCTTTCCCTGGGGATCTGCTCATTCTCACTTCTTTCCCTGGGGATCTGCTCACTCTCACTTCTTTCCCCGGGGATCTGCTCACTCTCACTTCTTTCCCCGGGGATCTGCTCACTCTCACTTCTTTCCCTGGGGATCTGCTCATTCTCACTTCTTTCCCTGGGGATCTGCTCACTCTCACTTCTTTCCCCGGGGATCTGCTCACTCTCACTTCTTTCCCCGGGGATCTGCTCACTCTCACTTCTTTCCCCGGGGATCTGCTCACTCTCACTTCTTTCCCTGAGGATCTGCTCACTCTCACTTCTTTGCTTGGGGATCTGCTCACTCTCACTTCTTTCCCCGGGGATCTGCTCACTCTCACTTCTTTCCCTGAGGATCTGCTCACTCTCACTACTTTCCCCGGGGATCTGCTCACTCTCACTTTGTTCCCTGGGGATCTGCTCACTCTCACTTCTTTCCCTGGGGATCTGCTCATTCTCACTTCTTTCCCTGGGGATCTGCTCACTCTCACTTCTTTCCCCGGGGATCTGCTCACTCTCACTTCTTTCCCCGGGGATCTGCTCACTCTCACTTCTTTCCCCGGGGATCTGCTCACTCTCACTTCTTTCCCTGAGGATCTGCTCACTCTCACTTCTTTGCTTGGGGATCTGCTCACTCTCACTACTTTCCCCGGGGATCTGCTCACTCTCACTTCTTTCCCTGAGGATCTGCTCACTCTCACTACTTTCCCCGGGGATCTGCTCACTCTCACTTTGTTCCCTGGGGATCTGCTCACTCTCACTTCTTTCCCCGGGGATCTGCTCACTCTCACTTCTTTGCCTGGGGATCTGCTCACTCTCACTTCTTTCCCTGAGGATCTGCTCACTCTCACTTCTTTCCCTGAGGATCTGCTCACTCTCACTTCTTTCCCTGGGGATCTGCTCATTCTCACTTCTTTCCCTGGGGATCTGCTCACTCTCACTTCTTTCCCCGGGGATCTGCTCACTCTCACTTCTTTCCCTGAGGATCTGCTCACTCTCACTACTTTCCCCGGGGATCTGCTCACTCTCACTTTGTTCCCTGGGGATCTGCTCACTCTCACTTCTTTCCCTGAGGATCTGCTCACTCTCGCTTCTTTCCCTGAGGATCTGCTCACTCTCACTACTTTCCCTGAGGATCTGCTCACTCTCACTACTTTCCCCGGGGATCTGCTCACTCTCACTTTGTTCCCTGGGGATCTGCTCACTCTCACTACTTTCCCCGGGGATCTGCTCACTCTCACTTCTTTCCCTGGGGATCTGCTCACTCTCACTTCTTTCCCTGAGGATCTGCTCACTCTCACTACTTTCCCCGGGGATCTGCTCACTCTCACTTCTTTCCCTGGGGATCTGCTCACTCTCACTTTGTTCCCTGGGGATCTGCTCACTCTCACTACTTTCCCCGGGGATCTGCTCACTCTCACTTCTTTCCCTGAGGATCTGCTCACTCTCACTTCTTTCCCTGGGGATCTGCTCACTCTCACTACTTTCCCTGGGGATCTGCTCACTCTCACTTCTTTCCCCGGGGATCTGCTCACTCCCACTACTTTCCCTGAGGATCTGCTCACTCTCACTTTGTTCCCTGGGGATCTGCTCACTCTCACTACTTTCCCCGGGGATCTGCTCACTCTCACTTTGTTCCCTGGGGATCTGCTCACTCTCACTACTTTCCCTGGGGATCTGCTCACTCTCACTTTGTTCCCTGGGGATCTGCTCACTCCCACTACTTTCCCTGAGGATCTGCTCACTCTCACTTTGTTCCCTGGGGATCTGCTCCCTCTCATTACTTTCCCTAGGGATCAATCTGGTAGCCCACTATGTTTTTTCTATGAAAACAGAACCCACAAGGAACAGCTCATATCAACTCTGTAATCCCTGGGGAGGGAGGGAAGAGAAAGGCACTCCCGGGGATAGAAACCAGCCAACTGCTGCAGGACAGAAAGTGATGACACCGCAGTGCTGATTTGCAGGATTAACATTATCCTTCAATCCAATGTCATCACTCTTTTTTCTCCTTCATCCGTCGTTCTGCCGGTGCTATTGGCACAATTGTCAACTTCACATCTCTTCCCAGTTCCTACTGGCAGTTTACAGTAAATAATATTATGGGAAGGATGGTGAATTTTTGTACAGTTCAGCAGCTAACCCGTGAGGTTCTAGGTCACGCAGCACTGTGTTGAATAAAAGCAGCAGAAAAGCTGTCACTACTGAAACCAAAGTATTTATCATTTGCTAACCTCTTGCCCGTTACTTACATAGAGGCAGTGGTCTAGTCTTTCAGGACCATGACAACATCTACTCTCCCATAACTGGTTTTGTACATTGTAATGTATGACAGAGATTCAGCATTCTTTCTACGATAGCCCCTCCACCCACCCATAGGTATCATAGAATCTTACAGTGCAGTAGGAGGCCATTCGGCCAATCGTGCCTGTGCCGGCTCTTTGAAAGAGCGATCGAATTTGTCCCACTCACTTTCAAACGTTACTATTGAATCTGCTTCCACCACTCTTTCAGGCAGTGCATTCTAGATCATAACAACTCGTTATGTAAAAGAAAAACCCTGGTTCTTTTACCAATTATCTTAAAATGTATCTATTGCTCTGTATGTAAATTTACAAATCTACAAAGGATTTACATAGATTTACAAGAAAGCATATAAGAATAATATAGATGAGCAACATAAAAATTGAAAAAAGACATGTTTCTACTTTAACTGAAACACATGCCTGGTGCTTTGATTGATTCCCACAATATGATGATGGAACATCCAGTACAGCACACATCTCACTAGAACAGAGAAAAGCCTGGGCTCCCAAGAACAGTATTATATTGTGGGAAATGTGCGGTCATCAAGAAGGGGTACAGGTGCAGAATTTAATAGGATAGCTTCACCCAGCGAGACAGATTATAGGAAATTAAAAACAAACCGTGATGGGCCAGTGGGTTGTGGGCCAAACGATTTGACCAGACACAAGAGTAAGTAAGCCGCCATTAACAGCAAGCAGGTTTCACAATGTCAACACAACAGCCTGGCGTGGAGTTTCCGCTGCGGACGCAATCGGCAGAATACGCTGGACATTGCGCCGGTTTTGCCAAGATGAAGTTACGGCCAAGTTTCTGCGTAAATTCAGTAGCAAAAGCCCCAACATGACATTTCCCATAGATCCGCACAATCAAGCAGTGTTATCGATCTTAATCAATTGGTGACTGGAACAGACCACCCTCCAGCATCACAAAGAGGAGTGGGATTGCCAGGAAATGAGCCATTCTTCAACTGACTGATTCAATACTCTTGGTCTTACTTTTTAATTGGTGGTCTTACTTTTTAATTGGCTTCAATTGACTGCTGGTCTCTGCAGGTCAGGTGACTAACGCTGGATTCATGTGACCACGGATGCCTGTGCACCCGAGAACCTGGGCACAATGTGATGAACTCCTCTGGACGGGCGCAATTGGCAGAAACTCGCTATGCCAGTTTAGTGGGCGGGGACTGCTTCGAGGGAATGGACTTTTGAACCAGGCTAAAAGATCGTGGATTCTCCAGCCTAAAGTGGTTATGAGCGCAACTCATATATGCTTAAAATTCCGCAATCTTTAGCGCTATTTCAATCGATTCTGCCCAGATTACACTGATATCTGGGTGGAAATTGTGCAGAAACTCCAGGTCCCTCCATTTAGAGATATGATTATAGGGACACGTTTTCCTCGGTTTTTATATCGAGAGATGGTCAAAGTTAGATGTCTGCCCATCATTGCTACTTGGGATTTGCTTGCAGTGATGAGCACATGCACACAGTATCCCTTGATAAGCATTCAACTGGAAAATCTCGGCATTCACAACTAGAAGGAATTCAGAATTAATAACAGAAAGATCACTGCAGTTCAGTTGTTAACAAGCACCTTCATATATGCACTATAAGTAATCAAAGATACATTGGGTGGATATTGATTGAGGATAATGCCTGAGCAAACAGCCTGGAGGAGGTCCATCTGGCAAACTAGCTAAGTTTTTATCCTCGATGTTTACCACTACTGTTAAAAGCCACCACCTCCAGTAATCTCCCATTCTCTTACTGCATTGAAGGGGTAAACTGAGGATTCTGGTCCAACCTAATCAAGCTGAGCTGGTGAGAGCATAGAAAAATAGCAGGAGTAGGCCATTCGGCCCTTCGAGCCTGCTCCACCATTCAATATGATCATGGCTGATCCTCTATCTCAATACCATATCACTTGATGCCTTTTGTGTCTAGAAATCTATCTATCTCCTTCTTAAATATATTCAGTGACTTGGCCTCCACAGCCTTCTGTGGTAAAGAATTCCACAGGTTCACCACCCTCTGAGTGAAGAAATTTCTCCTCATCTCAGTCCTAAATGTCCTACCCCGTATCCTGAGACTGTGACCCCTGGTTCTAGACCCCCCAGCCAGGGGTAACATCCTCCCTGCATCCAGTCTGTCTAGCCCTGTCAGAATTTTATATGTTTCAATGAGATCCCCTCTCATTCTTCTAAACTCTAGTGAATACAGGCCTAGTCAATCCAATCTCTCCTCGTACAACAGTCCTGCTATCCCAGGAATCAGTCTGGTGAACCTTCGCTGCACTCTCTCTATGGCAAGTATATCCTTCCTTAGGTAAGGAGACCAAAACTGCACATGTACTCCAGGTGTGGTCTCACCAAGGCCCTGTATAACTGTAGTAAGACATCCTTGCTCCTGTACTCAAATCCTCTTGCAATGAAGGCCAACATACCAGCAGTGAGATAACAGATACTGTACTTTAGAAAGCTTAAGTCGACTCAATCCAGTTTAGGGTTAGTGTATTATTCAGTGGTACCTGTGCCACCCTAGAAGCCTATGCAGCCCGTTAAGGTCGTAAGGTTGGCATGACAATAGCTGGTTGAAGGTCCAGTGCTGCGACCCGAAGAGTTGAGAGCTGTACCCCCAATCGGGCACTCTCGGCAATACTTCAAATGGAGAGAAAGTCAAGGTCTGCAGGCCCACAATTTCTCAAATACTGTTCCAACCGAGTGCTGCTGCTTGTCAGGAGTGTCCGATCAGGCAACCAACACTTCGGGGAAGTGCTTGGATCAGATCAGGATTTGGGATTCAAATCTGCCGGTCACTGCAGTTTTCCCTTCTGAGGTTGGGACTTTCAGCAGTACTGTACGAAGCATCCTACGTCATATGTCATTGGGCCCTCGGAGGTTCACTTACCCTGTTGCCAACCGGATTCCTACAGAAGGACATTGACCCCACCCTCTCCTCATTATGGCTCCTACAGAAGGACATGGGCCCCACCCACTCCTCATGATGGCTCCTACAGAAGGACATGGGCCCCACCCACTCCTCAAGGATGACATCTGTGTGAAATTCACAGCAAAAAAAACCCAGGAATCCAACCCACAACAGAACATATAAGTGTCATTCTTCATCTCATGCTGGGGTAGGGTTAACGATTAGCACTGTGCTAAGAGAGGAATTTGGCGAGCAGCCTACGTGACTGCAAGAACAATAATGTAACTTGTATATTCTGTGGAGAAATGCCAACGAAAGTAAAAATCAACAATATGCCTCAACCCCAGCATCAGAAGTAATGCATCCATGTGAGATGTTTTTGTTTCCATTCACCACATCTGCCATCCTTATGGTTTTTCTGAGTGAGGCTGGTAACTTAATGTAAATTTGATTTCGAATATAGACATCTTTGTGCTCTGGATCTGTGCCCGTTAGGAATGGCGGGGGGAGGGGGGCGGGGATATTTTTCCTCATTTCCATCTATGTTGGTGATAAAACTGGTAAGACTGTAAAGCTGATTTTCCCCATTTTATACTCGTGCTGATTTTCATTCACTAACATTAGAAAATGAAGGAAAATATACTCTTTAAATTGAGTGTGTCCAAACTTAACTGCATATATCTCTTGCTGTCAAAGTCTCAGGTGGATGTAAAAGATCCCATGGCACTATTTTGAAGAGCAGGGGAGTTCTGCCTGGTGTCCGGCTAATATTTATCCCTCAATCAACTGGCAAAAACAGATTATCTAGCTATTATCACATTGTTGTTTGTGGGACCATGCTGTGTGCAAATTGGCTGCTGTGTTTCCTGCAGTACTACATTGACTACACTTCAAAAACTATTTCATTGGCTGTGAAACGCTTTGGACATCCTGAGGTTGTGAAAGGTGTTATATAAATACAAGTTCTTTTGTTAAAGGACTCTTTTTTTATTCATTCCAGGATGTGGGCATTGCTGGCAAGGCCAGCATTTATTGCCCATCCCTAATTGCCCTTGAGAAGGTGGTGGTGAGCCGCCTTCTTGAACCACTGCAATCCTTGTGGTGAAGGTACTCCCACATTGCTGTTAGGGAGGGAGTTCCAGGATTTTGACCCAGCGATATATTTCCAAGTCAGGAGGATGTGCGACTTGGGAACACCACCATCTGTAGGTTCCCCTCCATGCGCCTGCTGCCCTTGTCCTTCTATGTAGTAGAGGTCGCGGGTTTGAGTGGTGCTGCCGAAGAAGCCTTGGCGAGTTGCTGCAGTGCAATCTTGTAGATGGTACACACTGCAGCCATGGTACACCGGTGGTGGAGGGAGTGAATGTTTAAAGTGGTGGATGGGGTGCCAATCAAGCACCCCATCCACCATGCTTTGTCCTGGATGGTGTCGAGCTTGTTGAGTGTTGTTGGAGTTACACTCATCCAGGTAAGTGGCGAGTATTCCATCATACTCCTGACTTGTGCCTTGTAGATGGTGGAAAGGCTTTGGGGAGTCAGAAGATGAGCCACTCGCCGCAGAATACCCAGCCTCTGACCTGCTCTTGTAGCCACAGTATTTAATTGGCTGGTCCAGTTAAGTTTCTGGTCAATGGTGACCCCCAATGCCATTGAATATCAAGAGGAGGTGGTTAGACTCTTGCTTGTTGGAGATAGTCATTGCTTGGCACTTGTGTGGCGCGAATGTTACTTGCCACTTATCAGCCCAAGCCTGAATGTGATCCAGATCTTGCTGCATGCAGGCATGGACTGCTTCATTTTCTGAGGAGTTGCGAATGGAACTGAACACTGTAATCATCAGCGAACATCCTCACTTCTGACCTCATGATGGAGAGAAGGACATTGATGAAGCAGCTGAAGATGGTTGGGCCGAGGACACTGCCCTGAGGAACTCCTGCAGCGATGTCCTGGGGCTGAGATGATTGACCTCCAGCAACAACAACCATCTTCCTTTGTGCTAGGTATGACTCCAGCCAGTGGAGAGTTTTTCCCCTGATTCCCATTGACTTCAATTTTACTAGGGCTCCTTGATGCCACACTTGGTCAAATGCTGCCTTGATGTCAAGGGCAGTTACTCTCACCTCACCTCTGGAATTCAGTTCTTTTGTCCATGTTTGGACAAAGGCTGTAATGAAGTCTAGAGTCGAGTGGTCCTGGCGGAACCCAAACTGAGCATCAGTGAGCAGGTTATTGGTGAGTAAGTGCCACTTGATAGCACTCTCGATGACACCTTCCATCACTTTGCTGATGATTGAGAGTAGACTGATGGGGCGGTAATTGGCTGGATTGGATTTGTCCTGCTTTTTGTGCACGGGAGATACCTGGGCAGTTTTCCACATTGTCGGGTGGATACCAGTGTTGTAGCTGTACTGGAACAGTTTGGCTAGAGGCACGGCCAGTTCTGGAGCACAAGTCTTCAGTGCAATAGCCGGGATGTTGTCGGGGACCATAGCCTTTGCTGTATCCAGTGCGCTCAGCCATTTCTTGATCTCACGTGGAATGAATCGACTTGGCTGAAGACTGGCTTCTGTGATGGTGGGGTCCTCAGGAGGAGGCTGAGATAGATCATCCACTCAGCACTTCTGGCTGAAGATGGTTGCAAACGCTTCAACCTTGTCTTGTGCACCTGCATGTTAGGTTCTGCCATCATTGAGGATGGAGATATTCATGGAACCTCCTCTTCTGGTTAGTTTAAAAAAATGTATTCATTCACATGATATGGGCGTCGCTGGTAATGCTGCATGGATATTTACTAGTCCTAGCCCCTTTAGGGCTACCCCGGATCAGGTGTATTTCTCAGACGTTCACTTTCAACTAAAGTTTGAGGTAGCCGAATCCTAAAGATGCTTAATTGGGTCTAAAGGTCCGGGCTATCTCTCCCTAAAGGAAAGGAACAACCCGAGAATGTTACCGTCCTCCAGATAGCGCTTTTAATAAGTTTAGCTAGACTGTAATGTCCCGGATATTATGAGGGTCCGGAGATCTCCTCCAGAATTCTGTAACTCTTCACCAAAGAGTGTACAGAAATTGAGCTCGCGAGTTATTGATACAGAAGACTTATGTGAGATAATTCTAAAAATAGATAGAGATTTATTAAAAGAACCAACATGCAATTTACAGTTGGTGAATCAGTCAATCGCAACATTAACAGTTCTAAAAAGAGAAAAAATACTATCTTTTTAACAGGGAATATTATGTTTAAATCTTAACTTTGCTACAGTTCTTTAAATTTTCTATACAGGATATCCATCAATATCAAGTACCTTTGATCCCCGAGGTACAAAGAGTTGGAGACTACAGAGCTGCCTCTGTAGTCGAGAATCGCTTTGCCTAATTAAAGCGAGTCTGATATCCCATTTGAAACTTCAATATTTATACCCTTTTCCAGTGGTACTTCCTTTAAAGTTTCTGCTGATGCAAGTCAATTATCCCTATTCATCTTTCTGCTGAACTCTGCAATTCTTACTGCTACATCAGCCAGAATCTTGTCTCATCTCCAGGTGTTCTGAGTTTACCATATAGAACGGTGTGAAAGGCAGTTGTTCCTTATTTTATGTCACCTTTACGAGGACAGATGTTCCTTATCTTATTTGCCATCTTTACGAAGTTTAAATTAGAACACCTTATCCAGGGTGAACCATTGTTTTTGTTCCCAAAGGTCAGCCTGTCGGAGCCATGCACCTTCTGTTTCAATAAGGTTATTTATTCAGGGTCAACAACTGTCTTATCCTAATAGCCAGAATTCTTTCACAGCTATTTCATCGTTAGGTTTCTAAATTTCCAAACCCAGTTTGTCATGTTTCAATAAGGCTAGAATTAATAAGAACATAAGAAGTAGGAGCAGGAGTCGGCCATCCGGCCCCTCGGGCCTGCTCCGCCATTCAGTAGGATCATGGCTGATCCGAACCTAGACTCACGTCCACTTCCCTGCCCGCTCCCCGTAACCCCTAATTCCCTTATCTGCTAGGAAACTGTCTATCTCCGTTTTAAATTTATTGAATGTCGCAGCTTCCACAGCTCTCTGGGGTAGCAAATTCCATAGATTTACTACCCTCTGAGTGAAGAAGTTTCTCCTCATCTCAGTTTTGAAAGGGCAGCCCCTTATTCTAAGATTATGCCCCCTAGTTCTAGTCTCACCCATCAGTGGAAACATCCTCACCGCATCCACCCGATCAAGCCCCCCACAATCTTATATGTTTCGATAAGATCGCCTCTCATTCTTCTGAATTCTTTCATAAGATAGTGTATTTTTCTGAATAGGTTATATGGCTTATTCCTTTACAAGGCAAACATTTATTGCCTGTCTCTAATTGCCCTTGAGAAGGTGGTGGTGGTGAGCCACCTTCTTGAACCACTGCAGTACATCGTAGCAGTTTTTTTTGATATGACAGTGTGGCTTGCTAGTGGCCATTTCAGATGGCAGCTAAGAGTAAACCACATTGCTGTGGAGATGGAGTCATATATCGGCCAGACCAGGTAAGGATGGCAGATTTCCTTCCCTAGAGGACATTAGTGAACCAGTTGGGTTTTTACGACAATCCGATAGTTTCGTGGTCAACATTATTGATACTAGCTTTTTATTCCAGATTTATTTAATTAACTGATTTTAAATTCCTCAGCTGTCCTGGTGGGATTTGCACTCACGTCTCTGGATCATTAGTCCAGGCCTCTGGATTACTAGCCCAGTGACATAACCGCTATGCTACTGTTCAAAACAAATACATCTCCAGGGATAAATGGTGTAAATCTCACAGCACTGAGAGAGACAGAGGATGAGTCAGTGATGGATTCAAACTTAGGTCCCAGAAGCGAAAGAGCTCTTTCGCAACCCCCCTTAACACTTTACTTTTTCTACAACATTTGTCTGTGTAGACTAAGACCCACTCCCCTGCATGTGGTTGCTGTGCATATGTTTCTTTGTGATTTGCAGTCTCTAAGCACCATTGCACCATACTTTTTGCAGGACACATTATGATCACAAATTACTTGCTGAACTATTTTCCCGGAATTAACATCGAGAGGAGGAACGTCCACGGGTTCACTGCGCTGATGAAAGCAGGAATGCAAGGGAGAACGGATTGTGTCAGAGCCCTGATGTTGGCGGGTAGGTACTGACGATGTCATTGATGACGGTGAATGGCATCTTGTCCCTGTTCCTAATACAATCCCCAGTAAAGGTGGCAGGACAAGTAGATCAGGCTGTTTAAAAAAGCATACGGATTCCTGGGTTTATAAATAGAGGAATAGAGTACTAAAGCAAGGAAGTTATGCTGAACCATATAAATCAGTGGTGTATTGTGTCCAATTCTGGGCACCACACTTTCGGAAGGATGTCCAGGCCTTGAAGAGGGTGCAGAGGAGATTTACTAGAATGGTACCAGTGATGAGGGACTTTAGTTATGTGGAGATACTAGAGAAGGTGGGATTATTCTCCTTACAGCAGAGAATGTTAAGAGGAGATTTAATAGAGGTGTTCAAAATTATGAAAGGTTTTGATAGCATACATAGGGAGAAACTGTTTCCACTGGTGGGAGGCTCGGTAACCAGAGGACACAGATTTAAGATGATTGGCAAAAGAACCAAAGGGGAGATGAGGAGAATTTCTTTTTACGCAGTGATTTATGATCTGGAATGCACTTCCTGGAAGCGCAGTGGAAACAGATTCAGTAGTAACTTGCAAAAGAGAATTGGATATATACTTGAAAAGGAAAAATTTGCAGGGCTATGGGGCAAGAGCAGGGGAGTGGGACTAATTTCAAAGAGCCGGCAGAGGCACATTGAGATGAATTGCTTCCTTCTGTGCTCTATGATTCTAATCCCAGGCAGTGGCAGATACCAAATGATCCTCTGCAGCATTGTAGCGTGGATGAAGCCTGTAAAGTGTGAGCTGACAGTGGCAATGAATGAGTTACAGGACGTGTAGCTCCCAGTAGAACAGCTCCCTCTGTCGTGTTTCTTGAACCTTCAATCACAGTTCAACTTTGGCCTACAGAAAGGGCTTTCGTTGGCGTCAATTTCGATCAGCAATCGAATCAGCTTGCGGTTTGACGTGCCAAGAAGGCAAAGCAGCTTTGAAATTCTGGCGTATGGCTACACATGGTAATTTCACCTGCGATGGGCACTTCTCACCTGGGTTCTGTGTCAGAGCGGGTATCAATTATTTTCCCCTACTTTTTTTTATTCATTCACTGGATGTAGGCGTTGCTGGCAAGGCCGGCATTTATTGACCATCCCTAATTGCCCTCGAGAAGGTGGTGGTGAGTCGCCTTCTTGAACTGCTGCAGTCCGTGTGGTGAAGGTACTCCCACAGTGCTGTTAGGGAGTTCCAGGATTTTGACCCAGCGAGTGATATATTTCCAAGTCAGGATGATGTGTGACGTGGAGGGGGACTTGGAGGTGGTGGTGTTCCCATGCGCCTGCTGCCCTTGTCCTTCTAAGGTGGTAGAGGTCACGGGTTTGGGAGGTGCTGTTGAAGAGGCTGAGGCACAATGAGCCAAGTTCCTTAACCTCTGGTCTGGGCACTCCTCACAATAGCATAGCCAAAATCCGTGGAGGGAAGTGCTTGGAACCACGCCCTACAATTGCAGTCGAGCTAGAAACTGGTGTTCAATGCACTGCAGGACCTCATAGATGGCACTCTTAATGAATTTTGCGAGGGGATCCTAAATTTCCAATGAGTTCAGAGATCTGTACAGGCCAATTAATTGAAAAAAAATATTATGCTGTGTTGTTCTCGAGTTACAGAGGCATCAATAGAACACCATCATCAATGGGCATAGAATGCAATAGAAAATAAATACTTGGCCATTGACTAACATTTAAAAAAAAATTCATTCTGGGAATATGGGCATAGCTGGCAAGGCCGGCATTTATTGCCCATCCCTAGTTGCCCTTGAGAAGGTGGTGGCGGGCCGCCTTCTTGAACTGCTGCAGTCCGTGTGGTGAAAGTTCTCCTACAATGCTGTTAGGTAGAGTGTTCCAGGATTTTGACCCAGCGACCCAATGATAGATAATGCCCTTTTAGCACAGCAATGCCAGTGTCCTATTCTATAGGCAGCTCCATAATAAGGCGAGCTCATTGAAGACTGGATAATGCTAGGGACACCTCAGGCAATCTGATTTCCAATCTAGGCTGGGCTTCCAAGATGAAAGTGTCCTCTCTTTGCTGGCTATAGAATGGTTATAGAATCATATAATCTTACAGCACAGAAAGAGACCATTCGGCCCATGGATGTAATATGAGTCTGGGCAGCTCAGTGGCATAGCTAGGAATGGAATTTTGGATAGGCCCCAACTTATGGTGGTCGGACAATGCTCTGGTTTACACTGCTGCTCTGATACTTTCTTTGCTGCTGCTCTGAAAAACAAATACTGTATGCAGCTATCTTCACCAACCAGTAACAGCAGTACTGCCTTTTCTTACGGTGCACTGAGGGATATTTGAAAGAGACTATCCCACAGAATTCTGTGCACGGCTTATTTACCTCATTACCCGAGTTACTGATCGGGAACCTAAACTTTGCCTCCTCTTAAACACCCAGCTCATCGGATTTGGATGGGCCTGGATACTAATTGGATGGGCCGCAGCTCACCCATGACTAAGCCCTGGGGCAATTTCTAATCATCTCCGAGTGGATGAAAATTCACAGTACAAAACTGTCCCCATCTCTGTAACCTCCTCCAACCCTACAACTCTCTGAGAACTCTACGTTCCTCCAACTCTGGCCTCTCGCACATCCCCAGTTTCTATCCATCCTACCATTGGCAGCTATGTCTTCAGTTGCCTGAGCCTGAAGATCTGGAATTCCCTCCCCAAACCTCTCCGTCACTCCCTTCTCCTTTAAGATGCTCCTTAAAACCTTTCTCTTTCACCAAGCTTTTGGCCACCTGTCCTATTGTCTCATCCTGCTATTACTACTGCTGTTAATCACATCCAGGACTGAACCATGTTCATTCCGACAGTTGATGTTTGTTTCTGCTGATGTTAAACTCCAGCAACGGTGTTCCCATGCGCCTGCTTCCCTTCTCCTAGATGGAAGAGGTCGCGGGTTTGGGAGGTGCTGCCGAAGAAGCCTTGGCGAGTTGCTGTAGTGCACCTTGTAGATGGTACACACTGCAGCCACGGTGCGCCAGTGGTGGAGGGAGTGAATTTTTAAGGTGGTAGATGGGGTGCCATCTATCAGATAATCTGTTTTTAATGATGTTGGTTGAGGGGTAGATATTGGTCAGGACATCAGGAGAACTCCCCTGCTCTTCTTCAAAATAGTGCCATGGGATTTTTATGTCCACCTGAGCGGGCAGACAGTGCTTTGGTTTAATGTCTCACCTGAAAGATGGCACCTCCATCACTGCAATGGTCTCTCAGTCCTGCACTGGAGAGTCAGCTTAGATTATGTGCTCAAAAATCTGGAGTGAGACTTGAACCCGCAACCTTGTGACTCAGAGTTGAGAGCGCCATCACTGAGCCAAGGCTGACACCTAATTCTGGAAAATAATTAATTCCAGATGGTCCTCCTTCATTGGTTCAGACTCTATTTTAGGTGTTAGACTCTGAAAGAAGGAGAAATACATTATATTCATATATATTTTCTCTCTAGGTGCAGATATTAATGCCACGGATCCAGGGAGGGGTTTTACCCCACAACAATGGGCACAGTTTACAGGGCGGTATGAGACCATCTTTCTTATGCGCAAACTCCTGGCCAAGCCTCGTCCTGTCCAATTCAGTGACACGTACAAGCCCGAGTGGCCTAAATTGAAAGAACTCGTAGCCAAAGCCAATGAGCCCAAGAACTGTTTGGAAAAAATCTGCGAGACTATCAGGTCAACCTTGACCATCAACTTTCCCCATGATCCGGAAGAAGACGGGCCGCTTGACCACATGGTCAGGATGACCACCGCCATCTCCAGCCCTTTTGTTGCGACTGGGTGCAGGACAGTCTGCCCGAGCAGCCCCCCTTGTGTGGGCAAGAGGAGGTTCATGGTGCAAGAGATCCTGAGGCAGCAGGAGTCTCGGGAAGTGAAAGCTCCGAACAAGGATTATATTAAACACCAAAAATTATTTCAGAACTCTCAGCTAGTCATGGTCCCCAAAACGAAGGAAAGGAGAGCCAGCCTGCAGTCACAGAGCTCTCCCTCCACACACGTGACCGTCGCTTCCTCCAGGAGGGGTAGCCTGAAGCCCTTGGCCTTGCTGAGGTGGAGCAGCGTGCAGCCTGGGATCGTGGTGCCCAAGGTGCGCGTGGTCAAGGCGCCCACCCCGACTTATGATCCCGAGAGTGTACGCCAAAAGAGCAGCGGGACAGGCAGTAACTTCTTGGAACTACCCAAGTGGAAGTACAAGGAATTGAAAGAGGAGAGAAAGAAAGTGGAGGAAGAGGAGAAAATAAGAGCTGAAGAAGCGGAGAAAGAGAGAGCGGACAGGATGGCAGCGAAAAGGAAGTTGGAGGCACAAAAAGGACCTTTCAAAAAAGAAAGTAAAACAAAATCTACAAAGAAATCGGGATCTTGCACTTCTGATCGATTCCTTTGATCAATAGGAAGTATTATTACTGAGAGGACAGCTGAGTTGTGTATGGGCCTGTCCTACCATTGCAGCACATAGAATATCATCGATAAACAGTTGAATGAAATGGATAATTCATGCTATGCTGTGGCGAGTATGATTTTAGTGGCACAGGATATGGTTAGCTGTTTCCTGTTCACTTACATAACGTGTTCTGAAATCTTCAGCTCACTGAATGCAATCTGCCCTTGTGTCTAGAGGCAAAATAAATCATGCCTCTCTATTATCACCAGACAATTTTAAAACTGTGCTTAGCACATAAGTCCGCAAATTGTCAAAGACATTTTATTTGTTTTTAATACACCATGCGGACAATTTGGTCTTCTGTTTAATATGCTGAGTGTCACAGCATCAGTGAATGCTTTCTACAGGTTTGCCTGCACTGACGGAGCACTGACCTCATACCTCGAGCACCCAATGTACTGATCAGCATAGCCGTCACATCCTGCACTTTTAACAGCTTTAACTGGTCGATAGAACCGAGAGGTCTGACACGTCAACAGTTCAATTGAGTCTATTAAATTGTGCAATGCTCCAGTGCTGCAGTCACATTGGATAACCCACATTGATCTGATCAATTAATGCTCCAAAATACATTGGAATCTGGTTTTATTGATTGTTGTATGGCGCAAACTACAAATGAATATTTGTCCCAGGGCAGTGAATTTGTTTTGATGGTGACTGTACTGGACGGAACAGCCATGGCCACAACATGTTTGAAAGGACATGATGGTAAGTTAGGCAGTGAATTGGTGGATAATGTCGAGAAGTTCTCTTTGTTTCTGAAGTTGGCAGAAAGGGATTGGACAGCTGTAAGACAACCAGCTACAAGTAGCAGAATCAAACACTTCATCTCCCTTGCATTTATATTTAAAGAAAACACTTCATAATATGGATAAGTCTATGTGGGGTGGGGGAGGGGGGATTAAGGGAAAAAATCTACCTCTTTGGTCAAGCTTTTGGTCACCTGCTCAAGTGTGTCTCCTTCTGCAAGTTGTTGTTGATGCTGAATTCTTCATTTACTGATGCTCACTGCAGTCATTCTGCTCGGTTCACATAACAAAGGCAAGCTTGGAAGAATTCGGAGCATATGCTTGACCTTTGGCTCTTCCGTGGCAGAGGTTACACCTGCACCATAGAAACCGAGGCCCACTGAGGAGTGAGAGTTTTACATGTCATTTTCAGCGAAGTCTGTTGTCTTTTGAAAGGGGTATAACCAATCAGCATTTTTATAAGGAAACATTTTTTTTTAAATGCGCACTTAGTCTGAAAACTGAGTAAATGTCCAAGCTCGTACCAATGACGGGAAACAGGAACAATCCAAGGTGATAGGTACCCCTAACTGTGATCATTGCAGTGGGCATCTTCAGAGAGGGGTAATTAAAATGGATCTGTGAAGGAGTCGGAAATCCATTTATAAATTTAAACTTTCGTTGAGCGCCACAAAGCCAAGCAGTATCCCACTAGAGGGCTCCAGGGATCCCATGGTCCAACCAACTGCCCCACAAAAGGTGATGAGCCAAGGATCTGAATCCACATTCGGTCGTCTCCTGATTCCGGTTACGCTCCTGATTACCTCTTGAAATGGGAGAGCGGACTGACTCCCACCTCCATCCGCTATAGCCATTCAGGCCATGAGGAGAGGCCCCGAGACATAGGGGGCAGTAAGTCAGCCAGAGGTCACAGCGGAGGAGGAGTTCGGCCACAAATGGTTCTTGGACCATATGATGAATGCCACTACTCTACTGCAAGGCTTGTGTTAGCAAACATTCAGGGTGTGTTGCTTATCCCCTTTTTGTTCACATCAGAGATGTAAAGCTAAATAAAGTGCAACATTTTGCCATATAAGACAATCAGCACCACCAACCCTGAAAAACAAGGCCCTGAGATTACATACAGAACAAGACTCAAGGCCATGACATCTTGTCTTTAATGCGCTCCATATAAGTACATGAAATACAATTAATTCAGTTCTTTTCATCAGACTTGGCACTCTTTCACCTCATCCCCACAGTTCTATATTGCCCATACTGGAAAAGTCATCATGGCTGTTTTGTAAAGTGGGGCTGGTGACAATCAGGCAGTTAATGGGCTTTTGCAGTTCAGTAGGACAAAAGGCAACTATAGGCCTTTGATCATTTATTACGCCACGTTACATCATTGCCAACTGTTTTCTCGCTTTTCAAAAACTTGACACATTTGGGTAACTTTAAACTTGGATTGTTCAGATTAATTCTGAATGGTTGGCAAGTGTGAAGTATTTTTTTGTTTGAAGGGCCCATTATTGGTCTAGGGCTCATTTAAGACACCTGGCTTAGTTTTGAAACACCTCAGGCAGTTTTCAACAGCTACACGTCTTTATGACATCTTGTAGGATGCTGCAAGGCAAATTTGCACAGTGATCTCGTTCCAAGGGAGGATAGTGCCCTTTAACAGAGTCTGTTAAATATACAAGGAAAATGTGAGGGCAATAGTGACAAGACAGCTCTTCAGATGACTGGGATATCCAGCCTAGTGCATCAAAGGCCCTGTTTACCCAGGCTGCTAACCACAAGGCAGAATGAGATGTCACTCCCGTCAGTGTCTATCTAGTTTGTGACGTTAAAATGCACAGAACACTACTGTCAATCTGCTTGTCTATGTATTGTGGGCCTATGCCAACAGCTGAGCCAACTGTGATCATACTGCAGTACTACCTACACGGCATCAATATGCCAGAATCTATTTTCATTAACACAGGAGCCACAGAGGTTGTTCAATGCCTGCAGTAGATCAGATGACCCAAGGTTTCGGTCCTGGCAGGAGTCACTTTCTTGTTGGTGTGATTCGGACAGCAAGCTTTGCATGACTAGGCTCATATAACTAGCATTAGCAGTGGGATTACACTAATTATATTCTGGGGAGGAATTCACTTTGATGTACTTCCAGTTGATTTAAACAAGAGATTTAGCAAAAGTAGCCAGTGCCAGGTCAGAAACGACCCATGTCTATTAACTGATTGTAATGTGAAGTTGAGATGTTACAAATAGTGACTATCCCAAGCTACCACTTTGCCATTGTCTACCTAGCTTGTGAAGTTAAAACACAGACCATCATTGGTACTCTGTACTTAGCTATATGTGTTGTATATACTGTTTTAAAAGTTTGAGAAGAGGCCAACTCAATAACCCAAAGGAAAGTGCTTAAAGCATTTTACAGCTTAAATCTGGTAGTTAATATTTGTTCTATTATACCCTTGGGCTACAATCAATGAAACTAAAGGCGGCTTTTAGCTCTACTACGGATTGCCCATCTGGATCTTGGTGTGATAATGGCCTTCAGCCCATGTCCACCTCCACCGCATATGTCCTCTGCAATCTTACCTCCCCTTCAAGAAAAAGCCACAAACCATAATCTAAAGAGCACACAATGGGGTGATATTGGCTGCAACATTCACCCAACCAAAGAAGTTTCAGTACTTGTGAATCATTTGCTTTGGGTACACTTACTGGAAAAGCATCATCCCAGAAGAGAACCTTGACACGTGTCTTCCATTTTATTGGTGGCACCCAACTTCAACTGAGGCCAACGGCCCACCGAGCACTGTTTTCAGTCAGTGATGTAGCATGTTTT
This sequence comes from Somniosus microcephalus, assembly GCF_052327205.1. Classification (NCBI taxonomy): domain Eukaryota; kingdom Metazoa; phylum Chordata; class Chondrichthyes; order Squaliformes; family Somniosidae; genus Somniosus; species Somniosus microcephalus. The sequence goes on along the minus strand of NC_140991.1, from coordinate 279,690,667 downwards.
AGCCCTAGGATGGAATACATTTAACAATATAAGGCAGGGCACTCAGGGATGAGGCAGTCCACACCAGCTATGGCGCTCAGGATGCCTTTACACAGGATTCTGGTGTCTTTGCTGCTAGTTTGCCAATTAGCAATAATTTAAAAAATATAGTCGCACATTTTCCCCCTGGTGATGTTTTTATATTAGAGGGGAATGAGTTAAGGTGTCATCATTGTTTAAAATGTAATGGTCCGACACTGTCAGAGTAAGATGTTTATATGCAATTTTTAAAATGTGCAATACCAGGCTATTTTTACAAAACAGCTGCATACTACTACTTAGGTCTTGTTTGAAAATAATTTTATGGACTTGCTGAATTGACGTGGGAACTTGTCACTTTGAATGTTACCAAGGTTGATCCTTGCTGAAAAAAATACTAAATGACAATAATTATATGTACTTGCAAAAATGCATCAAATATTGAATGTCAAATGAAAAGGTTGAAACTCACACGATAATTGATTTTGAAAACTTTGCGTTTTTGCAAAAAATAAAAAATCTGGCTGAAAATGCAGACCACTCATTTTGTTAATGTGAGATTTTCTTTTTCAGCACATTCGGGGTCCCAGTGGATTTCCTTTACAACACATCGGGTATTTAACAGCCAGCAATTTGCGTCAGCTAGTTTTAAATCTTATAGAGCATCCAACAATTAATTTCAGTCTACTGTCTCTGCCCACGTTCGTACCATGTGACTGCACAAACTCAACTGTGTATCCACTTATCTCTACTAAAGGAGTCTCTCTTTTTGGGCAAAGGCAGAGCTATCTGGAATGATTTGTCCCACAGGACTTTGCATTGTTTAAATAGGAAACAAATTATGCACAAGGTATAATAAAAACCAGAAAATGCTGGAAATACTCAGCAGGTCAGGCAGCATCTGTGGAGAGAGAAACAGAGTTAACATTTCAGGTCGATGACCTTTCGTCAGAACCGGAAGAAGTTGGAGATGTAACAGTTTTTAAGCAAGTACCGAGGCAGAGAAAGGGGGGGGGGTGCGGCAGGGGGGCAGGAAAGAACAGAGAATGAAATAGAGCCCTGAACAGGAAGTGGGATGGGAGGAAGTGTAATCAAGGTAGTGGTGGGCTTATAGTAGATAATTGGTCGACAGCCTAGCCCCAGCAATGAAGATAGAGAAGGCGAGGGAAGAGTTAGAGATGGACCATATGAAGGCGAGGGAGGGGTGGAAATTGGGAGCCAAGTTAAATGAAGTTTTCCAGTTCAGGGCAAGAGCAGGAAGCAGTACCGATGCAGTCAGCAATGTACCGGAAAACTAGGTGAGAGGGGGGGGACCTGAGTGGGACTGGAACAATGAATGTTCCACGTATCCCACGAAAAGGCAGGCATGGATTCTCATTTGGAGAAGTGAGTGGAGTCAAGGGAGAAATTGTTCAAAGAAAAAATTTAGCCAGGCAGAGGAGGGTGGTGGATGGGGACTGGTTGGGCCTCCGTTCAAGAAGAAGCGGAAATCCCGCAGGCCGTCCTGATGGGGGGGGTGGAGGTGTAGATAGACTGGATGTCCATGGTGAAAATGTACAAGGTATGTCCATGTAGCAAGAGAGGAGAGATTCAGATAATTCAGTGAATGGTGTGTGGTCATTTATCAGCTAGTTCCTAAAAACTGAGAAGGCAGCAGTAGAATCATACGGCACAGGAGGTGGTCAATCAGCCTATTGTGCCTCTGCCGGCTCTTTGAAAGAGCTATCCAATTAGTCCCACTCCCCTGCTCTTTCCCTATAGCCCTGAACATTTTTCCTTTTCATGTATATATTCAAATCCCCTTTTGAAAGTTTCTACTGAATCTTCTTCCACCCACCCTTTCAATAGGAGAGACTTTCTTTGTTAAACCTCTGTAGAAGGCATTTTGATGCTAATGTTTTGACCCTTTCCTGATCCACACAATCTCGGACTAAACTGTATTCTGATGACTATTCGTTCGTAGTTTCAGAATACGCTGAAATGGCTGTGAAACCCTCTTTTGCCACCATTGTAGAAATGTATTTTTTTTTTTAAAAACATCGATCTCAGCAAAACACAGGAACAGGATTAGGCAATTCAGCCCCTTGAGCCCATTAGAAAGGTCAGGTCCCCCGACTGGGAATCGAACCTGGGCCGCGGCGGTGAAAGCGCCAAATCCTAACCACTAAACCACGCTGCAAGTGGGCTTCTTGTTGCCCACTGCACCATGACCTTGGCCAACCTAGGGAGTTACTAACCTGCTGCTAGGCATCTGCTGTTGCCACTTCAGGACCAGTTGCTACGGGGGTCTGCAATAAGCCTGAAGTGTGATACGCTTATCAATTACTTCATAAAAGGTGATGAGTCGAAGAAGAGATGATGAGTCGAAAGAAGAGATGAATAAGGCTTTTATTAGCTAAGAAGAGACCATGCTTCTTCGTGAGTGACTGAACAGGTCTGAACGAAACCCACACAGTGGTGGGTGGAGTCAGCTGAGGCATGCCTCCATACACAGCGCCACCCAGAGGTGGCAATATACAATACAGTGGTTTACCACATTCACCCCTTGTTTAATGTGAAGTCCGGCGGGGTGAAGGGTACTACAAGTTAAGTCTATCAGGAGGCCTTGTCTGACGTCCTGATCGTCGTGGTGGCGGCGGTGGTGTTGCAGCATCCGACGTCGGGTCTGGTGTCTGGGTGGTTGGCGAAGATTCCTGGGGCTTTGGCATGCCGTCTGCAGGGGTTGGGTTGGGAGGGGTGGTGGGGGATAACAGTGGTAAGGGGGATAACGGTGGTAAGGGGGATAACGGTGGTAATTCAGGGGTACCCGAGGGTGCGAGATCTCGTATGGAGACCGTGTCCTCCCGCCCGTCTGGGTATGTCACCCAGGCATACTGGGGGTTGGCGTGTAGGAGGTGCACCCGCTCGACCAGGGGGTCCGTTTTATGCGTCCTCACGTGCCTCCGCAGTAGGACGGGCCCAGGAGAAGTCAACCATGCCGGTAGCGAGGTTCCCGATGTAGACTTCCGGGGGAAAACGAACATTTTCTCATGAGGGGTCGCATTAGTGGCAGTACAAAGCAGTGACCGAATGGAGTGAAGCGCTGCAGGGAGGACCTCCTGCCAGCGGGAGGTCGGAAGGCCCTTAGATTTTAGTGCTAAGAGGACTGCCTTCCAAACCGTCGCGTTCTCCCTTTCCACCTGGCCGTTCCCCCGGGGGTTGTAACTGGTGGTCCTGCTCGTGGCGATACCTCTTGTTAGCAGGTACTGCCGAAGTTCGTCGCTCATGAACGATGAGCCCCTGTCGCTATGTATATAGCTGGGGAACCCGAACAGAGCGAAGATGTCATTCAGACACTTGATGACCGTGGTACTGGTCATGTCTGGGCAAGGGATGGCAAAGGGGAAACGGGAGTACTCATCAACTATGTTGAGGAAGTACACATTGCGGTCAGCGGAGGGGAGGGGCCCTTTAAAATCGACGCTCAGGCGTTCGAAGGGGCGGGTGGCCTTGATCAGGCTTGCTCTGTCCGGCCTATAGAAGTGCGGTTTGCACTCGGCGCAGATTTGGCAGCTCTTGGTCATGGTCCTGACCTCCTCGATGGAGTAGGGCAGGTTACGGGATTTGATAAAATGGAAAAACCTGGTGACCCCCGGGTGGCAGAGGTCATTGTGGAGGGACTGCAGCCTATCACTCTGCGCGTTGGCGCATGTACCACGTGATAGGGCATCTGGGGGCTCATTGAGTTTCCCTGGCCGATACAAGATATCATAATTGTAGGTGGAGAGTTCGATTCTCCACCTCAAGATCTTGTCGTTCTTGATTTTACCCCTCTGCTTATTATTAAACATAAAAGCTACTGAACGCTGGTCAGTGAGCAGGGTAAATCGTTTCCCGGCCAGGTAATGCCTCCAGTGACGCACCGCTTCTACAATAGCCTGGGCCTCCTTTTCGACGGAGGAGTGTCTCGTCTCGGGGCCCTGGAGGGTCCTTGAGAAAAAGGCCACGGGTCTGCCCGCCTGGTTAAGGGTCGCGGCTAGGGCGAAGTCGGAGGCATCGCTCTCCACTTGGAAGGGGATGGACTATCCACCGCGTGCATTGCGGCCTTCGCGATATCGTTCTTGATAAGAGTGAAGGCTGCACACGCCTCTGGTGTCAGGGGGAAGGAGGTGGCTTTGATGAGGGGCCTGGCTTTGTCTGCATAGAGGGGCACCCACTGGGCGTAGTAGGAGAAAAACCCCAGGCATCTCTTCAGTGCTTTTTGGCAGTGGGGAAGGGGTAGCTCCATTAGGGGGCGCATTCTGTCGGGGTCGGGCCCGATGACTCCGTTCTCCACCACGCAGCCGAGGATGGCCAGGCGCTTGGTGTGAAACATACATTTTTCCTTATTGTACGTTAGGTTCAGCCGTTGGGCCGTACGGAGGAAATTTGCTAGATTAACGTCGTGGTCCTGCTGGTCGTGGCCGCAGATGGTGACGTTATCCAAATAGGGGAAGGTTGCCCGCAGCGCGTTCTGGTCAACCATTCGGTCCATCTCCCTTTGGAAGACCGAAACCCCGTTGGTGACGCCGAAGGGGACCCTAAGGAAGTGGTAGAGGCGGCCGTTTGCCTCGAAGGCAGTATACTGGCGGTCCTCATGGCGGATGGGCAGCTGGTGGTACGCTGACTTAAGGTCGATGGTGGAGAATACTTTGTATTGCGCAATCTGATTGACCATATCAGATATGCGAGGGAGGGGGTACGCGTCCCGCTGGGTGTACCGGTTTATGGTTTGGCTGTAGTCGATTACCATGCGGCGTTTTGCAGTGGTTTTAACGACTACAACCTGGGCTCGCCAGGGGCTAGTGCTACCTTCGATAATGCCCTCCTTCAAGAGCCGCTCCACCTCAGAGCTGATAAAAGCTCTGTCCCCGGCACTGTACCGCCTGCTTTTGGTAGCGATGGGTTTACAGTCGCAGGTGAGGTTAGCGAACAGGGGAGGGGGGGGGACTTTTAATGTGGAAAGGCTGCAGGTGGTTTGCAGCGGGCGATTTAAAAGTTGTTGGTTGCAGACTGTGAGTGGGGGGAGGGGTCCACCGTATGCTAGTGTGACACTCTTAAGGTGGCACTGAAAATCCAACCCTAGCAGGACGGCAGCGCAAAGACGGGGCAGGACTAGCAGTTTAAATTTTTGATATTCAGTGCCCCCTACTGACAGGGTCACCACACAGTAGCCGCTGATGTCCATTGACTGGGACTTGGACGCCATAGAAATGCGATGGTGCGTTGGCAGAATCGTGAGGGAGTGGCTACGTACCGTGTCGGGGTGGACGAAACTCTCTGTGCTCCCGCTGTCGATCAGGCAACTGGTGGCGCGGCCGTTTACCGCGATATCCATCATGGAGCTGGATAGATGGTGAGGGTGGCCTTGATCCAGTGTCACGGAGGCCAGTATGTGGCTTAGTGAGTCACTATAGTCATCCGCCGAGACGGTGGTCGGTTCCGGTGACGAAATGGCGGTTGAGTGCGTTGGATACGATGGCGGCGGATGCCATGCGGCCGGGGGTACACAAAATGGCGGATAAGATGGCTGCTCCCACGGCCCGCACGCTGCGCTGCTGGCTGGCTTCCCCTTGCAGGCGTTAGCGTAATGGCCTTTCTTCCCGCAGCCCGAGCAGGTAGCTGTCTTAGCTGGGCAGTGCGCTCTGGGATGTTTTAACTGGCCACAGAAATAGCATTTTTGGGCCTGGTTACTGGGCATCGAAGCAGTTCTTACCGGAGGCTGCTGTCTCGGTTGGGTCGCTGCAGCGGTTGGTGCCGGGGGCGGCGGTCCCGTGTCCCACGGTTTCGATTGCCATGTCTCGGCGCCGTTACGGGGGTATGCCTCGAGGTTTCGGTGGGCCTCCTCTAACGAGAGCGCAAGGGCAATGGCCGTCTTCAGGTCGGGTTCCTTGCTTTCTAGCAGTCTCTGCCGGGTGTGGTCTGACTGGAGGCCCCTGACGAAGGCATCACAGGCGAGTCCCTGCGCGTACTCCACAGCCGTTACCGCTTTACAATCGCAGTCTCTGCAGAGTGCCAGTAGCGCCCGTGCAAATGCCCCTACCGATTCTCCCGGTTGCTGCCTGCGGGATCCCAAGAGGTGTCGGGCGTAAATTGTGTTCACTGGGCGCGTATATTGCCCTTTTAGTAGCTCGAGGGCCGCCACGTACGTATTAGAGTCCCGGATTAGCATATATACTTGATGGCTCACCTGGGCGGTCAAAATTTTCAGTTTGTGATCCTCCTCTGTAACCTGTGAGATTGCGAGGAAGGATTCAAAGCAGCTCAGCCAGTGTTCAAACTTGGCTGATGCACCCACATCTTGAGGGTCGAGGTCCAGGCGTGGTGGTCTGAGGGCTCTCAGCAATGTCTGCTGTATCCGTTGCTGTTGTTGCTCCTCAGGTGTCGCCATTTAACTTTTAGCTAATAAAATTGATACGCTTATCAATTACTTCATAAAAGGTGATGAGTCGAAAGAAGAGATGAATAAGGCTTTTATTAGCTAAGAAGAGACCATGCTTCTTCGTGAGTGACTGAACAGGTCTGAACGAAACCCACACAGTGGTGGGTGGAGTCAGCTGAGGCATGCCTCCATACACAGCGCCACCCAGAGGTGGCAATATACAATACAGTGGTTTACCACAAAGTGTCACCTTTTTTTTTCCCCTTCCTTTTTTTTCCACCTTCCTTCTTCCTTTATGGAAGTGGCCGTCAGCTGCTCAATGCCTTCCCATAGCTGAGACCGCAACACAAGATAAGGAGAATGTTTTTTATACATGGAAATTGCCTATCATAGAACGTTAGCAGTAGGTAAATACAGATTCAGCGTATGGCACTTAGAAAATGTAAACTGCAAATTAGTAAATAAACACAGCTGCTTAACTACGTACAACATCGCTGCATTGGTCCCTGTGGAAACTTATTCTGTTGAGTGCATTACATTAAGGGTCATTTTCATATCGTCAGTTTGCAGTCTGTACGCACAAAATTCACTTAAGCAGCAGATAATTGGGTCTAATTGTCCCCTTCACAGATGTGATCCCACTCCCAATCTGACCTCGGCCTCCTACACTGTTCCAATGAAGCTCAACAGAAGCTCAATGAACAGCACCTCATCTTTTGATTAGGTATTTTACAGCCTTTAGGACTCAACATTGAGTTCAACAACTCGATCATAACCACGCGCCCATTTTCTTGGACAGCGGGTGCTGGTAATGATTCAGCTGTAACCATTTACAGCTCCTCTGGATTCATCTTTTGTTTCTTTACTCGTCCCATTACCACTCCCTTTTGCTTTGCATCATCATCATCCCTTTTGCCATTTAAACACTCCTGCCCGCCACCCGATCACAAACCTCTTCCTTTGTCCTTTCTTCAACCTCCTCCCTGCTTTTTCCTTGGACTGTACTTGCTTATAAATATTATATCTCTAACTTCTGCCAGTTCTGATGAAAAGCCATCGACCTGAAATGTTAACTCTGCTTCTCTCTCCACATATACAACAACAATCAATTTATATAGTGCCTTTAATGTAGTAAAACGTCCCAAGGTGCTCCACAGGAGAGTTATAAGACAAAAAATTAACACTGAGCCACATAAGAAATTCGGGCTAGCGACCAAAAGCTTGGTCAAAGAGGTAGGTTCTAAGGAGCATCTTAAAGGAGGAGAGGTAGAGAGGTTTAGTGAGGGAGTTCCAGAGCATATGCTGCCTGTTTCCAGCATTTTCTGTTTTTATTTGAATCTGTTGATTGTTCCTTTTAAAAGGCTCAGGCTGCAAGTTTCCCTACCTCGGCGGGTCGCAGTCTCGCTGCTGGCTCCATTCGGCCTCCGACATGACTTTCCCCTGATTGGGCTTGCTAAGTCCACCCAGTGGGTTTCTCGGCCAATTGAAGGAAGCAGGTCTGATGACATCATTTGATGACGTGTCATCAGCCGGTTTCCTTAAAAGGGACCATGTCCAAATTTACGTTGACATTTGTGCTGTCAGTGTTCTACAGCATTGAGGTGCTGCAAACACTGACGAGCGCTGCACAGAGGTGCACAGCTGTACCCAGGCTATCCCAGGACTCCCTCCATATGCTTATGAAGGGAGTCACAGCACTCGGGGAGGTTCTCTTCCCTTCCATTGGGCAGAAGAGTTCCCCAGGAGACCAACGCAGCCCGGCTGCACATTGCACAGGAGGGCACAAGCAGGGATTTCGTCAGGAGGACCAGGCTGCAGTGGCGCAAACCTTTCAATGATCTCATTAGATCATGAAACGTTACTGCAAAGCCACACTCAACCTCATCCTCCTGTACCACTCATCGCATCCCCATCACTCTGCCTTCCCTACCCTACTCCTGCACGTTTACTCACACCAACTTACCTTGCACCTCCACCCATCCCTCTCTATCTACACTATCACATCCCCATCTCACTAGCCACCCCTCACACTCACCTTCATCCTACTGCAAGCATACCAACTAACAACACCCAAGGGTAGGCACTTGTGTGCTTTTAACCAATGTTCATGTGAAGTTTCTGTTAATGTGTGTGAAATCTTTATTTTCAACACTTTGCGATCTTGGACAGATTTGTGTGCACCTTCGGAAGTGGCTTACTGAGTTGCAATGAATGGTGAGACATAATGCTGAGGCGTGTGAAAGGAATGGCTTGGGCATTGTAGGGATGCTTTATATTGTTAGTGTGGGGTGGTGCCAACCTGGTGCATCATGTGGCAGCCAGGGTGTGCAGCGTCAAGTGAAGTAAATCTGGCCATGGTGAGGCTATCCCTGGCATCCCAGGCAGCAATGTGGTCGGGTGCTGATGCCCTCTGTCCTGTGCAGCATCAGGTAATTACGGAGAAGGTTGGTGTGGTTGTTGGTGATGCTGGCGTTGGGGCTGATCGTGGTCAGGTTCTGAGGACCAAGGTGAGAGAGTATAAAGTGCACCGATGCTGATGGAATAGATGACAGGTGAAGTAGAGATGACAGGAGCGACCTGTCAATGGTGGGAGAGGTAATGAAGTCAGACTGGATGGAGACTTGTGTAAAGACTTGCAGCATTCTGCAGTGGAAATGCAGTTTAGAGAAGCTTGTGGTTAAGGGACATTTCTCAAATCAGCTGGGAGCTTTGACCTGATATTTGAAGCTGTCAACTCATCAGCTGATTCAATGGCCAGTGACCTTCCACCTCAGCTTCACTGACTAGGAGCAGGAAACTGGTGGGCAACCTGTCAAATTCAAAAAGATGGGGAAAAAAGCATTGTTAAGTGGCTGTAAACAAACCACTAATGATTTGAATTGGGTCTCCCGCCGCTGCCCGTCGGGTCTGCTCAGTGCCGGCAGACCCGACATTGGGAAATGCAGGCATGCGCGTTTTGACAGCGGGTTCCTGACCCGCCGTCAATCATTTTAAATTTCACAGCTGACCCACCACCCATCCCATCTGCTGAGTGCTGGCAAAATTCCAGCCTAAGTGTCAGCCATGGCTCAGTTGGTAGCACCCCCACCTCGGAGTCAGAAAGGTTCGAGTCCCACACCAAGGACTTGAGCACAAAAACCTAGGCTGACACTCCCGTGCAGATCTGAGGGAGTGCTGCACTGTCGGAGGTGGCGTCTGTTGGATGAGACATTAAACTGCTCTCTCAGGTGCACGTAAAAGATCCCATGGCACTATTTCAAAGAGCAGAGGAGTTCTCCCTGGTGTCCTGGCCAACATTTATCCCTCGACCAGCATCACTAAAAAAGCAGAAAATCCTGGAAACACTCAGCAGGTCAGACAACATCTGTGGAGAGAGAAACAGAGTTAATGTTTCTGGTCGATGATCTTTCATCAGAACTGGAAAATGTCGGCACGTAATTTGCGGTCAGCGGCGAAGCAAAGGCGTTTGCCCCTGGCCCTGAAGTGAGCTTCCCACAAAGATCTCGCGATCTCTGTGGCGAGAAGTTTGGCTTTTCCGACGTGCAGTTGAAATCAGCATAGTTCAGTGGGAATCCCATAGCGCGAGCTGCTGTGACGTCAACAAGCTGTCTAAGCAGCCAATCACAGTGCAGAATTCTCACTGACCGAGAACCAGGAAGTGAGTAAGCTCCTTTGATTCTAACTTTTTTTAAATGTTACACAGAGCAAAACAAAGATGGGGGCTCCCACATGGGGAAAAGATAATCCTGAAATAAAGATGAACAAACTTTTCTTTTAAGTTTCTTAAAATTTTTAATTTTAATTAAAATAGATAAATTTGACACTCCTCAAAATTAAAATTAGTTTTTCAGGACCGTAACCTTTGTTTAGCAGTCAATACGATTTTAATACCCCAGTAACACCTAATCCAAAAGGGTCTAACTTTTAATGGGGTATTCAACAGCAAAAAAGCCAAAGTTTGTGTCAGTTTCCTTGATTTCACGGATTACATTGATTGCCGGCTTGGGCCAGGGGGTGGTGGGGGCGATGCACAGCGCAACCAGTGTCAGAGGATAGAATGACTGACTGAAATTTAAGGATTTCTGCGTTAGGATGTGCATAAGCCATTCATCCGCTGTTATTACCCACTGCAAATTCCGGGCCTATACAGAAGCAACAGGTGTTAAGCAAGATCAGAGGCATGAAAGTGGGGATGGGAGGAAAGAACAAAAGGCAAGGTCTGTGATAGGGTGGAAGGCAGGAAAGACAAAGACAAAAGGGGGTGGTAATTTCTTTCGTTCTTCTTCTCCTTAGGCAGTCCCTCGGAACCGAGGATGACTTGCTTCCACATTAAAAATGAGTTCTCAGGTGACTGATGAGTCCAATGTGGGACCTACAGTCTCTGTCACAGGTGGGGCAGACGGCGGGTGGGTGGGATGCTTGGGTTGACATGCGCTCCTTGCGCTTGCTCCCGGCAGAGACTCGAGGTGTTCGGCGCCTTCCCGGATGCTTCTCCTCCACTTTGTACGGTCTTGGGCCAGGGATTCCCAGGTGTCGGTGGGGATGTTGCACTTTTTCAAGGAGGCTTTGAGGGTGTCCTTGAAGCGTTTCCTCTGCCCACTTGGGGCTCTCTTGCCGTGTTGGAGCTCCGAGTAGAGCGCTTGTTTTCGGAGTCTCGTATTGGGCATGCGGACGATGTGACCCATCCATCGTTGCTGATTGAGCGTGGTCAAAGCTTCGATGCTGGGGATGTTGGCCTGAGTGAGAACACAGATGTTGGTGCGCCTATCCTGCCAATGGATTTGCAGGATCTTGCGGAGGCAGCGTTGGTGGTAGCTCTCCAGTGCTTTGAGGTGCTGGGAACAGCACCAACCGCTGTATATGGCCTTCTTTGACCTCACAAAGGCCTTCGACACGGTCAACCGTGAGGGATTATGGAGTGTCCTCCTCAAATTCGGCTGCCTTCAAAAGTTTGTCACCATCCTCCGCCTGCTTCACGGCAACATGCAAGCCGTGATCCTGACCAACGGTTCCACCGCAGACCCAATTAACGTACGGACCGGGGTCAAGCAAGGCAGTGTCATCGCACCAACACTCTTCTCGATCTTCCTTGCTGCAAATGCTCCATCTCGCCCTCAGTAAGCTCCCCGCTGGAGTGGAGCTAATCTACAGAACAAACGGGAAACTGTTCAACCTCCGTCGCCTCCAGTCCAGATCCAAGGTCGTTCCATCCTCTGTCGTCGAATTACAGTATGCAGATGATGCTTGCGTCTGCGCACACTCGGAGGTCGAACTCCAAACCATCATCAACACCTTCACCGAAGCGTACAAGAGCATGGGCCTTACACTAAACATCCGTAAGACAAAGGTCCTCTACCAACCTGCCCCTGCCACACAGTACTGCCCCGATTATCAAAATCCACGACAAGGCCTTGGACAACGTGGACCACTTTCGATACCTCGGGAGCCTATGGTCAACAAGGGCAGACGTCGATGACGAAGTCCAACACCGCCTTCAGTGTGCCAGTGCAGCCTTCGGTCGCCTGAGGAAGAGAGAGTGTTTGAAGACCAGGACCTCAAACCCAGCACCAAGCTCATGGTCTACAGAGCAGTAGTGATACCCACCCTCCTGTATGCCTCAGAGACATGGACCATGTACAATTTTTTTACTTGTCCCATTACCACCCACTTTTGCCTTGCACCATCATCCCTTTTGTCATTCAATCTCTCCTGCCTTCCAACCTATCCCAGACCTTGCTCTTTGTTGTTTCCTCCCATCCCCACTTTCTCTGCCTCTGTACTTGCTTAAAACCGGTTACACATCTGCAACATTTCCTGCAATTGGCTGCAATGTTTCCTAAATTACAACAGCGACTACACTTTAAAAAAAAAAAAAAAGGACTTCTTTGGCTGTAAAGTGCTTTGGGACATCCTGAGGTCATGAAAAGTGCTATATAAATACACGTTCTTTCTTTTACACATTCCAGGCAGAGTGATACCCAATTGCCTCCCACTTCCCTGCGTTGCCCATACAGTTGCTTCTATTTCACAGCACCCATACTTACTTTTAGTGACCTTATCGTTTACTTCTGGCACACTGATGCCCTCAGTTACACCTTCTACAGGGATTCACAACATGTATACTGAGTCACAGTGTGAAACAGCACTAAATATACTGCCCATAACGTACACACGTGCAACACAAAACACACAAGCACACACACCACACCCGAGTGTTCAACATACTGTCGAACACATCTCTATCATTCCAGAAGCACAACTTTTATCTATTATTTCTGAAATAATATCAAAAACAACAGTATCCTGGGTACCAATTTAATTAAAAAATGGCTATTATTTTTTCAAATGTGTTTCAACAAGGTTTACAAAATTTAAAACCGTAGCCCTGTTTCTAAAAACAAAAGAAAAATTTGCTTCATATATCTGAGACATTAGGAGTCCAGCTAATGGATTGACACTTCCCACAGATTTCTGATCTGCACCGATATCTGTACATTCATTCCGAGGGGTTGGGTCCTTCACTTGCGAGGCTGGTGGATGGAATGATTGATCTGATGTGAAGCAGGCAGTTTCTCCACTGATGGGTAAGGCTTCTGGTGGGCAACTTGGGCGGCAGCTGGAGGAAAGTCTTTATCCCCCTGTGGCAAGAATAATCAAAGCACAATTAGTCTGTATCTAACAACGTAAGCAAGGCAAAAAAGTAATCCTATCCAAAGAAAGAAAGACTTACATCATAGAGTGCCTTTCACGACCTCAGGACATCCCAAATGCTTTACAGCCAATGAAATACATTTGAAGTGTAGTCACTGCTGTAACGTAGGAAAATCAGCAGCCAATTTGTACACAGCAAGATCCGACAAGCAGCAATGTGGTAATGACCAGATAATTTTTTTTTAAGTGATGGCTGAGGGATAAATATTGACCAGGAAGAACTCCCCCTACTCTTCTTTGAAATAATCCAGGGGACCTTTTAATTCCACCTGAGAGGGTAGACGGGGCCTCGGTTTAACGTCTCACCCAAAAGACAATAGGAACAGAAGTGGGTTATTCCACCCCTCAAGTCTGTTCCGCCATTCAGTTAGATCATGGCTGATCTGTATCTTAACTCCATCGACCCCCCTTGGTTCCAGAACCCTTGCCTAACAAAAAGCCATCAATCTCAGTTTTGCAATTTTCAACTGAGTTAGCCTCATCAGCTTTTTTTTTTGGGGGGGGGGGGGGGGGGGCAGAGGAGTTCCAGATTTCCACTACCCTTTGTGTGAAGTGCTTTCTGACATCATCCCTGAATGGCCGAGTTCTAATTTTAATGTTATCCCCCTTGTTCAGGACTCTCCCACCAGAGGGAATAGTTTTTCTCTATTTACCCTATCAAAGACGGCACCTCCGACAGTGCAGCACTCCATCAGTACTGCACTGGGAGTGTCAGCCTAGATTATGTGCCGAACTCTCTGGAGTGGGCCTTGAACCCATGACCTTTTGACTAAGACGCAAGAGTGCTACCAACTTAGCCTCGGTTAACTTGCTCCTCCTCAGGAGGAAAGGGCTAAAGGGTGCTGGTGTGGGTAACCGCGCAAGCCACTGTTCAGCGGAAGTACTACTGTATGTTCACATTACAACAATGACTACACTTCAAAAAAAGTACTTTATTGGCTAGAAAGCGTCCCGAGGTCATGAAAGACACTATATAAAAGCAGGTTCTTTCTTTTTTCCTGACTGCCTCATCATCACTGTCCCATTACGTGACAATTAAGCCACATAACTTTTACTTAACTAAATGAATTAATTATGAATACAATATACAGTGTGTACCTTCCCAAAAATTAGTGTCACAGCAACTGTGCAATTTGGACACTCAAAGGCTGGGAAAGAGGTACAGAAATCAATTTCCAAAAGTTAACAGAGTTAGAATTTCCAAGAGGGGGTTTCCCGTCTTACATCGTTTCTCTTGGGTTTTCCCCGATCTTCCCGTCGATGTTTAGACGAGATATCAGAAGAATCCCCACATGGAAATAACTGGGAAATAACTCCAGGGTTGTTTTTTTTTGTGCGAGTGTTAAATTACGAAATCCAGACAGTGTTTGTCGAACGTCAATGGAGCTTTAGTGGTGAGCTTTATTGCTCTCATACTTTATAGACAGCATCTAGTGGTGAAAATCCAGTACTGCAGTGTAAAAATAGACAGAACCTTGGAAAGTGCCCGAGTGCCTGGTCTGGCCTACATGTGACTCCTGAATATTTAAACACTTAAAGACTGGTTAGGATTGTCATCTTCCCTTGTCTTTTCCAGCAGTACAGCTGAATTTTTCAAATGGAAACCAATTAGAAGTTTTAACCAGCAATACAGCAGGAGTTTGTTCTTTAGCCCACCAAGCCAAACTTCCCATAAGGTTCCCCCTTGCCCCAGCCCTGAACTCGTATCTTTCTCTAGTTTCTCTTCTATCTCTCCTCATGCCCTCACCGAGTTCATCTTGCCCATGAAACCCACCTCCTACTCCCTCGATCGTATTCCCACCAAACTGCTGACCACCCAATGTTCTCTGTCATTTTTTTTTTTTTTCGGTGGGCCATTCAAAGTACCGCACATGCGCGGTTTTTACATTGAAAAGCCAGCTGCACGGGATCCCTGGAGCACCGCCCGGCCACCCAACTTCCCATCCTAGCCCCCATGTTAGCTGATATTATTAATGGTTCCCTCTCCTCAGGTACTGTCGACCTCCCCTTCAAATCTGCCATCATCCCCCTAAAAAAAAACACCCTTGACCCGTCTGTCCTTGCAAACTACCACCCCATCTCCAACCTCCCGTTCCTCTCCAAAGTCCTTAAACTTGTTGTTGCCTCGCAAATTCGTGCCCATCTTTCCTGCAACTCCATGTTTGAAACCTCTCCAATCAGCTTTCTGGCCCTGCCACAGCACTGAAATAATCCTAATCAAAGTCACAAATTACATCTTGCATAACTGTGACCGTGATAAATTGGCCCTCCTTGTCCTTCTCAAACTGTGTGCAGCCTTTGACATGGTTGACACACCATCCTCCTCCAATGTCTCTCCTCCATTGTCCAGATGGGTGGGACTGCACTCACCTGATTCCATACTTATCTATCCAGTCATAGCCAGAGAATCACCTGCAGTGGCTTCTCTTCCCACTCCCGCACCATTAACTCTGGAGTCCCCCAAGGATCTAGCCTTTGCCCCTTTTATTTCTCATCTACAAGTTGCCCCTCGGTAACATCATCTGAAAACACGACATCAGGTTCCACATGTACACGGACGACACCCAGCTCTACCGCACCACCATCTCTCTAGATTCCTCCACTGCCTCTGATTTGTCACACTGCTTGCCCGACAACCAGTACTGGATGAGCAGAAATTTCCTCCAAATAAATATCGGGAAGACCGAAGCCATTGTCTTTGTTCCCCATCACAAACTCCGTTCACTAACCACTGACTCCATTCCTCTCCCTGGCAACTGTCTGAGGCTGAACCAATACGTTCGTAACCTTTATGGTGTCCGCCTCCGCTCAGTGGGTAGCACTCTCGCCTCTGAATCAGTTTGTGGGTTCAAGTCCCACTCCAGGGACTTAAGCTAGGCTGACACTCCAGTGCAGTACTGAGGGAGTGCTGCACTGTCAGAGGTGCCGTCTTTCAGATGAGATATTAAACCAACGCCCCACCTGCTCTCTAAGGTGGATGTAAAAGATCCCATGGCACTATTTTGAAGAAGAGCAGGGGAGTTATCCGCAGTGTCCTGGCCAATATTTATTCCTCAATCAACATCACAAAAACAGATTAGCTGGTCATTATCACATTGCTGTTTGTGGGAGCTTGCTGTGCACAAATTGGCTGCCACGTTTCCTACATTACAACAGAGAATACACTTCAGAAAAGTACTCCATTGACTGCTAAGTGCTTTGGGACGTCCCGAGGTCATGAAAGATGCTATATAAATGCAAGTCTTTCTTTCTTTTGCATCCTATTTGACAGAGATAAGCTTTCAACTACATAGCCGGTCCATCACCAAGACCACCTACTTCCACTTTTGTAACGTCACCCGTCTCCGCCCCTGCCTCAGCTCACCTGCTGCTGAAACCCTCATCCATGCCTTTGCTACCTCTAGACGTGACTATTCCAATGCACTCCTGGCCGGCCTCCCACATTGCACCCTCCGTAACCTTGAATTCATCCAAAACTCTGCTGCCTGTATCCTAACTCGCACCAAATCTTGTTCACTCATCACCCGTGCTCTCTGGCCTACACAGGCTGCCGGTCAGGCAGTGCCTTGATTTTAAAATTCTCATTCTTGTTTTCAAATCCCTCCTTATCTCTGTAATCTCCTCCACCCCTCCAAGATCTCTGCACTCCTCCAATTCTGGCCTCTTGCACATCCCTGATTTTAAATTACTCCACCACTGGCGGCCGTGCCTTCAGCTGCCTGGGCCCTTAGCTCTGGAATTCCCTCCCTCTTCTCTACTGCTCTCTCCTCCTCGAAGACGCTCCTTAAAACCTACCTTTTTGGTCACCTGACCTAATATTGCCCTGTGTCTCTCAGTGTCAAATTTTGTTTGATAACACTCCAGTAAAGCACCTTGGGATACTTTACTACATTAATGGTGCTATATAAATGCAAGTCGTTGTTAAAGGTCAAGCTTCCAAAGGAAGGATTGAATTGCGTGCATCCTTAGTCGTCAACTAACAATAGCGGCAGAAGCAGTGCTGGCACTTACACAGTGGTAGAGTCATAGAGTCATAGAGTTTTACAGCACAGAAAGAGGCCCTTCGGCCCATCGTGTCTGCGCCGCCCATCCATCCCTGTCCAGTCTAATCCCATTTTCCAGCATTTGGTCCATAGCCTTGTATGCAATGGCATTTCAAGTGCTCATCCAAATGCTTCTTGAATGTTGTGAGGGTTCCTGCCTCCACCACCCTTTCAGGCATTGAGTTCCACATTCCAACCACCCTCTGGGTGAAAAAGTTCCTCCTCAAATCCCCTCTAAATCTCCTGCCCCTTACCCTGAATCTATGCCCCCTTGTTATTGACCCCCCCACTAAGGGGAAAAGTTCCTCTTTATCTACCCTATCTATGCCCCTCATTATTTTGTACACCTCAATCAGGTCCCCCCTCAGCCTTCTCTGCTCCAAGGAAAACAACTCCAGCCTGTCCAGCCTCTCTTCATAGCTGAGGCGCTCCATCCCAGGTAACATCCTGGTGAATCTTCTCTGCACCCTCTCCAAAGCAATCACATCCTTCCTATAGTGAGGCGACCAGAACTGCACACAGTACTCCAGCTGTGGCCTCACCAGCGTTTTGTACAGCTCCATCATAACCTCCCTGCTCTTATATTCTATGCCTCGGCTAATGAAGGCAAGTATCCCATATGCCTTTTTAACCACCTTATCTACCTGCTCCGCTGCCTTCAGGGATCTATGTACATGTACACCAAGGTCCCTCTGACCCTCTGTACTTCCTAGGGTCCTACCACTCATTGTGTATTCCCTTGCCTTATTTGTCCGTCCAAAATGCATCACCTCGCACTTTTCAGGGTTAAATTCCATTTGCCACTTTTCCGCCCATCTGACCAACCCGTTTATATCGTCCTGTAGCCGGAGGCTTTCCTCCTCGCAATTTACCACCCCACCAATTTTCGTGTCATCTGCGAACTTACTGATCATACCTTTTACATTTTCATCCAAATCATTTATGTAGATCACAAACAATAAGGGACCCAGCACCGATCCCTGAGGTACCCCACTGGACACAGGCTTCCAGTCACAAAAGCAACCTTCGACCATCACCCTCTGCCTCCTGCCACTCAGCCAGTTTAGGATCCAACGCGCCAAGGCACCCTGGATCCCATGGGCTCTTACCTTCTTGACCAGTCTCCTATGCGGGACTTTGTCAAAAGCTTTACTGAAGTCCATGTACACCACATCCACAGCATTTCCCTCATCCACCCCACTAGTCACCCCCTCGAAAAATTCGATCAGATTTGTTAGACATGATTTACCCTTAACAAAGCCATGCTGACTATCCCCGATTAATCCTTGCCTCTCCAAGTGGAGATTAATTTTGTCCCTCAGAATTTTTTCCAATAATTTCCCCACCACAGATGTTAGACTCACTGGCCTGTAATTCCCTGGTTTATCCCTGCTACCCTTCTTGAATAATGGTACTACGTTAGCTGTTCTCCAGTCCTCTGGTACATCCCCTGTGGCCAGAGAGGTTCTGAAAATTAGTGTCAGAGCCCCTGCAATCTCCTCCCTTGCCTCCCACAGCAGCCTGGGATACATCTCGTCCGGGCCTGGGGATTTATCCACTTTTTGGCCCGCTAAAACCGCTAGCACCTCCTCCCTCTCGATGCTAATATGTTCAAGTATGTCACAGTCCCCTTGCCCGATTTCTATGTCTGCATCGTCTTTCTCCATAGTGAACACAGATGCAAAAAATTCATTTAAAACCCCGCCTACATCCTCTGGCTCTACACACAGATTGCCACTTTGGTCCCTAATGGGCCCTACCCTTTCACTGGTTATCCTCTTGCCCTTAATATACTTATAAAACATCTTAGGATTTTCCTTTATTTTGCTCGCCAGTGTTATTTCATGGCCCCTCCTCGCCCTCCTAATTTCCTTTTTAAGTATGCCCCTGCACTTTTTATACTCCTCTAGGGCTTCTTCTGTCTTTAGTCTTTTGTAACTGCCAAAAGCCCCCCTCTTATTTCTAATGCATTTTTGTATATCCCTTGTCATCCAAGGTTCCCTTTGCTTGTTGGTCCCACCCTTGACCTTTACAGGAACATGTTGGCGTTGTACTCTCTCTATTTCCCTTCTGAAAGTCTCCCACTGTTTTGATGTGGATTTTCCTATAAGCAGCTGCTCCCAGTCCACTTTGGCCAGATCCTGCCTTATCATATTAAAATCGGCCTTCCCCCAATTTAGAACCCTTATTTCCGGGCCGTCTTTGTCTTTTTCCATGACCACCTTAAATCTCACCGAATTATGGTCACTGTCGCCAAAATGCTCTCCTACTGACACTTCCACCACTTGCCCGGCTACATTCCCCAGAATTAGGTCCAGTACCGCCCCCTCTCTTGTAGGACTTTCTACATGTTGGCTCAAAAAGCTCTCCTGGATGCACTTTAAGAATTCTGCACCCTCTAAGCCTTTCACACTCTGACTGTCCCAATTTATATTGGGGAAGTTGAAATCCCCCACTATTATTACCCTATTATTTTCGCACTTCTCTGAGATTTGCCTACATATCTGTTCCTCTATCTCCCCCTGACTGTTTGGGGGCCTATAGTACACTCCCAGCAAAGTGCTTGCCCCCTTTTTGTTTTTAAGTTCTACCCATATGGCCTCATTAGAGGAACCCGCTAATATATCATCCCTCCTTACAGCAGTAATTGACTCCTTAATTAATATTGCAACACCCCCTCCCCTTTTACACCCCCCTCTGTCTCGCCTGAAGATTCTATACCCCGGAATATTGAGCTGCCAGTCCTGACCCTCCCTCAACCATGTCTCCGTGATAGCAACAATATCGTACTCCCATGTGTTCAACAACAACTTCAGTTCATCCACCTTATTTGCAAGACTCCTTGCATTAAAATAAATGCCTTCCAGCCCTGCCATATTCTCTTTTGCCTTCACGTATTTGCTCTGCCTTCCCAGCTGACTTGTTTTTCCCTCTGTATTTGGCCGTAAATCACCCCCTACTATAGCTCCACTCTGTACCCCAACCCCCTGCCAAGTTAGTTTAAACCCTCCCCAGCAGTGCTAGCAAACCTCCCCGCAAGGATATTGGTTCCCCCCTGGTTCAGGTGTAAACCGTCCGACTTGTACAAGTCCCACCTTTCCCAGAAGCAGACCCAGTGATCCAGGAAACTAAAGCCCTCCCCCCTGCACCCCCTGCCGTTAGTCAGGTGAGTGGCAGCCATTAAAGACCGGCCGGGCCTGAAGCTCAAAAAATGTCTCTCTCTCTCTTTCTCCTCTTCCCTCTCTCTCTCTCTCTCCCCCCCCCAGTGAGCGCGGGACCGGCAAAACCGGGGCTTTCCAACGAGCCGTCCCCGACCGCAATCGGACACAGGAGTCTGCAGCGAAAGGCGTTTGTCTGCCGCCCAGCCAACCGGGTCCAAAAGCCCGCCGCGTTAGCCATCAGGAACCCCGGGCTCGCTTCGGAGCGCTGGGCACCCGGCCTCCCGTTGTCGGACTGACTCCGTTCTGGTACCGAGGTGAGTCCGGCCGGGCCTGAGGCGCTAGGGAGGGAGGGAGAGAGAGAAAGGAAAGGAGGGAGAGACAGGGGGAGGGAGAGAGAGAGGGGGAGGGAGGGAGGGAGAGGGGAGGGAGAGGAGAGGGGGAGGGAGGGAGAGGAGAGGGGGAGGGAGGGAGGGAGGGAGGGAGGGGAGGGAGGGAGAGGGGGAGGGGGAGGGAGGGAGGGAGGGAGGGAGGGAGAGGAGAGGGGCAGGGAGGGAGAGGAGAGGGGGAGGGAGAGGAGAGGGGAGTGACCAGTCCACCAGTCTCATAACCAGTTTTACAAAAAAGCCTGGGCAACGCCGGGCACCCCAGCTAGTTAAATATAAAAGACAGAAATACAAAATCGTCACGAATAAATCCAATAAGGAATGCAGGAGAAACAACTTTACAGAGAGAGTGGTTATAATGTGGCACGCGCTACCACAAGGAATAGGCGAATAGCATAGATGCCTTTAAGGGGAAGTTTGATAAGTACATGAGGGAGAAGAGAATAGAAGGTTATGGTGATAGGGTTAGATGAAGTAGGGTGGGAGGAGGCCCGTGTGGAGCATAAACACTGGCATAGACCAGTTGGGCTGAATGGCCGGTTTCTGTGCTGTAAATTCTATGTAATATGTAAAGTACAAGTTGATGTGCCTTCAATAACCACAAAACTAGAAGTTATAGACTTTAACAAGTTGGCTTTTAATCACTAAGATCAGAGCTAACATCTCAACACACCGACTGGCTCACAGGAATGAGTCATACAGATCCTGAGATCTTTAAGTAAGAGAAGTCAGGGGCGGAGCCAAGAGCCAAGACCTGGAACCTTCCAGGTTAGTCAGGAAAGAAAGAGGAAGTGAAACTATACACCGTGTGGGGGAGGGTAATATACATGAGTGCAAAACGGATACAGGCAAGACAAACAGATTTCATTACATTCACCCCTTTAGATTTAGTCCATCGGGGTGATGTTTCTTAAAAGTTGGTATAAGTGAGTCTGTCAGGAGGTTTTGCGGTTCTCAGTGATCGGCGCAAAGCCGGTTGGGGTGCCTCTAGGGGAGTGGATTCTGGTTCCTCCGCTGTCCGGGCCTCCGCAGTGTCTTCCAGGTTATCTGCAGTGTCCTCCAGGTTAAAGTTGGGTATTGATACCTCTGGGCGTCCTGTCTCTTTTTGGTGTAGGTCTTCCTCGGGTAGTCTCTCATCGTTCTCTCTGCTCCCCGAGGGAGCGAGGTCTTTTATGGAAACAGTGTCTTCTCGCCCGTCAGAGTATTCGATATAGGCGTACTGAGGGTTTGCATGGAGGACCTGTACCTTTTCCACAAGGGGGTCCGTTTTATGGCCTCTCACGTGCTTCTGCAATAGTACTGTCCCCGGAGACGTCAGCCACACGGGTAGAGATATGCCAGAGGTGGATTTCCGGGGGAAAACGAACATCTTTTCATGAGGGGTAGCGTTAGTGGCAGTACATAACAGAGACCTTATGGAGTGGAGCACGTCTGGGAGGACTTCCTGCCAGCGGGAGGTCGGAAGGCCTTTTGACTTTAAGGCTAACGTGACAGCCTTCCAAACAGTAGCATTCTCCCTTTCCACTTGCCCATTACCCCGGGGGTTGTAGCTAGTGGTTCTGCTAGTGGCTATCCCCTTCGAGAGCAAGAACTGGCGCAGCTCGTCACTCATAAATGACGTCCCCCTATCGCTGTGTATGTAGTTCGGCATGCCAAACATGCAGAATAGATTACCGAGACACTTGATGACCGTGGCACTGGTCATGTCTGGGCAGGGAATGGCGAAGGGGAATATTCATCAATGATATTGAGGAAGTATACGTTACGGTCGGCAGAGGGAAGGGGTCCCTTGAAGTCCAGACTTAGGCGCTCGAATGGCCGTGTGGCTTTGATAAGGTGTGCACGGTCAGGCCTGTAGAAACGAGGCTTGCATTCCGCACAGATGCGGCAGGCTCTGGTCATTGCCCTGACCTCCTCGATGGAGTGGGGCAGATTGCGGGACTTTATAAAATGGTATAGTCGGGTGGCCCCTGGGTGACAGAGGTCGTTGTGGAGACCCTGTAATTTGTCCGTATGAATGCTGACACACATTCCCCGCGATAGGGCGTCTGGGGGTTCATTAAGGGCTCCCGGCCTGTACATAATATCATAGTCGAACGTGGATAGTTCGATCCTCCACCTGAGTATTTTGTCATTCTTGATTTTCCCCCTTTGTTTGTTATTAAACATGAAAGCCACTGACCGCTGGTCGGTGAGCAGGGTGAAACGTTTGCCGGCTAGGTAGTGTCTCCAGTGCCGCACTGCCTCCACTATAGCCTGTGCCTCCTTCTCAACAGAAGAGTGCCTGATTTCAGGTCCCTGAAGGGTTCGGGAGAAGAAGGCCACAGGTCTCCCAGCCTGATTGAGGGTCGCAGCTAAGGCAAAGTCTGACGCATCGCTTTCGACTTGAAAGGGAATGCTTTCGTCCACTGCACACAGTGCAGCCCTTTCAATGTCCTGTTTGATACTGGTGACAACCTCCCGAGCTTCAGCTGATAGTGGGAAGGACGTCGATTTAATGAGGGGTCGGGCCTTATCAGAGTAATTGGGCACCCATTGGGCATAATACGAAAAAAATCCCAGGCACCTTTTTAAAGCTTTGGGATTGTGTGGCAGGGGCAGTTCCTTTAGGGGGCGTAATCGGTCAGGGTCCGGTCCAATTACCCCATCTTCCACCACACAGCCGAGGATACAGAGACGGGTTGTGTTGAAGACACATTTGTCTTCGTTGTAGGTTAGATTCAGCTTTAGGGCAGTTTTTAAAAATCTCGCAAGATTTAGATCGTGGTCTTGCTGGTTGTGCCCGCAGATAGTGACATTGTCCAGATAGGGGTAGGTAGCTTGTAGTTTATTCTCGTCAACCATGCGGTCCATCTCACGTTGGAAGACCGAGACCCCATTTGTTACCCCGAAGGGCACTCTGAGAAAATGGTAGAGGCGTCCGTTTGCCTCAAAGGCAGTGTATGGGCGGTCCTCCGTTCTAATGGGGAGCTGGTGATACGCGGATTTGAGGTCGATAGTCGAGAAGACTCAGTATTGCGCAATCTGGTTGACCATTTCTGATATGCGGGGTAAAGGGTAGGCGTCCAGCTGGATATAAATATTAACAGTCTGGCTGTAGTCAATTACAATCCGTTTCTTTTCGCTATTTTTAACTATGACTACTTGGGCACGCCACGGACTGGTACTGCATTCAATAATGCCTTCCCGCAGGAGTCTGTCCACTTCCGCCTTGATAAAGTGTCTGTCTTCCAGACTGTACCGTCTACTTTTGGTCGCTATGGGCCTACAGTTCGGAGCGAGATTAGCGAATAAAGAAGGCGGGCTGATTTTTAAGGTTGATAGGCCACAGACTGTGAGTGGCGTGACACTTTTGTGGTGGCACTGGAAGTCCAGGCCCAAGATTACATTAACACAGAGTTCTGGCATCACGAGGAGTTTAAAATCCTTGTAGTCCGTGCCTTTTACAGTCAGTGTTACCACACAGTAGCCCAAAATGTCCGAAGTGTGGGGCTTAGCAGCCATAGCAATTCTGCTCCGTGTAGGGGTTACCGTTAATGAGTGCCGCCGTACCAGGCTAGGGTGGATAAAACTCTCGGTACTCCCACAGTCAATTAAACATTTCGTTAAATTCCCGTTTACCTGTATGTCCATCATGGATTTTGTCAACGGGTGTGGCCTGGATTGATCCACCGTGATCGAAGCGACTGTTGGGCCCTGGGCGGCCGTTGAGTCGGGAAAAGATGGCGGATCCCAAGATGGCGGCCCGCACGGCACGCACGAGGCGGTGACGGAGTTGGAAATCGGATTCCCCCTGCAGACTTTGCTAAAATGCCCCTTTTTCTTACATTTGAAGCATGTAGCGTCCTTCGCTGGGCATCGTTGTCTGGGGTGCTTGGCCTGGCCGCAGAAGTAGCATTTCGGGCCTCGAGACATGGCCGCTGTAGTAGGACTCCTGGGTGAACTTCTGTGTGGGGACTCCGGCGGTGTAGAGCTGGTCTGAGACCTGGATGGGGAAGATGGCTGATTCCAAGATGGCGGCCCGCTCGGCGCGCACGAGGCGGTGAGGGCCGCATGGCCGGAAGAATAAGAGTCAGAGTCAGAGTTTTTCTGGGCCACGTCCAGCGATCACGCAGTGGCCACTGCCTTTTTTAAGTCCAGGACCTCCTTCTCCAGCAGTCTCTGCTGGATATAATTCGATTTGAGGCCCGTGATGAAGGAATCGCGGACCAATTCGTCAGAGTACACGTTGGCCGTCACGGCCTTGCAGTTACAGTCCCGGGCCAAGTCCTTTAGGCCTTGTAAGAAATCGTCCATTGATTCCTCAGGTCGCTGCCTGCGTGTAGCCAGCAGATGTCTGGCGTACACTTCATTTACTGGCCTCTGGTATTGGGCCTTCAGGATAGTGATGGCCTCCGTGTAAGAGGTGGCGTCCCGGATGAACGAATAAATCCGATGACTAACGCGAGCAGTCAGTAGACTCAGTTTATCTACCTCGCTAGCGGATGAGGCCCTCGCGAAGAGTTCGAAGCATTTGAGCCAGTGTCCAAATTGATTTGATGCTTCAGCAGAATGTGGATCCAAGTCCAGACGCTCTGGTTTTAGGAGTCGATCCATCCTAGTATTCTTTAGTGATTAAAATTGATGTGCCTTCAATAACCACAAAACTAGAAGTTATAGACTTAAACAAGTTGGCTTTTAATCACTAAGATCAGAGCTAACATCGCAACACACCGACTGGCTCACAGGAATGAGTCATACAGATCCTGAGATCTTTAAGTAAGAGAAGTCGGGGCGGAGCCAAGAGCCAAGACCTGGAACCTTCCCGGTTAGTCAGGAAAGAGGAAGTGAAACTATACACAGTGGGGGAGGGTAATATACGTGAGTGCAAAACGGATACAGGCAAGACAAACAGATTTCATTACACAAGTAAAGAAGGAGAAAGCTGCAAATGCTGGAACTTTAAAAAGAAAAAGAAATAAATAAACTGATCTACTGCTTATTTCCAGTCAACAGGTGAAAGAGAAAAGGGAGCTTAACATCTCAGGAGTGCACAGGGGAAAGCGAATGAAGGGTTGACACCCGAAACATTAACCAGTCTTTTTTGCTTTCCGCGTGCTGACAGACTGGCTGTGCATTTCCAGCAACCTCTGGCTTTTAAAAATCGATATTTATATATAATTCTCTTCTTGCAGAAACGGAGTAAAATGGAGCGAAGTAGATGGTTTCTTACCCTCGCTAAAGCACCAGAGATAACGATCGGTACAGTCAGTTTAGGGCTGAAAATAAAAAGAAAAATTAACATATGACTGTGCCAATCGGAATAGTTATAATTTGACATTAATAAAGATAACGAAAGAAAACTCGCTCACATTGTGATTCAACACAGCCCAATACTACTGAAAATCCACAAGTACAGCAATATTTACAGAAAAGCATGAGGCTTAAAACAATAATCAACATTACTGACAGCAGTGACAATATTCTAATGGTTTTCTTATCATATTTCTCATTAATCAGCACTTAAAATGATTTATGACCAGACTTCCTTCAGTTTGCTTTTGTTACCTCTTCCCCAGAATCACTTTTCAAAGTTTGAGCCTTTCTACATATTTAGTATCTCCTCCCACCCCCTGCCCACCTCACCCCACCATTTAACAGCTCACAGGATGATGTAAGCTGGCTGAAACCTATCTATTCATTCACCCTAGTGAATGCCTTTTTTGAAAAATAATCCTATTTACCGTATGCAATACCAGTCATGCAAGATCCTCAATGTAACTGCAACATATACAGCATGGCCTCAAATATCAAAACAGATAACCATACAAGTTACCCTCTCCAGAACATAGCCCCTACTCTTGTACAACAGCATTATCACACTTGTGCACAAGTGCCTCTTGTATAACACTGATACACAAGCACCTCCTGTATAAGAGCGGCATCACACTTGTACACCAGTATCTCCTATAGAACAGTGTTATCAGAGCCAATTTGCACACAGCGCGGCCCCACAAACAGCAATGAGATAAAAGATCAGTTAATCTGTTTTGGGCGGTATTGGCTGAGGAAGGTTAGTCAGGAAATAAAAATTTTAAAACATTCATCATCAGTCCACAAGACCTCTGCGACCCATATTATAAACCAAACTTCATTCACTACAATTTTAAACAAAGAGAGACAGCCACGGAATTACCAAACAGGACCTAAATCTGATCAGAGCTCAAAATAAAAAGGTTCCATTTTATATTAAGTACCTTCACCACACGGACTGCAGCGGTTCAAGGCGGCGGCTCACCACCACCTTATCAAGGGCAATTAGGAATGGGCAATAAATGCTGGTGTAGCGGTTCGTGTAGATCGCCACTAAATAAGAGAGTTTGACTTCGACGAACTATTAACAAGTTGTTTATTTACAGGAACAGGCTAATTACAGCAGGTAAGATAGCAGGTAAGATGGCTGACTGTAGGAGCACCGTGGTGTAGGTCTTGTCCCAGCGGGGACTCCACGAGGACTGAGTTCGCAGTCCTGTGGGGAGCGTGATGATGTCATCGTGTTTGTGTTGTGACGTCATCACGTTGTTCGCGTTTCCCGCGCTTAGGGTGTCACGTGATGCGCGTCGTTGCGTCGCTGGCCGTTGAGGCCGAAGTCGGGAGGCCGGGCTGTGCCGGTGCTTGCCGCGGGAGCGGAAGATCGCGTCGCTCCCATCGGCTGGCCATTGAGGCTGAAGACGCTAGGCCGGGCTGTGCCGGCGCACGCACATCACGTTGTACGTGACGTGACGTCAGCGCGCTAGGGCGCGTCTTAAAGGGGCAATGGCCCCAACAGGTAAGTTAAAAGGGCAACGGCCCCAAAAGGTAAGTTAAACATACAGTAAGGTAAGTTAAAGGGAATTATGTGTCTCAATGTAAGGGACAACCAGTGGTACCGCCACACTGGCCTTGCCAGCGACGCCCAAATCCCATAAACGAATAAAAAATGTTATGTAATTAAATCTTAGAATTAAAACACCTGCAAATGTAGCTGACAGGCAATATCTGTAAGGCTGTAACGGTCATAAAATAGCCATAAAATAGTTCTACTCTTCTCATGGATACATCGAAATGTTTTATTTTTTTCTGTGCAAATAAATAGATACGGTAGTTCATGTTATGTCCCGAGACTCATGCTGTGGAGCCTTTTTGAGTCTTGGTACATTGAGCTAATAATACCTAGTGTAAAACCAAGAGTGAAGGTCATGTATGAGGTGATGTAATACTCGTTAGCTAAGCTTAAAAGCAAGCCCATTGTACTGTGAGGTTGGCAGACATCGAAGGGAAACATCTGGAGAATTGAACTGCAATGTGTGTATCTTCTGCAGCAAAGCATCATAGGTCATCTTGATATGTTGACCGTAAGTATGTGTAACATTTAGGCCCCGGGGATGGAATTGCGGGAGGTCCGATCATGTGTAGGTTAGCTTGTTGGGCCTCTGGGTGGGAAGTTTGGGGAAGTACTCCTGCTCCTCCTGGCCCACAAACAGTGCAACAAAGGCTCTTGCCTCATGAATACTGGCAGGAAAGAGGAGAAAAGGGCCGGATTCAAGGCCCAGGAATCCCAGCCACCATGAGTTAAAAATAAAAAGCAGTTAAAATAGAGGCACGCAGCCTCCTTAAAAGATTTTAGTGACTGACCTGCCTTCTGAGAGGGGGTTGGTCGCCCGCTCCCCGATCTGCCTCTGAAAGTGGACGGTTTGGAGCTGGGTTTGAGAATTAATTTTTTTTTTTTTTTTTTTTTTTAACCTGCCCACCCATCCTTGGGGGTTAAAATTCCAACCTTAATCTTTAATAAAACTTCAAGCATTTGACAGAGTTGAATTCATTCTTGCCGTACAGGCACAGCAGGACTGCAGCCTGTGTCTATTTTATTATAAAACTCACATTCCTAACAGCAAAATTCCACAAACCACAATCAACTAATTGCCAGTTACAGTAAACTCTTTCTTATCCGGCACCTACAGGACCAGGATGGTGCCGGTTGATGGAAAATTCTGGATACCTACCAAGGCAATTTTTAACACAAACAAAAATAAACACTGTAGTGTCCGAGGATCAATAATCAGACTGCAGGAGAACCATAAAACAGGTATTTACTGAACAGACAGTAATTCAAGACTGAAATACAGAAGCCTGCTATGGCTTTATATACAGGGGTGGTCACTGCCGGTACTGCAGTATAGAATCAGTTCTTCTCTTAAAGGCACATACACAACAATTCCTCCCCTTTTAGATAAACAGTACATAACATTCATTTAACAACTAAATAATAACTAATTACAATTACAATTTTCTCTGTACTATATACATCAACTGAAATAATCATTTATAAGTTCAGTCTTTGAGGAGGCTTCCTGATCCTGACTGGATAGCGCCTTTCTCGAGTATCCTGTTCTTGTGGCGGAGCTGATTCTGGCTCATTGTCATTGGTTGGTTCGTCAGCTTCCAATACCACTGCTTCTGAGGTAGACGCAATCCGTACTTCGGGTTGATTACCAGGTGCACCTGCTCGTGGTATGGGTTTGGCTTGTTCCTGTGACTCTAGAATCTGGTCAGCATGGCGTCTCATGATACTCTCTCCAATGTCCACTGTGTACATTAGTGGTCCCTGCTGTGTGCATATCGTTCCTGGCTGCCATTTTTCTGTTCGGTAGTCGCGGGCCAAGACTGGTTGCCCTATCTTGAAGCTCCTGGTTAGCTTCTCATTTATGTGCTGGAATTGCTTATCCTCAACATCTCGTCTTCTGTTTGGTTTGAGCAAATCCAGGCGACATCTTAGCCTTCGGTTGAAGAACATTATGGCTGGAGCTTGGTTGGTGACTGCATGTGTCGCATTCCGGTAAGCAAACAAGAAATTATCCACCTTGTGTTGTAGTGGTATGTCGTCATTATGCATTGCCTTTATGGCCTTTTTAAAGGTCTGAACAAACCTCTCAGCCAATCCATTTGTGGCTGGATGATATGGGGCAGATGTGTAATGCTTCACCCCATTATTCCTCAGAAACCTCCGGAAATCCTCTGACACAAACTGTGGCCCATTGTCGGAGCAAATCTGTTCTGGCAAGCCATTCCTGGCGAAGATGGTCCGTAGGACTGCAATAGTTTTCTTCGTGGTGGTGGAAGACATTTTGATGACCTCTGGCCATTTCGAATGGGCGTCCACAGCGATTAGGAACATTGAGTCCATAAATGGACCAGCAAAATCAATGTGTACCCGTTGCCATGGAGAGGAGGGCCACTCCCATGGATGTAGCGGGGCCTGTGGTGGAGTGTTTTGGACCTTCTGGCATCCTGTGCATCTCTTGGTCATATCCTCGATTTCTTTATCGATTCCCGGCCACCATACAAACGCCCTGGCTAGGATCTTCATTTTTACCCCTCCCAGATGACCCTCATGAAGCTCAGAGTGCTCTATCTCTCAACTTGGGTGGAATCACCACTCGGGATCCACACATCAAGGTCCCCCGGCACACTGACAGCTGTTCTCTCCTTGGCGAGAATGCTGGCAACATGTGCTGGCCATCCCTTCACCGTCAAATCATAGACCCGAGTGTGCGTCGGGTCATTTTGGGTTTCCTTCTCTATACTTGAGTTTGTAACAGGTAGACATTCGACTATGGTCGCATGGAATATCTCAACAGGGTCCACTGCAGGTGCTTCCTCTACCATAGGCAACGGTAGGCGAGACAGCCCATCAGCGTTTCCATGCTGTTTCGTACCCTTGTACTCTGTCGTACTGATGTGCCCCTAGAAAAAGTGACCATCTTTGCAGCCGTTGCGCCGTCATCACCGGAACGCCCTTCTTTGGGTTAAAAATGGAGACCAGGGGCTGATGATCAGTCAGTAGGGTGAATTTCTGCCTGTGCAGATAGTGATTGAACTTCTTCACCCCCCACAACAGGCTGAGAGCCTTCCTGTCAATCTGGGCATAGTTACGCTCGGCTGAGGTTAATGAGCGCGATGCAAAGGCTATTGGCCTCTCTGAACCGTCAGGGAATTTGTGTGAGAGCACCGCACCGATGCCGTAGGGAGACGCATCACATGCTAACCGAATCGGTAGTGTTGGATTGTAGTGGGCCAATACTTCTTTTGAAGTGATTAGGCATTTACATTTCTGAAAGGCACGCTTACACTCATCACTCCATTTCCATGTTACTCCAGTTTACAGGAGGGCGTTCAGTGGGTGCAGAATTGTAGATAAATTCGGCAAGAACTTATGGTAGTAGTTCACCAACCCGAGGAACGACCTCAGTTGCGACACATTTTCCGGTGCTGGAGCCTTGACTACAGCCTCAATCTTGTCCGGCGACTTATGCAACCCTTCCTCATCAATTATGTGGCCACAATACGAGATTTGTCTCCTGAAGAACTCGCATTTGGGGCGGTTGGCTCGTAGCCCATATTCCTGTAATCTCGTGAGCACCTGCTCCAGGTTGGCAAGGTGTTCACTGTCATTTTCGCCCGTAACCAGGATGTCGTCCAAATAACACTGGGTCCCCGGGATCCCTTGCAGGACTTGTTCCATCGCCCTCTGCCAAATAGCCGGGGCTGATGCTACCCCGAATACCAGTCGATTGTACTGGTAAAGGCCTTTGTGAGTGTTTATCGTGAGGTATTTCCTAGATGCTTCTTCCACCTCCATTTGTAGATACGCTTGGGCCAGATCAATCTTTGTAAAGCGTTTCCCTCCAGATAGTGAGGCGAAAATATCTTCTATCCGTGGAAGTGGATATTGTACTGTGTGCAGGACTGGGTTCACAGTTACCTTGAAGTCCCCACAGATGCGAACCTTCTTCGGTTTCCCAGGCATGCTGCTCAATGATTTCTTCATTACAGGAATGATGGGTGTGGCCCACTCGCTCCAGTCCACCTTGGACAGCACACCCGAATGCTCCAGACTCTCCAGCTCTGCTTCAACGGCTGGGCGGATCGCGTAAGGCACCGGTCTGGCCTTAAAAAATTTTGGGTTTGCGTTATCTTCGGTTTTTATCGTTGCCGTTACTCCTTTTAGAGTCCCAAGTCCTTGTTGGAACACCTCTTTTGCGTCAGTTAGAATTTTTGACAGTCATCCAGGTGTGACGTCATCATCCTTTTTACCAGTCACAGTTAGCGCCTGAATGGAATGCCAATCCAATTGTATTTTTCGGATCCATTCACGTCCCAATAATGGTGGTCCTCCATCTGGTAGTATATATAGATACAGTTTCTGTGTTTCCTTGCCGTTGTATTCAACTGGCACCCTTATTTTTCCTCTGGGGTAGACTTTTTGCCCCGTGTATGTCTTCAATACTATGGACGTGTCCTTCAAGGGTATGTGTGAGAATAGCCGCTCATAGTCTCGTCGATTCATGACAGTTAGGGCTGATCCTGTGTCCAATTCCATCTTTACTGGGGACCCTGCTATCAGGAGGGTGACCCAAATGGTTCGGGGATCCTCCTTTGCGATTACGTTGTGTAACTTTAGACAACTTAGTCTCCTGCTCCCGGAGTCCTTATCACTCTCCTGATCTTCCGAACTACTGTCTGTCAATTTCTTTACTTTCTTGTACTTTTCCTTAGTAGTTCTTGTAGTGTTGGTTTTCTTTCCCGACCTGCAGACTCTTGCTATGTGTCCCATTTTCCCCACATTGTCTGCATACTTTGTCCTTAACCCAGCAGTCCTTCTGATCATGGGTTGTTCTGCCGCAGCGATAGCACTTTTCTGCTCCATATGCCATTTCGTTAGCGCTGTATTCCTGTGGTTTCTGTTGTATTTCCGCAGCTCCCCGTGCTGCTGCTTCGTAGGATGCTGCCACGCTGAAAGCCTGTTCTAGCGTCAGGTCCTTTTCCGAAAGTAGTCGTTTCTGGGTTCCTTCACTCTGGAGCCCGCAGACAAACTTATCCCGCAAGGTGTCTGCCAGTCCTGCTCCGAACTGGCAGTGCTTCGATAACTTGCGTAGTTCCGTAAGATAGTCAGCATTGTTCTCATCTTTGTGCTGGTTTCTTTTATGGAACTTGAATCTTTCTGCTATCAGCAGCGGTGTAGGGTTTAGGTGTTCCTGTAAGATATTAACAATCTCTTCAAAACTTTTATCCATTGGTTTAGCTGGGGTAATTAAATTCCGCAATAGGCCGTACGTTCACGCGCCCATCAAATTTAATAATACCGACGCCTTCTTTCCATTGGCCACCTCATTGGCATTGCAGTACACTTCAATTCTTTCCACATACGTGGTCCAGTCTTCTACCTCGTTGTCGAAAGCAGTGATACTGCCACTCTTCGGCATCTTGGGTGATTTAAAATGGCGTCTCCTGCGCTTTTTCTTCTTCCCCAATGTAATAAAATGGTGCCTCCCGCGCTTTTCCTTCTTCCCCAATGGAATAAAATGGCGCCTCCCGCGCTTTTCCTTCTTCCCCTTGCTGCCACGCTGCTCCTAGCATTCTACAGGGTAATGGCGGCGACCCGCGGCTTCGGCGCGTCTCACTTTCCCTGCCCCGCGTTCTATCCTCTCCACGCTGCCCTGTTCTTGAGCACCGACCGCGCCCTGTGCGCTCCACCCTCTCTCTCTCTCTTCCTCCCGACGACGCTGCACGGCCCCTTTGCAGAGCCGCTCGATCGAGCCCGAGCCCGCCGCAGTCCGGAAGGGTCAGCGCACTACCTGCTACCAGCACGACTTGCTGGAACACCTCGACTGGGGAGCCAGGCCCAGCTCTCCACAGCCTCCCCTGCAACTCTCCGATGGATCCCTGGGCGGTTGCCCGCGGTCGACGCCCGCCGTTCTGACTTCGACCTCCAAGAAGCTTCTCTTCAGGGAAAAGATCCCCGTGAGGTGATGCAGTACTGCAGGTGAGTTCAAACCTGCCCGTCGCCAGTGTAGTGTCCGAGGATCAATAATACTCAGACTGCAGGAGAACAATAAAACAGGTATTTACTGAACAGAGAGTAATTCAAGACTGAAATACAGAAGCCTGCTATGGCTTTATATACAGGGGTGGTCACTGCTGGTACTGCAGTATAGAATCAGTTCTTCTCTTAAAGGCACATACACAACAAACACCACTGACTAACTCGGCCACCGCGGGAGACTCGGACTCGGCAAAACGAGTGCTGGATGGATTCAGCAAGATTACCGGTTATTGAGGTGTTGTTTTATATTGAGATATATCTATTTTGCCAGTTATTAAAGTATTTCGGTTGATAAAGTGCCATTTAAACAAGAGTTTACTGTAATTACTTTTCTGTGATAGTGGTGGAGGGATAAATGGCTTGGACATCGGTAGAACTCCCTGCTCCTTGAATAGTGCCATAGGATCTTCAACATCTATCTCAACTACCAGAATTGGTTTAACCTCAGTGCAACATCTCAGCTGACAGGGCGGCACCAGCAACAATCCCTTGATGCCGTGTTAGGAGTGGTCACCTAGATTATACCCTCAAGACCACAAGGCAAATATTCACTCCTATTAAAGTCCAAAAGAGCAAAGAGAAATTAAAACAGAACTCTGCATGTAATGAAGGACCATTTATTTAATCTGGGTCTCCTCCTTGATCAGCAGAAATGGTAAAAGGACATACACAAACTTTCTACTACAGGAAAGGTAGACACAAACTTGTACCAGAGCTATTGGGCCTTTAGAATCACATCTCCTTCTTGCTTTTGTGGCATACATCTACAATCATCTCCACTCGTTGCTCGTGGATACGCTCATACCCTGCCTGAAGATAGGCTAAGATGTTCTTCATGCCCACAAAGTGCTGGATGTGCCTTTGTGTTTTCTGAACCCATGATTATTTCCAAGCCACATCACTGCATTACTGTAGTGTGCGTTCCTCTACTTGTTGGTATATTGTTTCACGAGAAAATATTTACCACAGGCTTGGACCCTCAGAAACAGATCTCAATTGATCTGCAGTCCCCGCGACAACCTAATGCCAGTGCTGCAAATTCTTTGGCCGTGAACGATATCACTGAATTTCTTGGAAGTTTGCAGTTGAATCAGTGCCAGAAGATGCCTACTCAGTGCTCTCAAAGAATATTGCTGGCACTAACATGCAGATGGCCTATTAAGGTTTACTAGCTCTAATGGAATTTGCATTGTTGTCTCACTTAGAAAGGTGGAGAAAAAGGGCTGGACATGACAGCATTTGCAGTGGATACAGGAGGGTCCCAAGATACAAGTAGGGCACCACTATAGTCAGAGCTTCTAGAACTCTAAAAAGGTACTGCAACATTGTTGGGATGACGACAACTAAGCTTTGCCCATTATGGGTGCCATATTCCTTAAATTTGCTTGGATTTTTTAAAATACAGGTAGACTACCCTTTATCCGGACTTCCGAAAACCGAAACCCTCTAAAAACCGAAGGTTTTTTCGTTCAGCGTAAGTCGTGCGTACGAACGAAAAAACCTTCGGTTTTTAGAGGGTTCCGGTTTCGGAAGTTCGGATAAAGGGTAAGTCGTGCGCACGACCCCCCGCTGACCCCCCCGGCCCCGACAACCCCCCCCGCGGACCCCGCCGGCCCCGACAACCGCCGATCCCCCCCCGCGGACCCCGCCGGCCCCGACAGCCGCCGACCCCCCCCGCATACCCCGCCGGCCCCGACCCCCGCCTGACTTACGCTGAGCGTCAGCGTAAGTCGTGCGCACGACCCCCCGCCGACCCCCCCGCGGACCCCCGCCGACCCACCTTCCGAAATCCGAAATTCTCCTTTATCCGAAACTCGGCTGGTCCCGAGGTTTTCGGATAAAGGATAGTCTACCTGTACTCATTTTCGGAATGTGGGCGTCGCCGGCAAGGCCAGCATTTATTGCCCATCCCTAGTTGCCCTGGATACAACCGAGTGGTTTGCTAGGCCACTTCAGAGTGCAATTAAAAGTCAACCATGCTGGAGTCACATATAGGCCAGACTGGGTAAGGACGGCAGGTTTCCTTCCCTAAAGGACATTAGTGATCCAATTGGATTTTTACGACGATCCGATAGCTTCATGGTCACTTTTACTGATACCAGCTTTTTATTTTCAGATTTTTAAAAGTTAATTCAAACTCTTAGACTGCGATGTTGGGATGTGAACTCACGTTCATTGGATTATTAGTCCAGGGCCTCTAGATTATTGGTCCAGTAACATAACTACTGCACCCGCACAAGTATATTTTATATTTGATTCAGCAACTATTTCTAACTTTGAGGAAGCTCCTGAATGCTGACCCAACACTGAACCAGCTTATTGTCCTCTGGTTAAAAAAAAAAGGTAGTGACAGATTCTTCATCCCACCTGTTGATTTGCCTAGAATTTGACTCACCCATTTTACCTCAATATCATCCTTTTATTTGTACTCTTCTTAAAAGTCTTGGCAGAATTTGTAGAAAGCAAAAAGAAAAGTTGAGACTTAGCACAAGATGCACTCTGACCATCTGTAGTCGGGCTAGATTTCCTTCAGTTAATTCAGATAAATTGGGGAGAAAAACCCCCCACAAACCTAGTCTTTCCCTCTCTGTACACCAGCAAACAATCCAGTAGAGGTAATGACAGGAGAAAGGTTAGAAGATTCCAATCTTGCTGGATGCAAGAAGGGCCTGATAAGTCTCTTGTAGAAATGAACTTTCTACCAATTTTCCCAGCTGCTCCTCCCACCATTTCCACAGCGCGCGGAGCGCAGCGAAAGTGAAATTGCTAACATCGTCCTTTCAGCAGGTATATTCTGTATGCAAAACAAACTGAGCACAGCTGTTTATCACTCACACAATCTTAACTGTCATTATCTCTCGAGTGACTGGCTGTTCTTGCAAGTCAATAATCCCACTGGTTCACTGCTAAGATATTTGCTCAGGAAAACTTTAGATAATTCTAAATCGATTTTACATAGAATTTACAGCATAGGAAAAGGCCATTCGGCCCAACTGGTCTAATCCAATGTTTATGCTCCACACGAGCTTCCTCCGCCCTACTTCATCTAATCCTATCTGCATATACTTCTATTCCTTTCTCCCTCATGTACTTATCTAGCTTCCCCTTAAAGGCATCTATGTTATTCGCCTCAACTACTCCTTGCGGTAGCGAGTTCCACATTCTAACAACTCTCTGGGTAAAGAAGTTTTTCCTGAATTCCCTATCGGATTTATTAGTGACTATTTTATATCTATGGCCTAGTTTTGGACCCCCACCTCCCAAGTGGAAACATCTTCTCTACATACCCTATCAAATTTGCTTTACTATTAGGTCTGGCCCTGGCAGAACGGGCTGCAGAATGCTTGGCTCTCGAGTCTGGGTCTGTCATAGACTAATTGCAGTATTGCCAACTCTCGGGAATCCATCGCGAGACACGAGATTTTGGAGTGAATTAAAGCTTCACTTGCGATCTCATGCCTAAATCTCTGGGATTAAAAAAAAACACACCGATTTGCGCATGCGCGGGGAAAAAATGCGATTTGCGCATGTGCACACTAGGCACAAAACTTTTATATATAGACTAACTGATTTCCTGTGGCGTTCCTCACGGTAAGTTAGAGGATATTCTATTTTAGAATAGGGTTGTTATATCTTTTAACACACAATTAGCAGGGTCACCGAGTTACAGTGAGTGAATAAGTCAAATTCATTGTGTGGCATTCTGGAATTTATGCCAGAGCTTTGGGAATCAGCAGTTCCTCATTGGTACCTTTCTTTTGATTTATATATTTCCTGTTCTTCAGTTCTGATTTGCTGCTGTTTTACTTAAAGACTTACATTTATATAGCGCCTTTCACAATCACCGGACGTCTCAAAGCGCTTTGCAGCCAATGATGTACTTTTTTGAAGTGTAGTCACTGTTGTAATGTAGGAAATGCAGCAGCCAATTTGCACTCAGCAAGCTCCCACAAACAGCAATGTGATAATGATCAGCTAATCTGTTTTTGTTATGTTGATTGAGGGATAAATATTGACCAGGACACCGGGGATAACTCCCCTGCTCTTCTTCGAAATAGTGCCTTGGGATTTTTTACGTCCACCTGAGCAGACGGTACCTCGGTTTAACGTCTCATCCAAAAGACAGCACCTCCAACAGTGCAGCGCTCCCTCAGCACTGCACTGGAGTGTCAGCCTAGATTTGTGTGCTCAAGTCCCTGGGGTGGGACTTGAATCCACAGCCTTCTGACTCAGAGGCGAGAGTGTTACCCACTGAGCCACAGCTGACATGTTAATCAACAAAGAGCAATGCCAAAAGTCATGTAGGTCAAAGAAGTAGGTTTTAAGGTGTGTCTTAAAAGGAGGAGCGGCAGAGAGGTTAGGGAGGGATTTCCAGAGCTTGGGTCCTAGGCAGCTGAAGGTACGGCCGTCAATAGTAGAGCAATTAAAATTGGGAATGTGCAAGAGGTCCGAATTCAAGGAGCACAGAGATCTCGGAGGGTTGTAGGAGGTTATGTTCCGGAAAGAGTAACGGTCAAAAACAGAGCGAGGCCGGCCTGCCAGTGGTAAGACAGCGGGGCTGCCGATCCACCTACTCCTGCTCCTCTTTCTTATGTTATGTCAGTAATTGGTTAGTGACGGCCAAATGCGCTTCCTGTCCGGGAGCAAAGGTCACGGAATGCGCTTTCTGTCCGGGAGCAAAGGTCAGCGAGGGATTGGGTTGGAAAAAAAATAGCAACTCATAAAAAATTCATTTAGATTTGGTATACGAGTTTGTCTTTTGATTTATGAGGTGATGGGGTCAGTAATACTGTAATTGATAGAGATTGATAGCCATGATTAGTTAACAACTCCCATTATCATTTCAGCAGGAATGTTCCATCGCAAAATATACGTATATAAAAATGGCGGCGCACGCCTTTTGGAAGCGACATTTGTGGCAGCGTGCGAGGCCTTCACCACAGGCGGGCTAGGGACTCACAAATTTTCCAACGGTCTGGAACCCTTCATCTAATTTCTAACCCATTCCGAAGATTTACCCTGAACCCCCACAGCTGTGAGCTTAACTGATAAAGTTCTGCGTTCTGCATGAAAGACTGTCAAAAGCCTTTTGGATGTCTAGGTACACCTGGGCACAGGGTTTTCCACAGCCCCTTTGGCATTTCACTTACTCCAAGAAGTCGAGAATGTTGGTCAGCCATAACCTTTCCCTTGCGAGTTCCTGTTCAACTAGACTATTACTTTCCCCTCCAAGTCACGCAACATCCTGACTTGGACATATATCGCTGTTCCATCATAGTCACTGGGTCAAAATTTTGGAATTTCCTACCTAACAGCACTGTGGGAGCACCTTCACCATACGGACTGCAGCAGTTCAAGAAGGCGGCCCACCACCACGTTCTCAAGGGCAACTAACAATAGGCAATAAATGCTGTTCTTGCCAGCGATACCCACAGCCACAGAATGAATAAAAAAAATAAAAAATCAATTATTGGGTTCACACAGGATTAAAAACAAATGTTCTGTAGTTACCAGTGTTCCTTTGTTGCCCTTTTATGAATGCGGGTACGACATTAGCCTGATCCCAATCTACTGGTATCTCCCCAGCATTTATTGACTCCCTCATAATGAGTCAGCACCTCACAAAGGTCATCCACTACCTTTCGCCATGCTGTGGGATTTATTTGTTTAGAGTCCTTTTAAGCAAGAACTTGCATTTATAGAGCACATTTCATCATCTCCGTATGCCCCAAACCCCTTCACAGCCAATGAAGTACTTTTGAAATAACAACAGAAAATGCTGGAAAAACTCAGCAGGTCAGGCAACATCCGTGGAGAGAAATTTGAGTTGACATTTCAGGTCGAAACCCTTCTTCAAAACTGGAATGAAAATAAAATAGATCGAAGGCAGGGCTGCGATCGAACAAAAGAAGTAAAAGAGACAATAAAAGGTATTCGAAACCAGACGAGATGGTAATAGGCCAGTGAAGACAAAAGACAGCTGGGATTAGGTGTGAAGTGCACTGGCAGGATAAGAGATAGCTGCCAGGTGGGAGAGAGAAACAAAAAGGTGGGGGGGGGGGGGGGGAAGGAAGATCCGAAACAAAGGGGTGGAAAAAATTATAAATAAAAAAGTAATAGGGGCCGAGGTTATGATCTGAAATTGTTGAACTCGATATTGAGTCCGGAAGGCTGCAAAGTGCCTAATCGGAAGATGAGGTGCTGTTCCTCGAGTTTACGTTGAGCTTCCGTGGAACAATACAAGAGGCCAAGGACAGTGAGGTCCGAGTGGGAATGGAGCGGTGAATTAAAATGACAGGCAACCGGAAGCTCAGGGTCACTCTTACGGACTGAACGGAGGTGTTCCGCAAAGCGGTCACCCAATCTGCGTTTGGTCTCCCCAATGTAGAGGAGACCGCATCGTGAGCAGCGAATACAGTATACTAGATTGCAAGAAGTACAAGTAAATCGCTGTTTCACCTGGAAGGGGTGTTTGGGGCCCTGGACAGTGGGAAGGGGGGGGGGGGGGGGGGGGAAGAGATATAGGGGCAGGTGTTACATCTCCTGCGCTTGCACAGGAAGGTGCCGGGCGAAGGGGATGGGCTGTTTGGGGTGATAGAGGAGTGGACTAGGGTGTCTCGGAGGGAGCGGTCCCTACAGAATGCTGAAAGGGGAGGGGAGGGGTTACTGTTGAAATGTAGTCTCTCTAGGACATTATAATGAAATTGTTAATGCTGTTTAGGCAGCTCAAGTTGTTGATGTTTTCCTTTGCGAATATTTGGAGGATGTAATTATTCAGAATATTAACCACTGTGTTCATCCTCTGTTTCAGCCCCATTTATGTCTCTCGCTTCTTCTCTGACTGCCTTCTTGTCATCACAAAGAATTCCCGACTGTTATGTTTAGTGGCCGCAGCTGTGCATTCTCCCAGACCTCCCTTACCAGGTTAATCACTGTTCACGCCGCTCTCCCCACTTTTGTCTGAAAATCAATGAGAGGAGATTCCAACTTTTCAAAGATTGTTGGCAGAACTGGGATGAGGATTGGTGTGAGGATGAACCAAGATCGCTGAATGCTGGAAACTGAGGTGGAAGTCCGAGAATTATTGCTACTAGATTCAGGCCTGATCCGAAGGCGATTAACGTACAATCCAAATTTGTTAAGAGCCTTTATTTAACATCCTTTAGAAATACAAAAAAAAAGGATTTGATTAGTAGAGGTAATTTGGATTTCACTGCTTCTGTTCAGCTAGGCCACCCTGCACCATGCAATATTCCCAAGCCGAAAGAGCAGGTAAAGACCCTGTGCCAAGGCCTCGGTGAATATTGCTCTGTAATCAGAGTAAGAGTACATGCTCTAGACTGGCTCCTCCTCTCGGAGGATAGGGGGCCAGCTTCTGCTCAGTAACCTTCCCCTCAAACGGAGATCGGTAATTCACAGGTACAAATCTATATCCCACCACCCAAAGGAGAGTGTTCTGATCTGCAAATATCATACATTACCCAAAGCCACTTTTATCACGAATTGCAAAAGAAAAGAGAGAGAACACAAAAGAATTTCAGTTACAATGCTCCATACCACACCATCAGATAAATG
Organism: Somniosus microcephalus; assembly: GCF_052327205.1. NCBI lineage: Eukaryota > Metazoa > Chordata > Chondrichthyes > Squaliformes > Somniosidae > Somniosus > Somniosus microcephalus. The sequence goes on along the minus strand of NC_140991.1, from coordinate 279,649,475 downwards.
TTAATAACCATTGTAGGGAAAAAAGGAACCCAAATTTTTTTGAAGGCAGGGGAGGATTGTTTGGGAGGTAGAGAAGAGGTGTGTTTCTATTAATAATTACTTGAAGCATGTGCAGTGTCTATGCTGACTAAATGGAGAAAGGTTGGGCATTTAGGAGTGATTAGCATTTTATGCCATTTTTGCTTTCTTTTGGTTGGCATCAGAAAATGTGCGCGTCGAAGGTTAATTAAGAAAAGCGTTTGTTCTGAGCTTTTAATTATGGGAGTGGTCAAATCTTAATTAACATAATTAGTTAGCTCTCTGAATGTGCACCACAGAGAACCAATCTTGTATCTGGTAGCCATCAACACATTTGTGCATCTGGATACTTGTCTGCAAGAAGTTTGTGGATAAATATCAAACATGAATACGGCTTTAGCGATGCTTCATGTCAAGGATGACTGGCTGCCAAAGGTGAAATAAGCCAGGTGATTGCGTTCTAAATTAAGTCAGTGCGGTACTGGGGTCAATGAGAAATCTTGATCTGTTCATTGTACTTTTAAGTAAAGTCATTGTTTGTTTATAGAGATGAAACTCACATGAAACCAGCAAGCAGCCATTGTGTTTTTGTTGGCATTTTTATTAAAGTGCATCTCAATTCTTCTACCTGTAAATAAATCTGACCATTAATATTAGCCTGTTTAAAAAAAGAGATTAAGTTGAATCCCACATCTGTGGGGATTGGGGTATAAATCTGACCCGACTGCAGATTACTTAAAGACTAAGGAACCCACGAATGATTGGCTCGTGTATTCCAAGTGCAGCTCTCCATCCGAGGCAAAATGATGCATCATTTCACGAGTTTGTTAAAAGAAAGGTTTAGAAGATGAAGGGAATCGTGCGGTGGGCATCGATTTGTTGAATTTCTTCAAGCAAGAGCTGGATCTGTTTCTGGCTGGGGTGGAGATCACCTCTTACAAAAAGGTAGGTACTGCAGAGAATTCAGTATGGTCTCCTGGACTAGTTTTGATTGCCTAGGTGGGTCGGACAGGAATTTCCCAGATTTTGTTTTCTTCAAATTGGCGTGGGCTTTTATCTATTGTTTCGCCTCTCCTCGGAGATCACACAGTTTTGGGTGGGGTGGTGAGAGAGAGACAGGCCGGATGGACCAGAGGGTTTTTAATCAGTCCGTCATTGTTCTTATATCTGCGAGGCAGAAGGGGAAAAGTGCAGGTTTCAGAAGATAGGTATACTTACGAAAACTCTAAGTTTATGAAAACAACCCGTTTGAATGAGAATATAGTAGTCTAAAAGCCAGAACTGTAACAAACTGGCAATGAGTATCACAACCAGAACACCCTGTATGGTTGATCTTGACTGAACAGTTAATGATACTAAAACATCAAGAGAGAGTGATCACATTCATCATCAGAAAGTTAGTCAGTCTGTAGCTATATAAACAGTGTATATTAGTTATAAATCGTTCAGTGTGTAGAGAAGCAGGTGAATGTTGTCAAAAGAACACTGAAAAAAGGCGAGCAAACATAAAACAGAAAGCAAAAACCACCCCACAAAATAAACAGAATTAATTACATCAGAAAACATTAAGCAAGGAAATAGCAGGTTGGAAATCCCGAAATCCCACAATATGGAAATATGTGAATAAAACAAAAATACAAGCTAAAGTTGTTCCCCTGCTTCCCCATCAAGATGGTATTAAAATAAAAACGAGCTGATGCTTCGATCGTTCATACAATCACATACTGCAGTTTATTTACATTTAATCGTACTTTTAAAATTACAATTGCTGAATTATCCACCTGGGGGCAGTCTAGGACCGCAACATGTACAAATGCACGTCATAATGCAGAGATTTATGATTGTTCCAATAGAGACTTGCACACTCCCTGCAACGGTCCCCTCATCGTCACCATGGCATCTGCATGCTCCAATTTGCAAGGTCCCGTGTCCTACTAATGAAGAACACTTCACAGAATACACTGAATCTCCTTTGTATCTCACAGGACCTCATCACATACAGTAGAATCTCCCTGCACTACCAAAATACATATTTCCTGATGGCCTCCCAGCCCCAGTGACTGCAGGCAGCACTCCTTTTGTATTTGACGTGATTTTTGTTCTGCTCAACAGCGCCAGGATTTGTCGTTATAATTTTGCATCCCGAGTAGGTCTATTTTTAACCCCTCATCAGCCATCAGCGAGGAGCATCGAGAACATCCCCACCGGGATTGCAATATTCAGTCACGCTCAGTGGGTGTGTAACAAACGTCAAGGTAAATATAAACCCGGCTTTCCGACAGCAGGACGGGTCTCAGGGTTAAGAGACCTTCAGTAAATTCAGAGGTGTGGTCGGGTCAGTACAGTAGGTGTTATTTTGGTCGGGTGATGGGTCAGTACAGTAGGTGTTATTTTGGTCGGGTGATGGGTCAGTACAGTAGGTGTTATTTTGGTCGGGTGGCGGTCAGTACAGGTGGTGTTATTTTGGTCGGGTGGCGGTCAGTACAGTAGGTGTTATTTTGGTCGGGTGATGGGTCAGTACAGTAGGTGTTATTTTGGTCGGGTGGCGGTCAGTACAGTAGGTGTTATTTTGGTCGGGGGTCAGTACAGTAGGTGTTATTTTGGTCGGGTGATGGGTCAGTACAGTAGGTGTTATTTTGGTCGGGTGATGGGTCAGTACAGTAGGTGTTATTTTGGTCGGGTGATGGGTCAGTACAGTAGGTGTTATTTTGGTCGGGGGTCAGTACAGTAGGTGCTATTTTGGTCGGGTGATGGGTCAGTACAGTAGGTGTTATTTTGGTCGGGTGGCGGTCAGTACAGTAGGTGTTATTTTGGTCGGGTGACGGTCAGTACAGTAGGTGTTATTTTGGTCGGGTGACGGTCAGTACAGGTGGTGTTATTTTGGTCGGGGGGTCAGTACAGTAGGTGTTATTTTGGTCGGGTGATGGGTCAGTACAGTAGGTGTTATTTTGGTCGGGTGATGGGTCAGTACAGTAGGCGTTATTTTGGTCGGGGGGGTCAGTACAGGTGGTGTTATTTTGGTCGGGGGGGTCAGTACAGGTGGTGTTATTTTGGTCGGGTGATGGGTCAGTACAGGTGGTGTTATTTTGGTCGGGGGGTCAGTACAGTAGGTGTTATTTTGGTCGGGTGATGGGTCAGTACAGGTGGTGTTATTTTGGTCGGGTGATGGGTCAGTACAGGTGGTGTTATTTTGGTCGGGTGATGGGTCAGTACAGTAGGTGTTATTTTGGTCGGGGGTCAGTACAGTAGGTGTTATTTTGGTCGGGTGATGGGTCAGTACAGTAGGTGTTATTTTGGTCGGGGGGTCAGTACAGTAGGTGTTATTTTGGTCGGGTGATGGGTCAGTACAGTAGGTGTTATTTTGGTCGGGTGATGGGTCAGTACAGTACGTGTTATTTTGGTCGGGTGGCGGTCAGTACAGTAGGTGTTATTTTGGTCGGGTGACGGTCAGTACAGTAGGTGTTATTTTGGTCGGGTGGCGGTCAGTACAGGTGGTGTTATTTTGGTCGGGGGGGTCAGTACAGTAGGTGTTATTTTGGTCGGGTGATGGGTCAGTACAGTAGGTGTTATTTTGGTCGGGTGATGGGTCAGTACAGTAGGCGTTATTTTGGTCGGGGGGGTCAGTACAGGTGGTGTTATTTTGGTCGGGGGGGTCAGTACAGGTGGTGTTATTTTGGTCGGGTGATGGGTCAGTACAGGTGGTGTTATTTTGGTCGGGGGGTCAGTACAGTAGGTGTTATTTTGGTCGGGTGATGGGTCAGTACAGGTGGTGTTATTTTGGTCGGGTGATGGGTCAGTACAGGTGGTGTTATTTTGGTCGGGTGATGGGTCAGTACAGTAGGTGTTATTTTGGTCGGGTGATGGGTCAGTACAGTAGGCGTTATTTTGGTCGGGGGGGTCAGTACAGGTGGTGTTATTTTGGTCGGGGGGGTCAGTACAGGTGGTGTTATTTTGGTCGGGTGATGGGTCAGTACAGGTGGTGTTATTTTGGTCGGGGGGTCAGTACAGTAGGTGTTATTTTGGTCGGGTGATGGGTCAGTACAGGTGGTGTTATTTTGGTCGGGTGATGGGTCAGTACAGTAGGTGTTATTTTGGTCGGGTGATGGGTCAGTACAGTACGTGTTATTTTGGTCGGGTGGCGGTCAGTACAGTAGGTGTTATTTTGGTCGGGTGACGGTCAGTACAGTAGGTGTTATTTTGGTCGGGTGGCGGTCAGTACAGTAGGTGTTATTTTGGTCGGGTGACGGTCAGTACAGTAGGTGTTATTTTGGTCGGGCGGTCAGTACAGTAGGTGCTATTTTGGTCGGGCGGTCAGTACAGTAGGTGCTATTTTGGTCGGGCGGTCAGTACAGTAGGTGTTATTTTGGTCGGGTGATGGGTCAGTACAGTAGGTGCTATTTTGGTCAGGTGACGGGTCAGTACAGGTGGTGTTATTTTGGTCGGGTGACGGGTCAGTACAGTAGGTGCTATTTTGGTCGGGGGGGTCAGTACAGTAGGTGCTATTTTGGTCGGGGGGTCAGTACAGTAGGTGTTATTTTGGTCGGGTGATGGGTCAGTACAGTAGGTGCTATTTTGGTCAGGTGACGGGTCAGTACAGGTGGTGTTATTTTGGTCGGGTGACGGGTCAGTACAGTAGGTGCTATTTTGGTCGGGGGGGTCAGTACAGTAGGTGTTATTTTGGTCGGGTGATGGGTCAGTACAGTAGGTGCTATTTTTTGACTTCTGAGCTACTGAGTTTCTACTCTGTCGAACAGCTTCTGCTCCAGAATACTTCAAGAGTGAGGTTTTATTGAATTGTGGAATGACCATGCAATACAGTGAATCCAATGTAAGAAAATTCATGATATAGTCAACGTTTGCTAAAGGATCTACATCAGTTATGCAAACATAATGCACATTAAACACTAATGAATATAAAATATTCCATTACAAAAGGCAAAATTCAGCAGCTTCTCTCAGACAGGATTTCAGTTTGCCTCTTACCTTGTTTACCTTCATTGCTTTCTTTCCCCTTGTATTTGATCAGGTATCTACTAAAACTCACTTCCACAGCCACATCTCTTTCCTCAGCAACTGTCTCTGGCTCAGACTTATTCGACAGGAACTCTGAACTAATGCAACTCATGCTGCATATCCACCCATGATGAGATATTTGCATGATGCTTAATGTTTCTCGAACCACTGCTCTCACCGCTTCCCGATATCCACGCTCAACGCCATGCAGCACCGGCTTGATCTCTTTCAGAATTGTCCTCATCCGCTCTTTAACAAAAAATTTCGCTTCTTTTCAGGTGTCAAGGATCACAAGCTTCAACACATCAACACTCCGCCGATCCTTCTTCCCCTTCACTTTCCTCTGACCCCCATCCCTCCTTCCAATCTAATTCTTTGCCATGTTTTCACTATCCCCTCTCTGACCCCGAATGATCAATCTTCAGCTTCATCCCCTTACACCCCAGCTCAATGAATTCCGAGCTCGGCACGATGCTGAGCTCTTCTTCCATCACCTTCACCCTCCACGCCCACTTCTTTGGCCAGGAGTCTTCCCTCCCGCACGGCTGACCCTTTCTCCAGTCTTCCGAATTCTCATTCCATCTGGACCCCTTCCACTGGCCTCTTGCCCACTCGATACCTTTTCTTTGGGAACTGCCGACATGAGATCAGCCATCTCAATTTCTCTGCTTCCCTCACTCATTCACTGTTACCTACCTTCCTCTGAATTTGCAGCACTGTTCTCTCAAGTCCCTGACATAGTCATTGAACCTGCTGACAAGGGCGACACCGTTGTTGCTTGGCGAATCGACCTCTACCTTGCAGAGGCTGAATGCCAAGTCTCCGACACAGCCTCCTAAATCCCCCTGGACCATGACCCCACCACTGAACATCAAGCCATCGTTTCCCAGACTGTCACTGATCTCATCTCCTCTGGAGATCTTCCCCTCATGGCCTCCAACCTCATAGTCCCCCAACCCTGAATAGCCCGCTTCTACCTCCTTCCCAAGATCCACAAACAGGAGTGTCCTGGTAGACCCATTGTTTCAGTCTGTCCTTGCCTCACAAAACTTGCTTCTTCCTATCTCAACACTATTTTATCTCCCCTTATTATCCAGTCTCTTCCAACCTACATCCACAACTCTTTCAATGCCCTCCGTCACTTTAACAGTTGCCAAGCTCTAACCGTCTCCTTTTCATCATGGACGTCAGTGCCTCTACACATCCATCCCCCACCAGGATGGCCTGCGGGCCCTCCGCTTCTTCCTTGGACAGAGGCCCAACCAGTCTCATCCACCACCATCCTGGCAGAACTTGTTCTTGCATTGAACAACTTCTCCTTGACTCCTCTCACTTCTTCCAAATAAAAGGTGTTGCTATGGGAACCTGTATGGGTCCTAGCTATGCCTGCCTTTTCGTGGGATGCGTGGCGCACTCTTTGTTCCAGTCCTATTCAGGTCCCCTCTCTGACCTCTTTTTCCAGTACATTGATGATTGTATCAGTGTCGCTTCCTGCTCTCGCCTCAAACTGGAAAACTTCATTAAATTTGCTTCAAATTTGCACCCCTCCCTCACCTTCACATAGCCCATCTCAGACTCTTGCCTCCCTTTCCTCGATTTCTCGATCTCCATTTCCAGGAATAGACGGTCAACCAATATCTACTATAAACCCACTGACTCCCAAAGCTACCTTGATTACACTTCCTCCCACCCAGTTTCCTGCAAGGACTATTCCAATTCACCATCTCATCGGTTCTGATGCGATGTCTTCCTTTTTCCTCAACAGAGGGTTCCCCTCCACTGTGGTTGACAGGGCCCTCGACCGTGTCCGTCCCATTTCTGGCACTTCTGCTCTCACCCCTTCCCCTCCTACTTAGAACCATGATAGGGTTCCCCTTGTCCTCACCTTCATAGAAACATAGAAGATAGGAGCAGGAGTAGGCCATTCGGCCCCTCGAGCCTGCTCCGCCATTCAATGAGATCATGGCTGATCATCCAAATTCAGTACCCTGTCCCTGCCTTCTCCCCATATCCCTTGATCCCTTTAGCCTTAAGAAATAGATCCAACTCTTTCTTGAATATACTTAATGAACTGGCCTCCACCGCCCTCTGTGGCAGAGAATTCCACAGGCTCACCACTCTCTGGGTGAAGAAATTCCTCCTCATTTCAGTCCTAAATGGCTTACCCCTTATCCTTAGACTATGACCCCTGGTTCTGGACTCCCCGGCCATCAGGAACATCCTTCCTGCATCTAGTCTGTCCAGGCCTGACAGAATTTTATAGGTTTCGATGAGATCCCCTCTCAATCTTCTAAACTCCAGCGAGTACAAGCCCAATCGACACAATCTCTCCTCATGCGTCATTCCTGCCATCCCAGGTATCAGCCTGGTGAATCGTCGCTGCACTCCTTCCATGGCAAGAACATCCTTCCTCAGGTAAGGCGACCAAAACTGCACACAATACTCAAGGTGCGGTCTCACCAAGGCCCTGTACAACTGCAGCAAGACATCCTTGTTCTTGTACTCGAACCCTCTTGCTACGAAGGCCAACATACCATTTGCCTTCTTAACCGCCTACTGCACCTGCATGCTTACCTTCAGCGACCGGTGCACAAGAACACCCAGGTCTCTTTGCACTTCCCCTTCTCCCAATCTATTGCCATTCAAATAATAATCTGCCTTCCTGTTTTTGCCACCAAAATGGATAACCTCACATTTATCCACATGAAAGTGCATTTGCCATGTTTCTGCCCAATCACCCAACCTGTCCAAATCGTACTGGAGTTTCACGACATCCTCCTCACAGCATACCCTCCCACCCAGCTTTGTGTCATCTGCAAATTTGGAGATATTACATCCAATTCCCTCGTCCAGATCATTAATATATATTGTGAACAGCTGGGGTCCTAGGACCGATCCTTGCGGTACCCCACTAGTCACTGCCTGCCACTCGGAAAATGACCCGTTTATTCCAACTCTTTGCTTTCTGTCCGCCAACCAGTTCTCTAGCCAAGTCAATACCTTGCCCCCAATCCCATGTGCCTTAATTTTGCACGCTAATCTCTTATGTGGGACCTTATCGAAAGCCTTCTGAAAGTCCAAATACACCACATCCACTGGTTCTCCCTTATCTATTTTACCAGTTACATCCTCAAAAAATTCCAGTAGATTAGTCAAGCATGATTTACCTTTTGTAAATCCATGTTGACTTTGTCCGATCCAGTCACTGCTTTCCAAGTGCTCTGCTATTACATCTTTTATAATGGACTCTAGCATTTTCCCCACTACCGATGTCAAGCTTACATCGGTAATTCCCCGCCTTTTCTCTACCACCCAGCAGCCTCCGCATGTAATGGATCACCCTCCGCCATCTCCAGCTTAATGGCACCACCAAACACATCTTTCCTTCCGCTCCACTTTCAGCTTTCCACTCTTCCATCACCCCCAACACCCACACCCCTTCCCACAGCACTTTCCCGTGCAAGCACAGGGCGATGCAGCACCTGCCCCTTCACCTTCCCACCATCCAGGGCCCCAAACATTCCTTCCAGGTGAAACAGCGATTCAATTGTACTTCTTTCAATTTAGTATACTGTATTCGCTGCTCACGATGCCGTCTCCTCTACATTGGGGAGGCCAAACGCAGATTGGGTGATTGCTTTGCTGAACACCTCTGTCCGTTCGGTCCGCAAGCCTGACCCTGAGCTTCTGGTTTTAATTCTCCGCTCCACTCCCACTCAGACACCTCGGTCCTCAGCCTCCTACACTGTTCCAATGAAGCTCAACGGAAGTTCGAGGAACAGCACTTCATCTTTCAATGAGGCATTTTACAGCCTTCCAGACTTAACACCGAGTTCAATATTTTCAGATCATAACCACTGCCATTTTTTCGGACAGCGGGTGCTGGTAATGAATCTGCTGTTGTCATTTACACCTCTTCTAGACCCATCTTGTGTTTCTTTACTTGTCCCATTTGCCTTGCACCATCAACCCTTTTGTCATTTAAATCACTCCTGCCTTCCACCCTATCAATCACAGACCTTTCCTTTTGTTCTTTTCTGCCCTCCACCTTTCCCTGCCCCTACACTTGCTTAAAAGCTGTTACACTTCTCTCTCTCTCTCATGCTGCTTGATCTGCTGAGTATTTCCAGCATTTTGTTTATATTATAAAATTCTCTATGTAGACTAATAAAATGTAGAACTGAAGCAATACAATAAATGATACTGAATTAGCAGACAGAAACTCAAAGTGGACCCAGGAGTAATAATAGAAAGGCCAATTTCAACGTTCAGACAATGTGGCAAAATAACAAATAGACCCAGCAGAATCCAATGATACTGAACCAGATTAGAACATATGTCTACAGAAACTGTGCCAAGACTTTTACAATGCACTGGTCAGATCTGACAGTCAATTCCAAAAGGTCTCAATAAAAATTGCAGTAGCATCTCCTTCTGCTATCTTCAGCGTGAACCTCATCACTCACCAGGTACCAGAACCAAAAGTGTCCTTTTGATGTATTTTCCATGCACTTTCATCTTCTGAAAGTTTATGGGGCTAAAACAGGCTCAAAATGGGTATCATTTTCTATAACTTTCTATAAGACACCAGTTAATGTTGAATGCCCACGGTTTGTCATCACCAATTTGCCTCCCAAGCTGTGCAGTCAACTTAGTGATACAATACAAACCACTTTTGATTAACTGAAATAAGAATGAATTACAGGGGATTGGGGGGGGGGGGGGGGGGGGGGAGGAAGAGGGGGTAAAAATTCAATCCTGTAGTGTGTTGTACAATGCAGATTGCCAGAAAATGAAGTACAAATATGCATGTGCTCAGTGCACTTACTGACACACACACACAAAATAGAAAATTTGTATAATAGCCCATTAGAATGGCTCTCAGTTATACAAGACATAGGAATTGTTAGATGAAAAAAGACCTAGTTGACCATCTAGTTGGCCTTCTACCATCCTGGTAGTTGCATGATACAACGATAATGGAGTTGTTGACTAATCATGGCGAACAATCTCTATCAATTAGTCTACATCAGACCCAGACACGAGGCGAGGAAAACTCCAGTGTTGAGAGCTTTTGGAACCATAGGTCCAAAGTCACCTGTTCCTCCCAAGTATATTACACTTACCATGCTGTGTCTCAAATTACTCATAATATCATAAAATATGATTTTCTGACAAATTATTCCAATCGAGGGTTGATATCAAACTTTAAAAGCATTGCTACCTGTCTGCACACAACCCAGTTTTAACCTGTTACATCTTCATAAATGTGTGAGCACCATACATGTGACTCATCTGTTTTTATGCATTGGTGTGCATCATGTGACTCAGTCGGTACCAGACTTAACCAGATATGTAAGCTCTGCAGATAGTGATAAAATAAGTACTGTTTAGATTTAACATCGGAAATAAAATCAGATTAGTGCCTTTGTAATTCACTGACAGCAAACCAGGTTTCAATATCATAAAAACCTGGATTTATATAGTACCTTATCACATCAAAACGTCTCAAAGCACTTCATACAGTGAATTATCTTGAAGTACATTAATAGTTATGTAGCCAAACATAACTGCAATATGTAGTGACTTAAACCTTTATACAGTATTATATATAAAAAAACAACAGGTTTGAAGGGATAAATTAGAGATGTGTAGCAGCTAGCGCTGGCTTCAGGGTTGTGCATACCCAGATGGTTACATTCCCATGAAGCACAACTGCATAAACAACCTTCCGCTCCACCTCCTTTAAGACCCTCATTAAAACCTGTCTCTTTGACCAAGCTTTTGATCACTCCTTCTTTGGCTCAGCATCCTTTTTTATTTTAATTATGCCTCTGTGAAGCACCTTTGGGAGTTTCTTGTACATTAAAGGAGGTGCCATATAAATGCAGGTGGTTGTTCTTATATTTACCTATTGAGTCAACAGAGGACTGTACACTAATTTTACCTACATTTTTGATGGTACTTTTCCTTCAAATTTTCTGAGGTGTTGATTTTATTCCCTTTGGGTTCTTTGCCCCCAGCCCTGGCAAGAGTGGATGTCAACAGCTGTGTGTTTTGTGATGTTATCTATAGTCACTTGGATGAGGGGTTAAGCTGAGGCCCCGTCTGCCCTCGCAGGTGGATGCAAAAGATCCCACAGCACTATTTCAAAGAAGAGCAGTGGAGTTCTCCCTGGTGTCCTGATCAATATATTGACCCCTCAACCAACATCACTAAAACAGATGATCTGGTCACCTGGGAGGGCAGATGGGGCCTTGGTTTGATGTCACATCCTAAAGACAGCGCCTCTGACAGTGCAGCACTCCCCTGGTACTGCACTGGCGGGTACCAGCCTAGAATTTGTGCACAAGAATGGGACATTAGCAGTGTTGAGAAACCAGCTCCTGTCAGGTAAGATTACTCTACCATCAGCTAAGACAGCTGCTGCGCGGTCCGACTTCCACCTGGCCCCACACACTGATTATTAATGAAGTACCGAGAGGCTACATGACCAAAGGGTCCCATTTCTTCAGCGGTGGCATTTTTCCTTTGGCTCGGTTTTGTATTGACACAGGCATTTGTTTGCTCTAAATGGAAAACTGTTAACTGGAACAATCCAAATTGGTTTCGACAGGTAGGTACGAGACCCACATACAAAAAACTACGCAGACAAATTCAAGTATTTCTTTTTTAGTAGCTACCTGTTGCCTTAAGGTTGCTCAACAACAACTACTTGCATTTATTTAGCACCTTTCCAGCAGTAAAAAATCCCACAGCGTTTAAGGTGCACAATCAGGGTACATTTGAAAGGGGAAAAAAATGACTTTGGTTATGCTTTTTTTTAAATATGCATGAGAAATAACTCACAGCTGTTTACTCTGCCCACAGTGTTCTGTCAATGTTTTTGTTTCCAGGGAATAACAGAGGATTGAGAAGGGGATGGGGGAAGCTGAGTGATTAGGCAAACACTCAGATAAAGATTGTTAGCAGGAAACAACAGCTGAGCAGGAGGCACTTGTAACCAGCAGGTGCAGCTAAGGACCCAATGAACGATTGGAAACGAGCAAAGCGACTGGTTGGAACTGGAATTATATTTTCCCTGATGGAGGGATGGGTCAGATGAAAGGACAACCTGTGGAGATGATTATCAATCATAGGAATTCTCTAGATGTCCAGTGTTTGATGTAGTGTGTCTGAAATGCTGCAATGCAGTCGTTTCAGTTTCCAGTCTTTACTGTCTGAAAGGTTTCAATAGCAAAGCTGGAAAGCACTATTAATATTTCATCATTTATAATGAGTGAACCATTGATAGTGAGCTTTCAAAAAGTTGCAATTTAAACTACTACTCTAAATAATTGGACTCTTGGAATGCAGAAATGAGGAGGAAAAAACCTCAGAAATGTTCCCTAGGGCAGGACTTGAATTGCCAAGGCCAAGAAGCATCAGATCAAACAAGCGGTCAAGAAACAGTAGGATATTGATGTCACTACCTATCGCTCCTCCTTTAAACACCCCTTAAAACCTACCTCTTCGACCAAGCTTTTGGTCACCTGCTCTAATATCTCATGTGGCTCAATGTAAAATTTTGTTCGATAATGCTCCTGTGAAGCACCTTGAAACATATTACTACTTTAAAGGCGCTATATAAATGCAAGTTGCTGTTGTTGTAGCAGTCTCATCAGGCCCAATGGTGGGAAGAAAGCCTGTGTCAATCTGGCCCGACTGCGCTGCATTGGATGTTGCTAATTTGATTGGCATCATCAAAACTGGTTTGAAGAAGCACTGTATAAATATTGTAATATTTTAAAATACAGAAAAAAACACCTTGGTGATTGCACCAAGACTTAAAATGTGGCAATGGACATGGGCCCAGAATTTGCTGGATGGTGCATCTCATGGCGTGCCTAGTTAGAAAGTTTTCCTCATCGGTCAGCTCGATTAATGTTTGAACACAAATTGCTGGGCGTGCGAGGTGATAATGGCGCAGCGAGGGCAACAGGGCATCTGGGACCTTGGCGAACAACAGAACCAAAAAGGTCCATGTCCTTAACCAATGAACTTTAAGAATAGAGAAACAGAGGAACGACAGGACAGGAAATAGGGTGAATTAGAGTCAAATCAGGCATAGAAAGAGAAATAAAGAGAGGGAAAGAAAGATTGGATTGAGAGAGAAAAAAGAAACAAAGGAAAAGTAAGAAAAATAAAATGTTAAATTTTAAAATGCTCCAGGAACCATTTACTAGCTGCAGGAGTGAGATTCATAGTTTTAACTGTTCCCTTTAAGGGCTGAAGAGGTTGAGTGGCCTTACAGGAACATTAATCTCAACATTAAAAGGGTCCTTAGGTCGTTATGTTCTTAATCTTCTGCGGTGAGTTTAAGAAAGTAAGAAATACAAGCAGGAGTAGGCCATTCGGCCCTTCGAGCCTGCCCCGCCATTCAATAAGATCATGACCGATCTGATCTTGGCCTCAACTCCACTTTCCTGTTTAATTCGTTTCAACAGCGCAAATGTATCAATTTCTTGAAACTGATGGGGAGGTTGAGAATGAGCTCCCGTTTTCGGCAGACTAATGGGCATGGCAGCACAAATCATCCAGCAATTTGTTGTGATTCACAACTCCCAGCGTATCTCCACCTCGTCACAAATTGCTGGGTGATTTACACACTAGTAATGGTGCACATTAAACTCACTTATTTTCCTAGCACATTCTGGCCCAATGTCTCATTGCTTCCTTTCATGGCAAGACGAAGAACGACTCCTCCCAAACGGAACTGGAAAGTGATCGACACCATTAATTGCTGCAGCAGGACAGTTGGGAGATGACAATGTCAGAATGCTGCAGCTATATTTTCAGAGGATTCCAGGCAGACGTCGTCACTGCCCAAATTTTAAGAGTAAACATATTTGAAGTGCGACGATTGCCGACTCATGAACATTCGCTCCTGCTTCCTGCTGTCCCGCGATGCCAGGCGTGTCTGCTTCTTCCTCCGCTGATGTTACCTGCCTGAATTTTGTGGACTTGGAAAGGTCTGCTCTCAGTGATTGGCTGCTTTGATGTTGTATCATTTGCTGATTTAGGAGTGATCCACCAACAGCAACACTGAGGGTAGCCCTTTCTAAGCCTGTGGAATTCAAACAGGTGGAATCAGAATAGAAGGCAGCTTGCAACATTGCAAAAGTAAAAAATGATTCACTTCCCCAAGTAACTGTATTGTTTAAAACTAAACTACAACTTCCGATTATTATTTTAGCTTTGTCGCTAATGGGCATCACACATATTGGGATTACTGTGCAGGAAAGGCAATCCAACATTAGAGGGTTCATTTCTCTAACTATTGAAAAGGTTTTTTTTAATATGATTGGCTAGTCATCAACTCCAGAAGTTACAGTGTTGGAATTATTGGCAGCAAAATACTACACTCATATTTTAAATTTAACCAGGCACGATGAACCTTTCAGAGATAGTTATTTGGATAAATATGCATGTATGATTTTAGTGATACCTCCAGCACTGGGGAGAGGTGACTATTGGGTCGGATTGCCTGAAGTAATGCTTTAATTTTGGGACGCCAAGGTATTTAAAAGGGGAGCTTTTTTGCCTTCGTTTTCAGAAGCACAATGAATTTGAAGATTTAAATTGTTTGAGTACAATTCAGAGACAAGTGCAACAGTTGTTTAACAGTTTGAAGTATATCAGTAAAATACATGCAAGATGTTAGCTTGAAGTTAGAATGCGAAGATTGCTGATGAACCAGGAAAGAAGACTACAGATGCATTCTGGAGGCCTGAAGCCAGCACACTGCAGAAGAAGACAGAACTGTTTTGATACAGCAGTTAGACTTCTATCTGATCACAGATGGAATATGTTTTTATATTGATCCTGTCTAAGATACAGACTTAAAACAGGAAGACTGCAACAGATGTATTGAGAGATAAATAATAAATTAGTTACTGAAAGAAGGTTCAGGAATGCAATTTGAGCTTTCCCTAGAGGATCCTTTAAGGACTGAATGTGAACGAATGTAGTGCTAAAATTATCCATATGAAGTGCTTAAATGTCATTACCTCAGAAAAATGCATGCTGATTCTGCATCTTGCTTAAGGCCAAATATTTAAACATTTACACAGGTACATGCATGATGCATAGGAACAAGAGTTGGCCATTCACTCCCTCAAACCCATCCCGCCATTCAATCAGATCATAGCTGATTTGTACCTCAGCTCCATATACACTGCAATTTAAGTTAAACCCTGCATTACCTCACAATAACCTCAGTTACTGCAGGTTACTAAACACATGAAAACTTTACAATCAGTGGGTTGGACAAATACAGAAACTCCCCATCTCCACCCTGGCACTGTTGCATTACCAGCAAAGCGTACACGTAAGCTTATGAGTGAAACTATGGACACGCTTGAACTACGGCCTTGACAACCGAATGGGCTAGTGCACAAATCTTTGCTTCTCGTCTTAACGGTGGTCAGCAGCCTTCTGTACAAACAGTATACAACAGGCTGCAGTTATTCTCACCAATTAGTTGCACTAGAAATGAAGGAAAGAAAGAAAAAGAAAAAAAAAGAAAATTAGACAAAAAGAAAGATATAGAGACAGAAAGAGGAAAAGACAGAGGCCCAGAAATTCGGGTCCCCACGGGTGAGTACGCATGGGGTACTCACCCGTAAGCCCAATGGAAGTGCCGGTTTCCTGCATGCACTGGCACTTCCGTTCCCCTGAACGAAGAGGTTCAGAGGTCGAACGCGTGCGCAGGAGAGGCCGCGCGTGCGCATCGAACTTAGGTTTTGTTTTGCAGGTTTTTCCGGGAGGGTAAGTCTCCAGAAGTTAGACATGTAAAAAGCAGGCGTAAGGCCTGCTTTTTACAAGGTAAGTGGTGAATTAATTAAAATTAAAACATTTTTTCCACAGGTTTATTATTTTTAAATACTTTAAAGCAAGGTAAGTTTATTTTTAGCTCCATTAGAAAATAAAATTATTTTTTCAAAAATTTAAATTGTTTAAAAGTTATTTCATGTAATTTATAGTTTATTTAAAAAAAAATTATTTGAAGATTTAGTGCTGTTTTGGGCCGTAGTATTTAAAAGTTTTGACAGGTCTTCCTGTCAATCTTATGAATGGAGCATTCCCTGCTCCGATTGGCTCCCCATGGCCCACGTGATCCCAGGGGACGCATCGAACTAACTGCGCCGGCAGCTGGACCAGGCCCCGGATCGAAATTCCACAGGGGCCCACAGCTCAACAGCCAGCGCGCAAGGTAAGTGCAGGTCGGGGGCTTACACCCGCGGGAAGCCCCTGACCCGAATTTCTGGGCCAGAGAGACGGACAGACAGAAAGAAAAAGACACATGCATAGTACACCTTTTACAACCTCAGGATGTCCCAAAGTGCTTTACAGCTAAAAAAAAATACATTTGAAGTGTAGTCACTGTTGTAAGGTAGGAAATGCGGCAGTCAATTTGCACACAGCAAGCTCCTACAAACAGCAGTGAGATAATGAGCAGATAATCTGTTTTAGTGATGCTGGTTAAGGGGCAAACATCCCTGCTCTTCTTCAAAAAAGTGCCGTGGGATCTTTTACGCCCAGAGGGCAGTCGGAGCTTTAGTTTAACATCTCACACGAAAGACGGCACCTCCGACAGTACAGCATTCCCTCAGTACGGCACTGGGAGTGTCAGCCTAGATTGAAATGTCAGCCTAGATTATGTGTTCAAGTCTCTGGCGTAGGACTTGAACCCACAACCTTCTGACTCGAAGAGAGAGTACTACCACTGAGCCATGGCTGACACCTTTATGTCACTGGTTATTTATTCTAAGTGTCAGGGTAAAAGCCTCTGCCTGCTGACCTCAGAAATGCCAGGAAGCGGTGAAGCAGATGATTTACATGAAAGCTGGAATAAAAACACTGCCGTAAAAATCCAGGACATGCGTCAAGCAAGTCATTAAAATAAATGCTAAAAATCACAATGAGCTCCGGCAACACATTGAGATAGTATTACTGCATTGCCGACTCACTTACAGCCCAGTACTTCTAATCACAGCTTACTCTACAAACATTTCAATGTCAAGATAATTCATAATGCCGTAAGTTTAAGTACTGTATCTGCACCTAGTGGAGCGTACGCAACATTTCAGCAATGGACAAACAAATGATTATTAATGACTAATTAATGTATTTGATGGCATTTAAAAAGAGGCCCACCACCAGAACTTCAAGTTGCAGGTAATTAACAGATTTAAATCAGATAGGAATACAACAACAACTTGTATTTATATAGCACCTTTAATGTAAAACAACTCAAGTCGCTTCACAAGAGTGTAAATCAGACAATAATTGACACCGAGCCAAAGAAGGAGACATTACGACAGGTGACCAAATGCTTGATCCAAAGAGTTAGATTTTAAGGAGCGTCTTAGAGGAGAGGTGACGAGATTGGAGGAAGGAATTCCAGAGCTTAGAGCCTGGAGAACTGAAGGCACAGCCGCCAATGGTAGAGTGAAGGAGGTGGGGGGATGCACAAGAGGTCAGAATTGGAAGAATGCAGAGTTCTTTGAGGGCTGTAGGAGGTTACAGAGATAGGGAGGGGCAAGGCTCTAAAGGGATTTGAACACGGGGATAAGAATTTTAAAAATCGAGGCGATGGTAGACTGGGAACCAATGTAGGTCAGTGAGCACAGGGGTGATGGGTGAATGGGTCTTGGGGCAAGTCAGGATGCAGGCAGCAGAGTTTTGGAGGAGCTCAAGTTTATGCAGGGTTGAAGATGGGAGGCCGGCCAAGAGTGTATTGCAATAACAGATTCCAATTGTAGGCCATCAAGCATAGGCTAAATTAAATCTTAATATTGTATCTGTTGACAATCCATTTACATAGATAATAGAAACTCTAATCAGAATAAGGGTTATTATTGAATTATTTATTCAATAAGCAATAAAGATTTAAAGGACGCGAGAGTAAGTGAAGCTCAATGCTTTATGGTCTACACTTTCTCCTTTAGGTGTTCGCTCGTCCAACCCATTGGTTTTGGATGCAATTGTTAAGACGTTTATGTTGTAGAACATTCAATTATTTAATCAGCTGGATGTTCCTAGTTTCGTAGCCCTGTTTGGATGGCAGTCTGTGCTGACTATTTATTATAACCTGCATTTTAACAACATTTGGTTTGGTGCCATCTGCCTGAGAACAGCTGTACAAAGTCTCCATTTAAAACATCTAATTAGTTCTTTATGATTCTTCTTTCTGCTTTAAGAAGGTTTAATTTTGATTGCAATAAGCTGTTTAATCATGGGCCTCCACCTTTTAGCCTCAGTGCATAAATACTGACTTTAAAACTCGTAAAATTCTTTTAAAAAATCCTTAAATTGACCAAATCAAGTAATGAGTAATACAGATTTAAAAAAAAAAAAAAAAATCGGTTTGCTAAATTAGCCGAGATGCATTTTTAGACAAATGCCAAACCAAATTCAAAGAGCAGTCTATTTCTGAACAAACATCTGTTCAAAGGTTTGTTATTTTTTTTTAAACACCCATGAAAATGTTTAGGCGATCTAGTCCACAGATTCACAAATGCAGAAAAAAATTACTAAGCTGACTGCTGAGTACATAGTATTGGTACATCATTTTTTTTATTAAACAGCCAGGACAAGAAGGTTTTTTTCATTAAAAAAAATAGAATGTCAATTTGAAATTATCGCTGCTGTAGCAACACCTCCAACCCAGAGGCAGAATGCTAATCCAGCACATCTGTAACGTATTTATAGTCATTGTCGCAACTGTTAATTAAAAATATTTTAATTTACAGGCAATTGTAAATATCCTTATTTACAGTTCAATTTGTTAAAGGAGGCATGTGAAAATTAGCCATGTGATAGTGTGTGGATTATTCCCTTTCTAGATGCATGACTAGAAAGGAAAAAAATACAAAGGGCCAAGTTTTAATCTTTTCTTCTTAGGCAGTCCCATTACCAAGGATGACTTGCTTCCACATTAAAAATGAGTTGTCAGGTGACTGATGAGTCCAATGCAGGAACGACAGTCACTGTCACAGGTGGGGCAGATGGTGGGTGGGGTGCTTGGGTTGACGTGCGCTCCTTGTGCTGGGCTGCCACTTGCTCCCGGTGAAGAGACTTTGTGCGGTCTTGGGTCAGGGATTCCCAGGTGTCGGTGGGGATGTTGCACTTTTTCCAAGGAGGCTTTGAGAGTGTCTTTGAAGCGTTTCCTCTGCCCACCTGGGGCTCTCTTGCCGCGTCGGAGCTCCGAGTAGAGCGCTTGTTTTGGGAGTCTCGTATCGGGCATGCGGACGATGTGACCCATCCATCAGAGCTATTCAAGGCAATGCCATTAGCCAGTGTGGTTAGTAGGGCCCATATGCTCCATCTATAATCTGGTGACACTCCTATTTGCTCATCAAATGTTATTCTAATCACTGTTCTGAATTAACAGCAACTTGCATTTATATAGCACCTTTAACATAGTATAATGTCCCAAGGCGTTTCACAGGAGCGTTATCAGACAAAAAAAAATTGACGCCAAGCCAAAGAAGGAAATATTAGGACAGGTGACCAAAGGTCTGATCAAAATGAAACACATTTTCATCTCTTGAATTTGGGGGGTGGTGGGGGCAGGGGTGGTGGTGGAGGAACACAGCTACCTTGTATCCATTTAACTTCCTCCAGATACCCAGCCGAGATCCGGAACTCACCACTTGATTAAAAGGCTGCATCCTACCATTCTCACAGCACATTTCTCGCTCGCGCAGTGTTATTCGACACTAACATCTTTCAGTATTATGATCAAGACTCCTATTTAAGGTTAAAAAAAAATGACTCAAATTATAGGACAATATAGATGCACAAAACTGCACAGCTTCAAAGTTACAATAAAAAAAAACGAGAACCATAAAAAAAATTCTTGGCCATCTCTTAAAGTACCTGTCAAGTTCCAATTATTTTGCTTATTCGGTAGATCAGGTTAAAAACACACCCAGAACAATGTGGACCTGAACACTCCCTTGTTTAAATGAGTGAAGAAAAACCAAACCCAAGTGATCATGAACACACAGGCCTGATTAAAGGGCTGTATGTGACCAGCAAAGTGATATAACCACACTGACAGCTTTGCTGTGATTTTTGTTATATGCACACAGTGGCCTTGAACCTTCTACAGAAAGGAATAACAAAGGGAGAAAGAATGATAACAAGGCTGCTAAATCAGGGTGTGTATAACAGAGTGTGCAACAAAAAAAATCAGAATTTTAATGAGGGTTCTTATCAGCTGCACAAATTCAGCTCCAGAGACGTAGGGATGAATTTTACCAGTTTGGGCTCCCGGTGGTCAGACTCACGAGCTAGGAGGGCAGATGTGAGCTGCAGAGGTCAGTACACGCAATTTTTTTTTAAATTTATGAATTTTAATGACTGGATAATTGCGTTTGAGGGCTGCATTTGGGCACACTGACCTCTCTCTGCCAGATTGTTTAATCTGACCTTCGGTCAAGCAAGGCTTTCTACCCAGACCACTAACTCAGTAAAATATTAATTTCAGTAAACATGAGAAATTTTTCATATTACATGGAAGAAGCTGGGTTTGAACATTAAGATAAAAGGAATTGGAAATTTACTGTAACAGCAATCCTACAAAATAAAATCTGCCATCTAAAATGTTAAGACTTTACCTTAAAAGTCAATTAAGATGGCACAGAATCATCCTGTACTGCAATTACTCTGCATAATTACCTCGTAGAACCAGAGAAATGGGATGAGGAGGGGGAAGGGGAACAATTGTATTTTGTCAGGATCCTCCAAACTGGGCAAGAGTGTCGACGGGGACTTTGACATTTAACATTATGGCTGCAGGAAAGGGACACTGAAGCGAAGACTTTGAGATCAGTGTTGGTCGTCCAGGTTATTTTAAGCAATATGCCACATTCTGGAATACAAAGATGAACCCCAGCTTCTATTCTTTACTGCTAACCATCTTCTTAAACCCCTTTCCCCGTCTCCTCCACCCTCACCTCCAACAAGTGCAAGGAGCTCCTGGACGACTTGGACTCCAAAATCGAGACCATCTGTTCAGCTGCCTCTGCTACTTCCCTTCCTTCCCCTAGCCCACTGGGCCAAACTTTCTCTAAGGTTCCCCCCGGCCCCAGCCCTGAACTCACATCTTTCTCCAGTTTCTCTTCAATCTCTCCTCATGACCTCTCTGCGCTCATCTTGTTCATGACACCCACTTCCTGCTCCCAGACCCTAGTACAACCAAACTGCTGACCACCCAACTTCCTTTTCTGGCTCCCACGTTAGCCGACATTGTTAATGGTTCTCTCGCCTCAGGTACCGTCTCCCTCTCTCTCAAATCTTCCATCATCACCCCTCAAAAAAAAAACAACCCTTGACCCCTCCGTCCTTGCAAACTACCGCCCCATCTCCAACCTCCCTTTCCTCTCCAAATTCCTTAAACGTGTTGTCGCCTCCCAAATCTGTGCCCACTTTCACAGAACTCCATGATTGAATCTCTCCAATCAGGTTTCCACCCCTACCACAGTACAGGAAACTTTGGTTTATCCGGAGGTTAACTGTCCGGAATGCTCGAGCCACCGGCAAAAATCAGGAGCCGTTTCGTTGCTTTTTTTTCCCACCAGTCAGGCTCTGCAAGGTCTCGCTGAAGCTGTTGCTAAGCTAGAGATGCTTGCAAGGTACGGCCAACTGTTTAGAAGCTGTTGCTAAGCAACAGGGTTTGTTGCCAGATACGGAGCTCAAAATCTCCGTATGTTTCAACATTAGCGCTGGTTTGTCCGGCAGTTTTGATGGGACGGCAACAGCTCGGTCCCGTCGGTGCCGGATAGCACAAAGTTTCCTGTACCAAAATGGCTCTCCAAGTCACAAATGACATCCTTTGTGACTGCGACTAAGGTAAACAATCCCTCCTCATCCTTCTGGACTTGTCTGCAGCCTTTGACACTGTTGACCACCCCATCCTCCTCCAACGCCTCGCCACCGTCATCTAGCTGGGTGGGACTGCAGTCGCCTGGTTCCATTCTTCTATCTATCTAATCGTAGCTGCAGAATCACCTGCACTGGCTTCTCTTCCCACTCCTGCATCGTTACCTCTGGTGTCCCCCAAGGATCTATCCTTGGCCCCCTCCTATTTCTCATCTACATGCTGCCCCTTGGTGACATCATCCGAAAACACAGCATCAATTTCCACATGTACGGTGTCGACACCCAGCTCTACCTCACCACCACTTCTCTCGACCCCTTCACAGTCTCTAAATTGTCAGACTGCTTGTCCGACAAGCAGAAATGTTCTCCAATTAAATATTGGGAAGACCGAAGCCATTGTTTTCCATCGCCGCCACAAACTCTGTTCCACAGAGTGATGTCCCTCTCCCTAACATCTGTCGGAGGCTGAACTCACTGTTCATGTTTGACGCTGAATTGAGCTTCTGACCATATATCCGTGGCATAACCAAGACCGCCTATTTCCATCGCCGTAACATCGCCCGTCTCCGCCGCCGAAATCCTCATCCATGTCTGTGTTACCTCTAGACTTGACTATTCCAATGCACTCCTGGCTGGCTTCCCACGTTCTACCCCACGTAAACTTGAGGTCATCCAAAACTCAGTTGCCCGTGTCCTAACTCGCACCAAGTCCCATTCACCCATCACCCCTGTGCTCGCTGACCTACATTGGCTCCCAGTTAAGCATCCTTTTTTTCAAAATCGCTCCACGGCCTCGCCCCTCCCCATCTCTGTAATCTCCTCCAGCCCCACAATCCCATAGATATCTGCGCTCCTCTAATTCTGCCCTCTTAAGCATCCCTGATTATAATCGCTCAACCATTGGTGGCCGTGCCTTCTGTTGCCAAGGCCCTAAGCTCTGGAATTCCCTCCCTAAACCTCTCCTTTAAGACACTCCTTAAAACCTACCTCTGACCAAGCTTTTGGTCAGCTGTCCTAATTTCTCCTTATGTGGCTCAGTGTCAAATTTTTTGTCTTATAATACTCCTGTGAAGCGCCTTGGGACGTTTTACTACGTTAAAGGTGCTATATAAATACAAATTGTTGTTGTTGGTGAACGTGGGATCTGTTGGGAGGACCAATGGGAAAAGTGGTTTGTTTTCTACGCCTCTAATGATCAATCTTAGAATCCAGGAGAAGTTGGGTCCCATATGGTGCTGGGGCGCATAGAGATTACCTCCTTTATATTGTCAAGTGCACCTGCTACATCATCAATCTAAAAGTGCCCATGGCAACCATTGTACCATAGTGACAGTTATCTATTAATGATGCCCTTAAGCACAGGATAGAACAGAGTCTAGTGATGGTGACTTTAAAGCCAACAATGGTGCAAATGGGGGGGCGGTGGAAAATCACATCCTGCAATAATCTAATGAGAAGTGCAAATTGAAATTGGATAATGTTTCACAAACTATGTAAATATATAATCTCAGGGTTCCTGAAATATTCTAATAGGGTGGGGGTTAGGTAACTTGCATATGGTTTCTACCAATGCCACTGTAACCTGCCCACTAGGATACACTGAGAAACCAATAGGTGTGCAAGAGATAAGAACATAAGAAATAGGAGCAGGAGTAGGCCATTCGGCCCCTCGAGCCTGCCCCGTCATTCAATAAGATCATGCCTGATCTGATCTTGGCCTCAATGCCACTTTCCCACCTGTTCCCCATAACCCTAGACTTCCCTGTAGCTCAAATATCTGTCTATCTCCGCCTTGAATGTATTCAATGACTCCGCCTCCACAGCTCTCTGGGGTAGAGAATTCCAAAGATTCACGACCCTCTGAGAAGAAATTCCTCCTCATCTCCGTTTTAAATGGGCGACCCCTTATCCTGAAACTATGCCCCCTAGTTCTAGAGTCCCCCATGAGGGGAAACATCCTCCCTGCATCTACCCTGTCAAGCCCCCTCTGAATCTTATATGTTTCAATAAGATCACCTCTCATTCTTCTAAACTCCAATCAGTATAGGCCCAACCTGCTCAACCCCTTCATCTCAGGAATTAACCTAGTGAACCTTCTCTGAACTGCCTCCAATGCAAGTAAATCTATCCTTAAATAAGGAGACCAAAACTGCACGCAGTACTCCAGGTGTGGTCTCACCAGTGCCCTGTAGTTATAGCAAGCCTTCCCTGCTACCCGTCTACCCTCTCATGTAGATGAAAAAGATCCCATGGCACTATTTCAAAGAAGAGCAGGGGATTTCTCCGATTGCCTGGCTAACATTTATCCCTCAACCAATAGATTAGCTGGTTTTTGTCACGTTGCTGATTGTGGCATCTTGCTATGCGCAAATTGGCTGCTGTGTTTCCTACAATACAACAGTGACTACCCTTCCAAAAGTACTTCATTGGCTGTAAAGCACTTTAGGACGTCCTGAGGTTGTGAAAGACGCTATATAAATGCAAGTCTTTCTTATCACATTAAAGGTTCACAGATTTCCTTCTCATCTGAGCAATACTTGCACGGCAGGCGCGGTATTTAATTAAACACATTTTGCTGCCTGTGCTAGTCAGCTCATTACTAATGTGAAAAGGAATAGAAATCTCCTCACATCTTTGCTTCCATGAGATGCACAGGCTTTAATTTAAAGGCCCAATATCATGTATTTGTTTTAAATCTGGCGATGTAGAACAAAAAAAAATGTAAGCAAAGTTGTAGATGATCTGACGGGATCACATCATCCCCGGGCAGTGCTGTCGTCACTAATTTTCTTGCTATGGTAATAAAACAGTATTTGGATTTGTTAAACCTGCTGGCCTTGCATCCCGAAATGGAGAAACGTAAATCTCAACGACTGTAGGGTTTGTCGAGGCCCATTGCTCGGGTACCAGGTTCCTATAGGTGCCATTGCGTGGCTGGGTGACTTCATACCAGGTCGAGCACTGTAAAGCTTTCCAAAGGCAAGGGAGGTGAAATTAGATTTTGGCGGCAGAGCGAACATTGGAGGGGGGAGGGGGGCGGAGATGGGCAGGAATGGTGCGCGCATGCCCTGAAGCGGTGGTTTTTGGGGCCAGCCATGCACCAAATTGTAATCTTGCGTTTATGCAGCATACTGTGAAAGTGTTTAGTAGTTCCTTAAACAGCAGAGAAAACAAGAGCTGTATCAGGGTTTCCCTGATTAGTCCGCGAGTCTCCAGGAATTGAAGACTAATCTCCAGGGCACTGCTGTGAGCATCCCTGGAGAAAAAAAATCATAAGGGCATTAAACAAAATGTTTCCTCCCCCCCCCATTTTCTTCAAACACTTTCATTTGTTAGTTGCAAAAATATTGGCGGGGGCCAAAAAAGGCTGCTTCACCAACAGTAAAGATTAACCCAAGTGGGTAACAAAGAGTCTGTTCCCTTCTCCATTGGCGTGGGAAGGCAGTGTGCCTGGAGGATGGACCAATGACAGGAGAGAGGAGAGTGAGGCGGGAGGTCATGTGATGAAACCTCCAGGAATACACCCAACCAGAGTTGGCAACCCTAAATTGTACAGAGCTGATTAATGGCCGTTAGTTATCGCGTGTTTAATTAGGCAGTTTTACTTTAATAAAGTGCAGTTGACTGTAGAGACACAGTAATCCAACACAAATGACCCAACCTCTTGAAAACAACCCACATTTTTTCATTATTCCTCCAAGCTGCTATCGGGCTTTCAGTTGAAACTAAAAGCACGGAACTGGAAATACCACCCCATCCCTGTTAGGAATGAGAATCATTAGTCTCGAGCTTGCAGGCAGGAAAAATAAACAGGGGGCAGCACACAGCAGTTGCGTGCCTCCATTTAAACGCCACTCCAGGACAACTTTATATAATGTAAAAAGTGGCAATTAAAACATTACTTTCTAAGGAAACTTTAAAAAAGGCACCCATTACATCTTAGTGAGAAAGAAAGATGCATTTATATAGCATCTTTCACAACCTGTACAGCCAGTTTCACGGATTTTTGAAGTGTAGTCACTGTTGTAATGTAGGAAACACAGCAGCCAATTTGCCACAGCAAGGTACCACAAACAGTGGGATAATGACCAGATCATCTGTTTTTAGGTGTTGGTTGAGGGATTACTGTTGGCTAGGACACTAGGGAGAATTCCCTTGCTCTTCTTCGAAATAGTACCATGGGATCTTTTACGTCCACCCGCGAAGGCAGACAGGGCCTCAGTTTAACGTCTCACCCGAAGGACAGCACCTGCAACAGTGCAGCACTGCCTCAGTACTGCACTAGGAGTGTCAGACTAGATATTGGGCTCCCTTCTCTGGAGTGGGACAACCTTTGGCTCAGAGGCAAAAGTGCAACCAACTAAGCCATGGCTGACAGTGAGTAAACCATTACTGGCAGACTTTGTTTAATGAGGACAGAAGCCACTAATTAAACATCTTCAATCATAAACAACACAGAATAATACACCAGTCCTTCAGAGGCAGGTACTAAGAACTCCTGTTATATCAGCGTTAAGCCAAGACCCAGTAGTGTAACCTGGACCCAGCATTGCACAATTAGTACGGAGCTACTATAGTTATACTGTTAGCAATCAAAGATAGAATCATAGTAACATTTTCTTCAGGGCCAAAAATAAACATTACAGAAAATTGGGAGGGGGCAGAAAAAGTAATTTGGGTTCTTAACCATGTTACATTGACAATAATTCAAAACAAATTAATCAGCACAAGTACACACTGCATTTTAAAGGTCAGACATGGGCAGACGTATTATAGTCATTGCATTAATTCTTGTATACACAGTCCATCCAACCAACCCATTATCCTGCCTGCCCGCCACCACCCACCCTAAAGTCAATACACATTGCAATCACAGATAAAGCAGCATACATGCTGTATTGTACCAAGTGTCAGCTTGGCTCAGTTGGTAACAATCCCACCTTGGTGTCTGAAGGTCATGGGTTGAAGTCCCACTGTCGACTTGAGCATGTAATTCAGACCGACACTTCAGCACAGGACTGTTGAGAGTGCTGCACTGCCGGAGGTGTCATCTTTGGGATGAGACATTAAATCAAAACATTATTTGGCTTTTTAGATGGATGCAAAATATTTTGTGGCACTATTTGAAGAGGAACGGGGTGTTCTCCCAGGGCCCTGGCCAACATTCCTTCCTCAGTCACCATCAAAAACATTACCTGTCATGTTTGTCTACACATGAAGAATGATTACGCTTCAAAAATAATCTTATTGGTTGTAAAGCATTTTGGGATATCTCAATGATGCTATATAAATGCTGTGGAACATTCTCTACATCAAAGGCGCTACATAAATGAAAGGCTGTTGTCTTTGTTTACAGGAAGAAACCCCCTCTCCCTTATTTTCACTATTAATATTTCAGTAAGTTTGGGACCAACAGGGGAATTTCACTGGGAATCCAACCCCACCAGGGGCCTTTGCTCAACAGAATGAATTCCTCAAATTCAGCTTTTATCATCCACAGAGCATTCATACCCAAGCAGTCTTCCAGCAGCACTGTTTTAATCAAAAGAAACTCTCAAAATTGAGTGGAATTGGATTGCTTTTGAAAATGTCGACTTCAAAACACTTTGAAAGGCCAAATTGATTTTTATTTTATTTAATATAGTAGGATAGTACTATCCGTTGCATGAAGAAGATCAGTCATTTTGTCTTTCCAATAAGATTGTGGCACGCCAGCCAACAGTTTTCCCGCTTTTTCTGTTTGTGTTCTTTAAAATGAGGCATAAATGACTGAACAATCGGCATCGACTGTGTATAATATATTCAGTTCAAACTTGATCTCCAAGTTTCTCGATGGGCCTGTGGCAATTAGCTCCATAGCCGCTTTTTCCCCAGATAGCCAAGCATGTTTTTAGTGCATTTTATTAAAGCAATGTATTCTATTCTTCCCTGATGAAAGCCTTGTAGACACTCTATTCTGTACCCAGAGAATCTATAAAAACCCTGTGTTAATATAAATGTAATATCCTGTTTCTTTATTTTTTTAATTAACTTCATTAATTGAGTTCTGTTGTTTTTATCTTTTAGCTCCCTGTACTGAAGTTGAAGGTTGTAAATTTCCACAAAAGCCTCGACTAACATCAAACTCTCATCATCTTAAATCAGCTGAAGGAAGCTCTTGTGCTCGCGTTATAGGGAGAAGGCAATGCCAGAACCTGCCCCCATCTTTCTCAGCTCTTTGATCACAAGCTAGTTGAACAGGCAGGGGGGCTCTTTTCTCTAGAAAAAAAAAAGACTGAAGTGACCTAACAGACATCTTTAAAATTATGAAGGAGCTTGATAAGATAGATGTAGAGAGGATGTTTCCACTTGTGAGGGAGACCAAAACTAGGGGCCATAAATATAAGATAGTCACTAATAAATTCAACAGGGAATTCAGCAGAAACTTCTTTACCCAGAGAGTGGTTAGAATGTGGAACTCGCTGCCACAGGGAGTGGTTGAGGCGAATAGCATAGATGCATTTAAGGGGAAACTAAATAAGTACATAAAGGAGAAAGGAATAGAAGGTTCTGGTGATAGGCTCAGGTGAAGCAAGGTGGGAGGAGGCTTGTGTGCAGCATAGACCAGTTGGGCCAAATGGCCTGTTGCTGTAAATACTATGTAATTCTATGTAGTTAAACTTTCTGTACATTGCTCTCTTGCTGTTATTGTCCCACCCATCATCTAGCTGGAGAATCATACACAGAATCCTTTCGCTCCTTCGCTGCCAGAATGAAAATCAACGTCAGTGAAGCAAAGGCAGATATACCTGGAAATAGGGTTGCAATTTTCCTTAGTGTTGGGATATTAAAGGCACTATATAAATGCAAGTTTCTGTTATTTCATTGTTTCTGACTCCTCCCCTTTATAGAACCCCCACTCCAGGTCAATCACATGTACCATCCCGAGTCGAGGGCAGTGCTCCATTGGCCTTGCTCATGGAAGTGTTCAAGAAAAACCAAGGGAATTTTTTTTCTAGCATAACTTGTTCTAATCTGTTGCTTCGTAATGGATTGTCCTTGCTTCATTACAGTTGTATTTCTACCGTGGTACCTAAAGCGTGGACCAGCCTTGCGTGCCCAAACCACATGCGTTACAGTAGTTTGTTCACAATCCACGACTTTCACTCATGTGAGCACCCTGTGCAGAGTGACATCACAGTGCAATTGTCTCTGATTCAGTTTCTTAAAAGTTGCTCAGACTTTAATCATTTTAATTTTATTCAGATGGTTTTAACAGGACTTTAAGCTCCATACTTTGAAAAAAAGCTCTAAATATCAACCAGTGAAGCACTCCCATCAATGTCCATTTCCACTGGCATGGAATATACCAATTCTTTCCCGTAATTAACCCCTGCATACCAACGAGCACAAGCGATAGTCTTCAAATCAGGCATGTCTATGTAGCCCATATCCATTCGCCTGTGCGTTTTGGCTGCCATTGTAAACCAGAGCCCATTACTTCTATCTCTTTTTGTTCTCTTGGTCCCTTATTGTAGATGATTGCATTGACATCCTGGCTTTGACTGAAGCCTGGTTCACAAGTGCCAAAATCTTGCCCCTTACTGAAGCCTCCCTGCCTGCCTGCACTTTCTACCATTTGCCCCCTCATCACCAATTCACACCTTGGTCTATTCCCCCCTACTCCTCAGGTACTTTCTCCTCCTTTCAGCCAAACAACTTGTTCCACCCCTTTCACCTCTTCCGTCTACTGCCAAAACCCTCATTTATGCCTTATATCACCTCTAAACTCGACTATTCCAATGCCGCCCTGGCCAGCCTCCTGCCCGCCACCATAAAGTTCAGCTCTTCCAAAGCTCTGTTGCCCGTATTCTGACTCGCATCAAGTCTCACTCACCTATCATCCCTGTCCTTGCTAACCTACATAATCTCCCAGTCTCACTGTTGTCAGATTAAAATACACATTCTTGTAGTTAAATCTCTTCATGGCCTCACCCCATCCCATCTCTGTGACCTATAATCCCCATAACTCTCCATTCCTCTGACTCTAGCCTTTTGTGCATCTCCCCCTCCCACCCTGCCCTGCCCCCACTTCCATTGCCTCGCCACAGGCAGCCATGCCTTCAGCTGTCTAGGCCCTACACTATGGAATTCCCTCCCTAATCCCATCCGCCTCTCCATCTCCTCCCTTAAGACCCACCTTTTTTGGCCAAGCTTTTGATCATTCCTCCTAATCTTGCCTTCTTTGGCTCAGGTGCCGTTTTTGTCTGATTAGGTTTTGGTCAAGCACCTTGGGACGTTTTTCTACATTAAAGGCCCCCAAATAAACACAAGTGGTTGCTGTTATTGATCAGTGTCATCTTTACCATTTCCATATTATAACTAAGTCATGACATAAAAACAGAAGTAGGCCCTTCAGCCACCTCAAGCCTGCTCCGCCATTCAATTAGATCATGGGTTATCTGTACCTCAACGCCATATTCCCACCTTTGATCCATATCCCGACACCCTTACCCAACAAAAACCTATCGATCGCAGTCTTTAAAGCTCCAATTGTCTCAGCCTTTTGGGGGGAAAGAGAATTCCAGATTTCTACTACCCTTTGTGAAAAATTGCTTCATGATTACCCCCCTACGTTACCTAGCTCTAATTTTAAGATTATGTGGCGACAGTCCCCGAGAAAGACTTCCCCTGTATGCACCACCCTTTTATTACCACAAAGCAACACCAAAATTCTTACTCCATGTATACCCGGCCTGCTTAGGTCTTCTTCCTCTACAAACTCCCTTTTACTCCCCAACCAAATCATTGTAGCTTCAATGGAAAGAAAACATGTTGCTGTCATTCTGTGCACATAAATTGGCTTTCCCAGTTAATTTTCCCGGTCAAGCTTCATTCAATCCCTCTTCATCATGTTTCTTCAATCTTGCGTTTTACTTCCAGTAGTTAGTTGGCTCTATCCAAGAATTTACAATCTATAATCCTTCTGCCAAATTATAATACACATGGCTGCTTTGAATCCCTTAAGCAAAAAGTATTCTTTCAGCACCAGTAGTAGAGAGCCTAATGGGCTTCATTTAAAACAACATATTCTCAATCTGTAATTGTCAAATCACATAGCAGAATTAAAACTATTTTATAGTTATACTTTTGGATGTATCCACATGATAATGAGCTACATTTACCCATCTATAATCAGACAGCCATTACTTATCTATGCATCAATAGCAACATAAATTCCCAAGTCTTCAGCAGCCCTGCTTAAAATCTATATTTAGCCAAAAATACACCGCCAGATTATTGCGCATACTTCCTTAATTCTTCACACACTTCCAAATCCGTATTGTCAGAATTGGTTTTGACATCCTCTTACAGTAGGTTCATCTTATCCCATTGTTCTTCCCACAGTTGTCTTCCATTCCATTTTTACTGCTTTGTAAAAAAAAATCTCATGTACTTCTATTTTGCTCTTTTTTAAAAACCAACAAGACTACTATTTACTGTTGACCACAGTTTGTGGAGATTTCAAAGCATCATGAGTGGTGCAAAAAGTAAATCCCACAGCGACAAGTGCTGGTGTTAACAACGGGTTATGTTTAAAGAGACATTTTCCATTTCTCAAGTACATGCAGGGTTGCAACACAAGAACACAGCGGATGTGATGCTCTCAGGATAGCCCTAATGCTACCAAATATCTTCCTTCTCTGTGGGAACTTAGAATACTAAGAGACTGTTGCTGGAATAATTCACTCCTTTTTTCGGCTGTTTAAAACATTCTCTCTCTATCTGTAGTAAAAATAAAGCAATCTGACTTGGAGTTAATTGACAGGAGATATTTTGGGCCCAATATTCCCCACACTCACTAGGTAAGCAACAGCATTCCAGGGTTAAGTGCTGCATTGGTGAAATTCTCCAAAGAACATTTTCTTAAGCCCATCAAGTGCAACAAAAATTTGTACAGGAAACTTTCGATTTACCGGCACCTAATTAACCGGAAATCTCGGTTAACCGGCAAAATTCAGGAGTAGGTTCAGGTAACTTTTATTACTTGCCTTCCTCCATTTGTTGCTGTGCAAGGGTGTGGCTGCAGCTGTTGCTAAGCTACAGAGAGGCTTGCAACTTGTGGCCATTGTTCTGAAGCGCAACAGGGTTTGTTGCTTTATACGGAGCTCTCGGTTATCCGGAATTTTTGATGAACCGGCATGTCAGTCCCGTCCGTGCCGAATTAAAAAAAAGTTTCCTGTACATGGTTTATTTCTCCTTCAAATTTTTGCAAAGAAGTAACTTCTTTACTTTCCACTCTTCATCCACGTGTTCACTGCCCTGAAATTAACTTTACTCAGTCTTTTTGGCAGGTTTTTTTTTCTATTCATCTCTATTAACAAGTTACTTTGAACTTTAAACAGTTTCACCCCACCCTATCTCTGCAACCTCCTCCAGTCATCTTTCCCAAACCCTTCAGTCCCTGTGTTCCACCCATCTTCCCATTTCTTAAGTTTCCTCTCACCATTGGAGGTAGACCCTCCAACCACCTCGCCCTACTCTAGAGTTTCCAACTCTCCAGGGTTGTCCTGGAGTCTTCAGGAGTGAAGATTAATCTCCAGGACACTGCCGTGAGCAGCCCAGGAGAAAAATCATAGGGGAAGAATAGCTGTTTGACTGGGTGGGGGTTGGAGGCAAGAGGTCATGTGATGAAACCAGAGTTGATATCCCTACCCAACTCACTAGAGCTACCTCCCTAAACCTGGCTTCATCTTTCTCGATCTTTAAAAATCTTCTCAAGACCCATCTTTTCAACCAAGCTTCTTCCTAATCTCTCCACCCATATCTTGCCATCCAGTTACTCATCTATTCCTATTTATTTTTTTATTCTCTTTCCCCCCCCCCCTCATTCCAGTAAAGTACCTTGGAATATTTCTACATTAAAGGTGCTAAATAAATACAAGTCCTTGTTGAGTGGCTGGTTGGCTCTTCTGATTAATATTTGCCAATTCAAAGCAGTATTTGCATTTGATCTTCAATGGAGCCATTTCAGATGAGAAGTTTCTTTATGCAGCGTCTCCTTCTGTACTGTACCATTCTATGATTCTATAATAGCTTGCAAGGTTTTCTGGCTCAGCAGTCTTTAGAACAGGAAGTAATTTTATTATACTTAGGAACTGCAAGAATACCAACAGTTAGACAGGCCCACGAGAGACCCGCAGTAGTCATGTTTATTATGAAAGCAAATGCATGACCCAAAAAGATTAATCGAGCGCATTTAGTAAGCTGAAGAGATATTAATTTCACTTGATAAGATCAAATAGTTTTACGTTTCCCAAGTATCAATTTACCGTGGCTATGCAACTGAATGCATATCAAAACAGGGTAAAGCAAGGGGGAAAAAAAAATAAGTAAAAAAGGGGACAAAAAATGCTACATTCGTTGCTGGCTGGCTGGTGGTTGCTGACTCTCTCTACGCCTTCAAGAGAGCTGAACCGGTTCTTGACTGGGGCAGAGATTGCATCATATAGAAGGTAAGTGATTTTACAGATAACATGGTCCACGTGATCTCCTGGACTGGTTTCGATCACCTGAAGCGGTCGGAGAGGAATTCTCCAGAGTATGTTTTCCCTTATTGCCTGAGGTTTTTCCTCTTTTTTTGCCTCTGAAGAGATTACTGGTTCTAGCGGGTTGCGTGTTGGGGGGGGGGGGGGGGGGCTGGGTGTTTAGTCGTGACAGGGAGGTTTGCTGGTGCTTTTGGGGAGGGTTTAAACTAGCTTAGCAGGGGGATGGGCACCAGCATATAGGAGTAGAAAAGAGGAATAAGGTGCATAAAAGAGTGATTGTGTTGGATAGTACTAGAGAAGAAAGTAGTACTAGAGGTGGAAGTAGTACCATATTAGATAGGAGCAGACTAAGACTACGAAAAATTCAAAAACTGGTTTAGAATGCATGTACGTAAACACACTGTGGTGAATATGGTTGGTGAGCTTCAAGCACAATTAGCTGTGTGGCAATATGATGCTGTGGCAATAACAGAAATGTGGCTTAAAAACAATGAGGACTGGGCACTTAATATTCAAGGGTACAAGGTGTTCAGAAAAGATAGGGAAGGAAAATAAAGGGAGGTGGGGTGGCAGTGCTGATTAAGGAAGACACTGTAGTGTTGGAAAGGGAGGATGTTCTTGAGGGGACATTTGGTTAGGGTCGAGGAGCAAAAAGGGTATGATCACACTTTTGGGGACATGCTACAGGCCTCCAAATAGTGAGAGGGGAGGTAGAGGAGCAAATCTGTAGGGAAATCGCAGAGATAGGCAAGAGCTATAGAGTGGTGATATTGGGGGACTTTAATTACCCAAATATCGATTAGGATAATGCTAGGGTAAAGGGAAGGGGGGGGGGGGGGGGGGGAGGAATTTCTGAAATGTGTTCAGGAGAATTTTCTTAACCAGTATGTTCTTGGCCCAACTAGGAAGGTGACGTAATAAAACTCACTACGCACTTGGGTTCGAGTATAAAGCAAGGCTTTAATCAACTTGTTTCAGAACATGGAGGTCTAGTTGTACTTCACTAGTTCCCGTCTTACAAAATGTCCCTGGGCAAGCTGGGGCCCACGCCCGAGTATTTATACTCCTTGGATGGTGCCACCAGCTGGCCGTCCAGTGTTATTTCGTGAGTAGTTCCTTTATGATGATTATGAGATTTACAACATTCTTCCTGCCTAAAAGATTTGGAAGTCCGACGACTTCCTCTTAACAGATTAGGCGGACCACGAATAGCCGCAGTCATTTAGATCTTTGTTTATGGCTAGAAGGCACGTCTCCCCGGACCGTGTCTTGGTCCCTGGGCCGCTTGATCCATACTGCTGGATCACCAGGGCCCGTGTTGCCCTGATAGACCAGAGGGTGGCTGGGGAGATCGTGACTCAGGGTGCGGGTCCCCACAGGCGCAGAACTGGCTTCATCCTGTTTGATAGCCGGGGATTGGCCGGCATCCTGGCCTCGGGTGGCCATCCCACGAGGAGCGCTCAGCTCCCCGAGTGGATCCAGTGGGGCAGCCGGCAGATCTCTCGATGTCCCAGGTAGGGTGTCATCTTCGAGGGAGCGCAGAGCGTCGGCATCATCACCGTGGGTCCCTCTATCAGTTGGGTCCGTGGAACCGGCTGGACAGGGAGCCAGGTCCCGGAGCGAAACGGTGGACTTCTGGCCATCAGGGTACCGCACGTGCGCGTATGTGGGATTGACGTCCGTGAGTTCTACCTTGTCGACAAGGGGACCGTTTCTAGAAGATCGGACGAATCTTGAGTAGCACGGGGCCGGGAGCTGCCAACCATGACGGTAGGGACGCCCCATGAGTGGAGCGATGCTGGAAGCTAAAGAATCACTCGTGAGGTTTGGCATTGGTGGACGTAGAAAGAAGAGACCTGATGGAATGCAACATGTCAGGGAGCATAGTTTCCCACTGCTGGTCTGGTGGGTTGCGTGGCCTCAGTGCAAAACGAACAGCGTTCCAAATGATAGTGTTGTATCTCTCAACCTGTCCGTTACCGATGGGATGGTACGGTGTTGTTTCCCCATTGGGAAAGATAACTTTTGAGTTCGCTTGACATGAAGGAGGGACCCCAATCAGAGTGGATGAAATTGGCCGTACCGCAAAGGGAAAAGACTTGATCAAGGCATTTGATCACTGTGGAAGTAAACATATTGGGACAGGGGAAAGCAAAAATATTCATCCACCATAGTAAGTAAGTAGGTGTTTCGCGTTGAGGAAGGCAATGGCCCTTTAAAGTCAATGCAGAGTCGCTGCATAGTGTGTATGAGCGAGCCATCCTATGGATGGAAGAATTGCGGTTTTAATTCTGCACAAATTCTACAGGAGGAGCATGTTCTTTTCACATCTTCCGTAGAAAATGGGAGATTTTTAGATCGCACAAAGTGCAACATACGGGTAACACCAGGATGGCATAAGTCAGTATGAAGATCCGCAAGAGTCAAAGTTGACATAGAAGAGCAGAATGACCGCGTGAGGGTATCTGGGGCCACATTCTCTTTGCCGGGTCGATAATGTATGGTGTATCCAAAGGCGGCCAATTCCATCCTCCAGAGTTGTATTTTGTTATTCTTGATCTTAGTGCGTTTCCGGTTATCCAGCATAAAGGCCACGGAGCGCTGATCGGTTATAAGTGTGAAATGGCGACGAGCGAGAAAATGGCTCCATTTACGTACTGCTTCGATGATGGCCGTAGCCTCCTTCTCGACAGGAGGATAATGGAGCTCGCTACCCTGCAAAGTTCTGGACAGAAATGCAACGGGTCGACCACCTTGATTCAAGGTTGCGGAGATCGCCACATCCGATGCATCGCACTCGACCACGAAAGGAAGATTTTCATCAATGGAACGAAGCGTGGCTTTTTCCAGTTGTCGCTTGGAGGTTGAAAGCTGAAATAGCCGTTGCCTCCAATGGAAGAGACTTTGCGTGAAGCAGGGGCTGGATCATGTCGGAGAAGTGGGGTATCCATTTCGCATAATAGGCGAACATGCCGAGTGCCCGACGAAGAGAGCAGAGATTCGTAGGGGGAGGGAGCTCCTGAAGTGGACGAAGTCGCTCCGGATCCAGTTTGATGACACCGTTGCCCACCCAATAGCCAAGGATGTTGACTGATGGTACTGATTTCACAGATTTGGACTCATTTAAGGTTAAGTTGCGACAACGGAGAACGTCAAAAAATTTCTGGAGATTGGCATCATGCTCCTTCTGGTCATGACCAGCAACAGTGATATTATCCAGATATGGAAAGGTGTCCGTTAAGTTCTCGTTTGACTAGGCTATCCATTGCCCGTTGAAAGACAGCCACCCCATTGGTGACCCCAAATGGAAGGCGGCAAAACTGGTAAAGCCGACCATTGGCCTCAAAGGCCGTATACTTTTTGTCAGAGTCCTTTAACGGTACTTGATGATATGCGCTCTTTAAATCAAAAGTTGAAAATACCTTGTAGTTGGCAAGGTTATTGACCATGTCATCGATGCGTGGTAGTGGGTAGGCATCCAGGTCGGTATACTGGTTAATAGTTTGCAAGTAATCAATGCAAAGACGTTTCTTGTGTTGCTTCAGAGGATTTTTAACAACGGCGACTTGAGCCCGCCAGGAAGATGAACATGGCTCAATGATACTGTCAGCTAGAAGGCGAGAGATTTCTGCCTCGATAAAGGATTGATCATCTTGGCTGAAACGTCGTGATTTAGTGACTATGGGCTTACATCGGGGGGAAAGATTGGCAAACAAGGAGGGCTCGTCGAGCGAAGCCACCGAAAGCGCACAAAATGGTACTTTGGAAATAGTAAGCTCCGGCTTTGACCCTCCAAACTCGAAAGAGAGTCTTTTGTGTTGTTTCTGGAAATCCTGTCCCAGGAGTACATCACTGCATAGGTTTTTGAGCACCCCAAGCCGGGTGGAGAAATAAGTGCGGCCATTGAGAACAAGGTCGACAAGACAAAAGCCGGAAGAATTGGTGGTCAGTGTTGTCAGACCCATTTCAATTTCCCTGTCTGAGGGGTAAATACGCAGTTTTAACTTACTGACAGCCCGCTCACTAATGAAGCTGTCAGAGCTGCATGAGTCGATTAGTGCACTCAAAATGTGCCCATTTACCGAAACCTTCGTGGCTGAATGGGACAGACTTTGGGGAAAAACAGCTGTGATGGGAGGAGGGGCAGTTTTACCCTCGACAGCTGTAACCTTAGTAGTGGTTCTTGGGGGAGGAGCAGTTTCATAGATAGCAGCTGTAACCTTAGTAGTGGCTCTTGGGGGGGGGGGGGAGGAGCAGTTTTATAGATAGTAGCTTCAAAATTAACAGGAGCTCTCGACCGGTATACCTTAGAAAAGTGGCCTTTCTTACTAACAGAGGCTCTTGACTGGCATACCTTAGAAAAGTGACCTTTCTTGCTGCAATGATTGCAGTTTGCGTTACGAGCAGGACAAAATTTCCTATAATGGAACGCACCTCCAAAGAAACACTTTCTTCCAGATTGCCAAGATGCCGCTAGGGTGGGGTCGTCATCAGTGAAGGCTTCTAGGGTAGGGTTGTCATCTGCTAGGTTAGAGTCATCATCAGGGAGGGCTTCCGCCCGAGACCTATCGAAGGAGTCATTAAAAGTGATAGCAGCAGCCTGTGCACGAGGTAAAAGATAGGTATCTGCATTCCTCTTTGCCAAGTTCAGGGAACATGCCTGGTCATAGGCAGCCTGTAACTCGAGGGTTTTATTCTCCAACAGACGCTGGTGTATGAAGGGAGACGCAACCCCATTAATAAAGGAATCACGAATTAACTCCTCCTGGTACTGCTCAGCTGTGACAGCTTTAAGATTACAATCCTTGTTGAGCCTGCGAAGTTTCTGAAGGAATTGTCAAGCGATTCCCCGGGTTGTTGTCGAGTTGTGGCCAGTAGATGCCGAGCAAAAATTTCGTTTGGGGCCTTAACATATAGTCGCTGTAATATTAGGATAGTGGAGTCATAGTCTACAGTCTTCGATATAGTCAAACACATGAGGAGATACATAATTGGCAAGTATCTCTAATTTATCAGGAACATTCTCACCACACACCCTGAGGAAGTTGCTGAAGGTACAATACCAGTGTTTCCATACCTTAGCAGTTGTAGGTGAATTCGGGTCCAGGTCAAGACGGGCGGGTCTGAGTAGTTTGTCCATGATGGATTGATTACTACGCCGGAGTTCCTTTCTGCAGTTGAAGTCATAGCTGGCTGTTCCCGAAATCACTGAGCGTGGAGTCGATAACAAGTTGATTAAATTGATGTAATAAAACTCACTACGCACTTGGTTTGAGTATAAAGCAAGGCTTTAATCAACTTGTTTCAGAACATGGAGGTCTAGTTGTACTTCACTAGTTCTTGTCTTACAAAATGTCCCTGGGCAAGCTGGGCCCACGCCCGAGTATTTATACTCCTTGGACGGCGCCACCAGCTGGCCGTCCAGTGTTATTTCATGAGTCGTTTCGTCATGATGATGAGATTTATAACAGGAGGCTTTGCTGGATCTGGTGCTCGGTCGACCTGGCCCACCTCATTCCCAAGTGTCTGTGGGAGAACACTTGGGTACGAGTGATCATCATATCATTAGCAATGGAGTGGAGCAAGGAACAATCTAGAGTGGAACTTCTAAACTGGAATAGGGCTAACTTCAATGGGATGCGAAAGGATCTAGCCAGGG
Source organism: Somniosus microcephalus (assembly GCF_052327205.1). Classification (NCBI taxonomy): domain Eukaryota; kingdom Metazoa; phylum Chordata; class Chondrichthyes; order Squaliformes; family Somniosidae; genus Somniosus; species Somniosus microcephalus. Next base: position 279,610,325 of record NC_140991.1, on the reverse strand, counting down.
TAAAATGGAACCAAAGACTGATGGGAAAAACTGTAACGGAACAACAAGTGATCTTTAAAGGAGGAGATGTTCCAAGTGCAGGCTAGGTACATTCCAACAAGAGGGAAGGGAAAGGGAACCAAAGCAAGGGCTCCTTCGATGACGAGGGAGATAGAGAAGATGATGAAACAAAAAAGAGGGTGTATGATGCATGTCAGGTGAATTCTTCAAGGGAGAACCAGACCAAATACAATAAGTTGAGAGCGGATGTGAAGATGAAAATAAGATTGGCAAAGAGAGAATGAGAGTAGAATGGCAGTTAACATAAAAGGGAACCCAAAAATCTTCTACTGGCATGTAAACAGTAAGCGGGTAGTAGGAGGCGGGGTGGGGCCTATTCAGGACAAAGAAGGTGATATATGCTTAGAGGCGCAGGGCAAGGCTAGAATACTCTGAGTACTTTGTATCGGTGTTTACTCCGGAGTGGATGCTGACAAAATATCGGTAGAAGTGGAAAAGGTAGAAGCAATGAAAGGGGTGAAAATTGATAGACAGGATGTACTAGAAAGGCTGGGTATGCTTAGAGTGGATAAGTCGCCTGGTCCAGATGGCTTGCATCCCAGGTTACTAAGGGAATTGGGGGAGGAGATAGCAGAAGGGCTTGCTATAATTTTCCAATCTTCCCTAGATGTGGCAGAGGTTCCTGAGGATTGGAAAGTGGCAAATGTGACACTATTGTTCAAGAAAGGGTGTAAGGACAATCCTAGTAACTATAGGCCGGTCAGTTTAACATCAGTGGTGGGTAAAGTTTTAGACACAATTGTAGTGTCCGTGTGTTGATAAAGACACTGAAGACAGGAGTTGGTTCATAGGTGTTTACTAAGCAAAGTCTTGGGGGGGGTTCTAACGGATATACATAATATACAGGCTTATATAGCCCGAGTGGCCATTACCGGCATTACAGCACACCTGGGGCTCTTAAAGGCACATGCACTACAACAATAATCAAGGAAAAAATTAACAGGCACTTGGAGAGGTTTAAGCTTAGGGAGAGCCAACACAGATTTGTAAAAGGTAGATCTTGTTTGACTAATCTAATTGAATTTTTTGATGAAGTAACAGAAAGGATTGATGAAGGGAATGCAATGGATGTTGTCTACATGGATTTTCAGAAGGCATTTGACAAAGTACCACATAGAAGGCTGGTTAACAAAATTGAGGCTCATGGAATAGGTGGGTCAGTGGCAGCTTGGATAAGGAATTGGCTTAAGGACAGAAAACAGCAAGTTGTGATAAATGGCTGTTTTTCAGACTGGAGGATGGTAGACAGTGGTGCTCCCCAAGGGTCAGTGCTGGGGCCGCTGCTTTTTTTGATATATAAATGACCTGGATATTGGAATACAAAAGTAGAATTTCTAAATTTTCCGTGACACCAAACTTGGGGGGGTGGCAAACAGTGAGGATGATACCAATCGCCTGCAACAGGGCATAGAAAGGATAGCAGAATGGGCAGACAAGTGGCAGATGGAATTTAATACAGAAAAGTGTGAGGTGATGCATTTTGGCAGAAGGAACAGGGAGAGGCAATATACACTTAATGGCACAATTTTAAAGAGTATGCAGGGACAGAGGGACCTGGGAGTTAATGTGCATAGGTCCCTGAAGGTGGCAGGACATATTGAGAGAGAGAGAGTGGTTAGCAAAGCATATGGGATCTTGGGCTTCATAAAATAGATGTATTGAGTACAAAAGTAGAGAAGTTATGCTGAACTTGTATAAAGCGCTGGTTAGGCCACAACTGGAGTATTGTGTCCAGTTCTGGTCACCACACTTTAGGAACGATGTGAAAGCCCTTGAGAGGGTGCAGAGGAGATTTACCAGCTTGGTTCTGGGGATGGGGGATCTTAGCTACAAGGACAGGTTGGAGAAGCTGGATTTGTTTTCATTAGAGCAAAGGCGGTTGAGGGTTGATTTGATAGAGGTGTACAAGATTATGACTGGTTTGGATAGGCTAGATGGGGAAAGGCTGTTCCCACTAGTTGATGGTACAAGGACTAGGGGACACAGATTTAAGGTTTTGGGCAAGAGATACAGGGGGGGATGCGAGGGAAAACTTTTTTATGCAGCGAGTGGTGAGGACCTGGAACTCGCTGCCGACGGAAGTGATGGAAGCGGAGACACTCAATGTTTTCAAGGGGAGACTGGATAGGCACGTGAGGGAAATAAACTTGCAGGGCTACGGGGATAGAGCGGGGGAATGGGACTGACTGGATTGCTCTACCAGAGAGCCGGCATGGACTCGATGGGCCGAATGGCCTCCTTCTGTGCCGTTTGACTCGTGGGGGGGCAGGCTTGATGGGCCAGCTGGTCTTTACCTGCCCATCATTTCCATATGCTCGTACACTCCCTCAAACTGGGGCCTGGAAATTTCCTTGAAATTAGTTATACCACTGTTGCCCTTAAAAAAAAAAATTTGCGCTTGCCACTGGCGGGAGCTGTCACACCACCGGCACTCACTTTGACGTCCGCAAACAAGCTCGACAGTGTGTGTAACGTCTTTCCACTCACAGTGCCAACTATTCTCAATTGTGGCATCATCATCATCAAATATGCTAATTCTGCTAATGTCACAGGCTAAAACACCCCTGTAACCACAGAGAGCAAAGTCGCCACATCAGTTCATGCTCGGCTTTTTCCAGTACATTTAAGGGCGACTATCGATTATTCCACTTGGAGATAAGTCAACCTCACCTGCTGCTTTCCCAGTCTTCGCTCTCTTTATCTTTCTCCGCAGCAGAAGCCTGGGTCACAGGGCCTTGATGTTTCTTCACAATCCGCATACCACCTGCTTTGACTGGAGAGACAGAGTGAGAGCAAGAGCAGGGAAAGAGAAGGAGAGGGGGCAGAGAATCAGGGGGGGAGGCAGAACCCAGCACAACAAAGAGAAAAAGGGGATGGGAGAGAGACAGAGAGAGAGAAAAGTTAATGTATAATAAAATTTTACAAATTACTGGACATTTACATGTTCCTTAACTGGAGTCACATTGCATCTTAAAAAAACATAATTAAATCATTTACTACTGAGTAAAACCTTTTGATTTTATTTGGCTGCGATTGTGAGGTATAGCTTAGTAACAAAATGTTCCTTCGAGGTATATGGGCTTTTCCAAAAGCACCAATTCTGAATGTACCCAATCACCCTCATCTTGTGGGATACTGTTTCCAATCAAGACATGGAACGGGACACCTTCTTGAGTTGGGAATCAAAGTTAATTGTTACTGCATGAAAGTACATGCACAGGAAGCCAGCCAGTTTACCATTAAATCCAGTAAACTGGTCGCACAGTCAGGTTTTTTTATGTGACCAGTTCTATGAAAAAAAAGAGGGAAGAGACGGCAGGAGAAACAGGGGGGGGGGGGGGGGGGGAAGAAGAAAGAATCTGCGAAAGGAGGGGTGGGCGGGGGGAAAAGGGGGGAGAGGGAAGAGAGGAGGAGGAAAGGAAATGTGCGAGGTTCAGAGCAATAGGGAGAGTGGGCAGGGCGGAAAAGGTGGAAGGGCAAAGAGGGCTGCTGCGCAAAATGCGGCGGGAAGGAACGCGTGAAGTAGAGACAGAGAGAGGAGAGGGAACATGAAATTGAATGTTTGCACATCTACAAGATGAAGGTCAAGTATGTGTTAAAACCAGAACCATATTGGGGGGGGGGGGGGGGGGGGGGTGGGAGGGAAGAGTGCAGGAGGCAATGAACCCACTTCCTTGCTTTCAGGGGGAAGAATGAATTAGAGTTGGAGATGGTCAGATGAATCTAGCTTTCAACGAGGATGCAGAAGGGAGCAAAGCAGTAGGATGCTGTGTTTAGAGCTAGGAGGAAGAGAGCAAAGTTCAGAGAAAAAAAACTTACATTTATATAGCGCCTTTCACGGCCAAAGGTCCTCTCAAAGTGCTTTACGGCCAATTAAGTACTACAGTGACTACACTTCAAAAGTAATGTAGGAAACCAATTACGTACAGCAAGGTCCCACAAACAGCAATGTGATAATGACCAGATAATCTGTTTTTAAAGTGATGTTTGTTGAGCAATAAATATTGGCCAGCACACTGGGGAGAACTCCCTTGCTCTTCTTCGAAATAGTGCCGTGGGATCTTTTACGTCCACCTGGGGGCAGATGGGGCCTCGCTTTAATGTCTCATTCGAAAGACGGCACCTCAGACAGTGCAGCACTCCATCAGTACTGCACTGGAGAGTCAGTCTAGATTTTCTGCTCAAATCTCTGGAATGGGACTCAAACCCACAACCTTCGGACTCAGAGGCGAGTGTGCTACCACTGAGTCACGGCCAAACCAAGAGGAGCATTTTATAGGATCTAGGTGCTACAGTGCGGATGGGATCATGGATCGGACTTTCAAAACACCAAGCCAAAAGGGTGTTGGATGCTCTCACATGCTGCGTCATTGAGTATCTTAAATTGAATGGCCAAATCTCTCAGTGCAGGATACCACCAATGTTGTAAAGAGTAAGAGTTGAGGTAAATCAAGGTAGTGATTGAAAACAAGCTTGTTTTACAAGACTGGAGATCGTGGTAGGAATGGAAGACGGGAGTGGCGGGGGGGGGGGGGTGGTGGAAGCAAGGAGCTCCGCAGTCTTAAGGTCCTGGGAGAAATGAATTCATAGGGCTGGATTTTCCTTAAGCTGTCGGGAAGGAGGCGGGACTACAACTTTCAGGTTTTAGTCCCGCCTCCATCGACGTCCGGCCAATCGACGCGATTTTCCCTTGATTGACCTTGTTGAGCCCGCCCAGCAGGCCAATTAAGGGCCACCCGGCAACAGGTGACGTCACAGACTGAAATTTCATCTGTCAAGAGTTTTTGACAGATGAAATGTCAGTGTTTCACAGCTGTTTGAAGCTGTCAAACACTGACAGTCTGACTTCTAACCTGAGTCCTTCTACGCAGACTCAATTAGAACTGTCACCGGGACTGAAAGCTGCAGGCTGTCACTTTTGACAGATCGCAGCCGTTCAGCTTTCAGTCCCGGCTAAGTGATGGACTCCCGCAGCCTAGAGGAAGAAAGGCTGTTAAGGGAAGTACAGGTAATTTAAACTTCTTCACACACTTTAGACACACCAAACACACTTACCTTTGCACTCATGCACCCATCACTCACCTGAACACCGACATCACAACCCCTCCAAGTCCTTCAACCAGACGGCCCGCCTGCTCTAACCTGGCGTGGTTTGGAGCCGTCGAGAATGTCATACGACACCCCTCAAAATAGGGATTAGGCTAAAAACTGCCTGTTAACTACCTGTTAACAGGCAGTTAATTGGCACCAATCCCTTCCCGCCTCAGGTCGGCGGGTCCCCGCCTCCCTTGAAACTTATGTGGAGGTGGGTTTTGGGCGGGATGGTGTCGGGACCCTCGAATTCGGGATTTTTGCCCCCCCCCCCCCCCCCCACATGCCTGAAAGCCCGCCTCACGGCACACTGAAAATCTGGCCCATAGTTGCTGTTCCCTATGGCTAAGTTACCAATCTTGGCCATGCCTTAGTGTTGCCAACCCTCCTGGATTGCCCTGGAGTCTCCAGGAATTAAACATTAACGTCCTGACATTGCTGCAAGCAACTCGGGAGGAAAATCATTTAAAAATGGTGTTTCCTTCCACATTTTCTTTGAACATTTTAGTTTATTTCTGTGAAATATTGGAGCTGGGTGGGGGAAAATAGGCTGTTTGACTGGATGGGGTAGTTGCAGGCAGTCATGTGATGAAACCGCCAGGAATATGCCTAGGCAGAGTTGGCAACCCTACCATGCCTTTAAGCAGAGGCGCTCAGCAAAGGTCAGGCACTTCCAAAAAAAAGAGGTAGATCAGAGAAGGACAACAGTGTAAGGGCGCCCTCAAGGGCATTCTCGCACAACTCCTCGTCTTCTTCTTAGGCAGTCCCTCGGAACCGAGGGTGACTTGCTTCCACATTAAAAATGAGTTCGCAGGTGACTGATGAGTCCAATGCGGGACCTACAGTCTCTGTCACAGGTGGGGCAGACGGTGGTTGAAGGGGCGGGTGGGTGGGGTGCTTGGGTCGACGTGTGCTCCTTGCGCTGCCTGCGCTTCGCTCCCGCTTGCTCCCAAGAGACTCGAGGTGTTCGGCGCCTTCCCGGATGCTTCTCCTCCACTTTGTGCGGTCTTGGGCCAGGGATTCCCAGGTGTCGGTGGGGATGTTACACTTTGTCAAGGAGGATTTGAGGGTGTCCTTGAAGCGTTTCCTCTGCCCACCTGGGGCTCTCTTGCTGTGCCGGAGCTCCGAGTAGAGCACTTGTTTTGGGAGCCTCGTATCGGGCATGCGGACAATGTGACCTGTCCATCGGAGCTGATTGAGCGTGGTCAAAGCTTCGATGCTGGGGATGTTGGCCTGAGCAAGAACACGGGCGTTGGTGCGCCTATCCTGCCAATGGATTTGCAGGATCTTGCGGAGGCAGCGTTGGTGGTACCTCTCCAGTGCTTTGAGGTGCCTGCTGTACATGGTCCATGTCTCTGAGGCATACAGCAGGGCGGGTATCACTGCTGCTCTGTAGACCATGAGCTTAGTGTTGGGTTTGAGGTCCTGGTCTTCAAACACTCTCTTCCACAGGCGACCGAAGGCTGCACCGGCACTCTGCTCCTTGTAGCCAGATGGAAAGCAACAGAGACAGACCACGAGAGAGCAGGGAGGGAGCGCTTTCAAAATAACATTGTGCCCTTTGGCTTGTTATAATAGGTTTTAAATCTGCCTACTCAAAGTTCATTTTCCACCCTTTAAAGATTAAGTTACGATGTGCTTTTGATAACAGATAAACTACTCATATAGACCTTAGCAGGAATAGTACACAATAACCTTCAAATGTGGCACTGAACTACAAATTTTCAGGATCCAAGGACAGGCCTAACCAGCAAATGCTTCTGCTATTCAATAAATAGGACTGCTCTTGAGTGAAGTTATAAGCCAGTGGTTCAGGTGTCAAGTCCTGTAACCAGACAATGCTTTTGCTTTTCTCTTGAAAACATTTAGCAGGTTAAACAAAATAAGTCAGAATTAAAGAGCTTGGTGAATAAAAAAATACTACCTATGGAACAAAAAAACCTTCCATTATGTTAGTGAATGATTTCTTTCTCTGCGAATGGAATTCTTACTGAAATGTGCATGTGCCCACCCTATACACTGCTGCCTTTTACCAAGGCAAATCACATTCGAACCCTGCCTCCCTGATGAATCTACCACTTGTGTGCTCAACATTAAAAAAGGCTTTCAAGCCAGCCAATTATGTAATCATTCCTCACATCACCCATGGAGATTGTCAAGACTCCATAGAAACGCTTCTGTGTATATGCAGATTAACATGGAATCCTAAAGAACATCTACACGTAACCTAGGTCAATCAGTTAATATTGAGTAGGAATTTTACAGTTAGGCCACAACTGTGTACTGGGTACGGAGGTCAGAATATAGGATAACTCTCTTGGGCGGTAACATTTTACAGATTATAATAAAACTGCCACCAATACCAATGGCCATTTGCAGCCAAAAAGCCCATCAATCTACTTAAATTCTGATTAAAAGAAATGTAAATCCATCTTTCTCTTTCAGATGCTGGCTGACCTGTTCATTTTCAGTTTTTCCATAGAATCTTACAGCACAGAAGGAGGTCATTCGGCCCGTCGTGCCGGTGCTGGCTCTTTGAAAGCGCAGTCATGCTTAGTCCCACATCCCCGCTTTTTGTCCATAGCCCTGTAAGTTCCTCTTCCTCGAGTACCCGTCCGACTCCCTTTTAAAATTAATTTATAGAATCAGCTTCTACCATCATTTCAGATAGAGTGTTCCAGACCCCGACAACTCTGAAAACATTTCTCCTCATCTCCCCTCCAGGTCTTTTGCCAATGATTTTAAATCTATGACCTCTGGTTATTACTCACCAGAGGGAAATCGTTTTTCTCTATCTACTATCAAAACCTCTCATCATCTTGAAAACCTCTATTTGGTCACCTCTTAACCTTCTCCGTTCCAAGGAAACAGTCCTAACTTTTTCAACCTCTCCTCATAACTGAAGTCCCGCATCCCTGGTAACATCCTAGTAAACCTCCTCTGTACCCATTCTGAGGCCTTTACATCTTTCCTGAAGTGTTGTGCCCAGAATTGTCCACAATGCTTCAAGCTGAGGCCTAACCAGTGATTTAGAAAGTTCTAGCATGATCTCTTTGCTTTTATAGTCTATTCCTCTATTTATAAACCCGAGTAACCCAGATGTTTTTTTGTTTTTTTTAACCCACTTGCCCTTCCTTCCACCTTTAAGGATTTGTGTATATGGTCATCAAGGTCTCTATGGTCATCTACACTTTTCAAAATCATGCCATTTATCATATACTGTCTTTCCAGATTAGTCCTCTCAAAGTGCATTACTTCACACTTCTCCGCACTGAACTCCATCTGCCATGCTTCTGCCCATTCCACCATCCTGCCTATGTCATCCTGAAGCCTATTGCTAGGAAGGACAGAGGATCAGAGGGACCTTGGTGTGCATGTACATAGATCCCTGAAGGCAGCAGGACAGGCAAGGTGGTTAAAAAGGCATATGGGATACTTGCCTTCATTAGCCGAGGCATAGAATATAAGAGCAGGGGGGTTATGATGGAGCTGTACAAAACGCTAGTTAGGCCACAGCTGGAATAGTGTGTGCAGTTCTGGTCGCCACACTATAGGAAGGATGTGATTGCATTGGAGAGGGTGCAGAGGAGATTCACCAGGATGTTACCTGGGCTGGAGCACTTCAGCTATGGAGACTGGACAGGCTGAGGTTGTTTTCCTTAGAGCAGAGAAGGCTGAGGGGGGACCTGATTGAGGTGCACAAAATTATGAGGGGCATAGATAGGGTAGATAGAAAGGAACTTTCCCCCTTAGTAGAGGGGTCAATGTTTCAAGGTAAGGGGCAGGAGGTTTAGAGGGGATTTGTGGGAAAACTTTTTCACCCAGAGGGTGGTTGGAATCTGGAACTCACTGCCTGAAAGGGTGGTAGAGGCAGGAACCCTCACAACATTCAAGAAGCATTTAGATGAGCACTTGAAACGCCATAGCATAAAAGGCTACGGACCAAGTGCTGGAAAATGGGATTAGAATAGATAGGGCTTGATGGCCGGCGCGGACACGATGGGCCGAAGGGCCTCTTTCTGTGCTGTATAACTCTGACTCTATGCTATCCTCATCACTATCTACTACTTTGCCAAGTTTCATCATATCTGCAAACTTTATAATGCTGCTCCCTACACCAGAGTCTAGGTCATTTATACAAAGTGAAAAGAGTAATGGACCCAAAACTGACCCTTGGAAAACACCACTGCAAAACACCTTCCAGTCTGAAAAACATCCATCCACCACCACCCTTTGCTTCCTGCCACTGAGCCCATTTTGTATCCATACCGCCACTTTCCCTTTAATTTCATGGGCTTCCATCTTCTTAATAAGCCTCCTGTGTGGCACTTTGTCGAATGCCTTCCGAAAGTCCATATATACATCTACTGCACTACCTTGATCAACCTTCTCAGTTACCTCAAAAGAATTTAATTGAGTTAGACACAAATTTTCTTTAACAAATCCATGCTGGCTCTCCTTGATTAACCCATGCCTTTGCAAATGAAAGTTTATTTTGTCTCTAATAATGGCTTCCAATAACTTCCCCACCACCGATGTTAGGCTGACTGGCCTATAGTTTCCTGGTTTATCCCTCTCCCCTTTCTTGAATAGTGGAATAACATTCACAACCCTCCAGTCCTCCGGCACCACTCCTGTATCGAATGAGGATTGAAAGATTGTGACCAATGCCTCTGCTATTTCTACCTTTGCTTCTTTCAGCAGCCTAGGATGCAGTCCATTCGGACCAGGTGACTTACCAACTTTCAGTAATGCCGACCTTTTTAGTACGTCTTCTCTATCTATTACTATATACTGTCCATAACTTCCCTCTCCTCTTTTAGTGTATCCTTCACATCATGCGCTTCCTTTGTTAATACAGATGCAAAGTACTCATTTAATACTTTACTGAAATTGCCTCTTACCCAGTTGAGCATTTTTACCGTTGAAATTCCTCTCCTTCCCTACCATTAGCACTGTATTTTTCCTAGTCTTTAATTAGGGTAATTAAAGTCTCCCAATATTACTACTCTATTTTTGTTACATGCCTTTGAAATTTGCCAACAAATTGCCTCTACATGAAGATTTCCCTTTGGGTCCTTAACAGGCCCAACTTTTTTCTCTGGCTAACAGCTTACACGTTATATGTTTATAAAATGTTTTGGGGTTCAATTTAATGTTGCTTGCTAATCTTTTCTCATAACCTCTCTTTGCTCCCCATATTAACTTTTTCAATTTGCTCCTGTACTTTCCATAATCTTCCTGGTTATTAACTGAATCTTGCTCCTGACATTTGTCATAAGCCTCCTTTTCCTGTTTTATTTTAACTTTTATTTCCTGTCGTCATTCAGGGCACATTGGATTTGGATGCTCTACCATTTCCCTTCAAAGGAATACGTCTAGTTTGTACCTGAACACTCTCGCTGAATGTCTTCCATTGCTCTGTTACTGTTTTACCCTACAATTGCCTTTTCCAATCTACCTGTGCTAGGTCCCTTCCTAAAATCACTGAAATTGCCTCTTACCCAGTTGAGCATTTTTACCATTGATATTTTCTAGTCTCTTTTCATAATTACTCTAAACCAAATTATGTTGTGGTCAATGTTCGGTAGATAATCCCCTACTGTAACACACTCCACTTGCCCTATTTCAATTTCCAGAAGCAGATCCAACACTGCTTCCTTCTGTGTTGGACTGGAAATATATTGATCGAGAAAGTTCTCCTGTACACATCAGAAATTCCTCTCCTTCCCTACCTTTAGCACTATTTTTCCCAGTCTTTAATTAGGGTAATTAAAGTCTCCCAATATTACTACTCTATTTTTGTTACACGCCTTTGAAATTTGCTCAGCTATCTCCTTCTTACTGTTTGGCGCTCTTAAAAACTCCTAGCAATGTAACAGCTCCCCCTCTGTTCCTCAAGACAAATAGGTTCAGTCCTAGAACCATCTCGTAAATCCTCCCTATTTAGAACTGCATCATCTTTAATCAATCCTGCCACACCCCTTCTCTATCATTCCTGAATACTTGGTATCCAGGAATATTAAGAACCCATTCCTGGCCTTGTTCGAGCCATGTCTCTGTTAATGCAACCCCATGTGGCAATTTGTGTCTGCAGCTCACCAACCTTATTAGTTACACAACGAACGTTGACGTACATACAATTTAATATCTCCGTCGTCACTTTTGCTATTTTCCTCAATCTGGTCCCTGCAATTTTTGGGCTATTTCTAATTTTACTGCTGTTTATATCTCTCGGTCCTCTGATCTCCTTTCTGCTATTTTCGAGTTCCCCATCCCCTGCAAAATTAGTTAATCATACAAGTTTACAGCACAGAAGGAGGCCATTCGGCCCATTGTGTCTGTGCCGGACGATTTATAAAGCTATCCAGCCTAATCCCACTTTCTTGCTCTTGGTCCATCGCCTTATAGGTTACGGCACTTTAAGTGCATATATGTCCCCTGGTTATTGACTTCTCTGCTGAGGGAAATCAGTCCTTCCCATCCACTATCTAGGCCCCTCATCATTTTATACACCTCCATTTAATCTCCCGCAGTCTCCTCTATTCCAAAGAAAACAAACCCAGCCTATCCAATCTTTCCTCACAGCTGAAATTCTCCAGTCCTAGCAACATCCCTGTGAAGCTCCTCTGTACCCTCTCTAGTGCAATCACATCTTTCCTGTAATGTCAGCAGAACTGTACACAGTACTTTACTCTAGCTGAGCCTAATTAGTGTTTGATACAGTTCTAGCATAACCTCCCTGCTCTTGTATTCAATATTCCTCAGCTAATAAAGTAAAGCATCTTGTATGCCATCTTAAGCGCCTTTTCTACAAAGGTAGAGAGAGGGAGGTGCAGAAGTTACATTGGGCGATGGGGGAAGCAAGCAATGGAAATGAATCCCGGGGTGTTAAAACAGACACATTGGGGGGGGGGGGGGGGGGGGGGGCAGCCTGTGCTGAGGGGCCTCAGTCACTCCCCTCTGAAGGAAGCTCCTCTCCAAGGATTCCACATCTCAAAACACACTCTCTCTGCATCGTCACGTTGCAGCTTCCATAGACATTCTCCTCGGAGAGCGAGAGCGAGAGATAGAAGTGAGAAATGAAAATGTCAGATTTCCAGCATTTTCTTTTTTTAAGTATCAAATAATAATTATTTGAAATAAAAATGTTACATTTCTTTTGCTCAAGTATTTCAACAGATTCTGAATCTCAAATCTTACATTGTTTGAGGTTAAGGGCCATTAAAGGCTACCGTTTTGTGTGTGGTAAGTGTTTGGGCAAAATCAAACCACACTTTACAACCGGAAGGATTAAAAGGGCCATGGTAAAAAAATTATTTTTTTAAAATCACTTTGTTTCAAGCCCAAAAGTTGAAACATTCTTATAGAATCATACAACACAGAAAGGAGGCCATTCGGGCCATTGTGCCTGTGCCGGCTCTTCAAAAGAGCGATTCAATTCTCCCGCAATTTTCTCCCCTTCAAGTATTTATCCAATTAAGTGGGTGTTAAAACGTCGGGTTAGATTTTACCAATTATCGGCTCCAGTGCAAAGCTTCATTTGACAAAAGGGGATGCCGGCATAGGCACAATGGGCTGAATGGCCGCCTTCTGTGCTGGAAGTCACAAATTTGGGTGCACAGATGACGCCGACTGCTTTGCAAACCTTCCACGCGAGTGGTGTTATATTAATTGCTCTCGTACCTCATTCCCCACTTCCAGTTTTTTTTGTGTATTAAAGTCACATTCCCTCAAAATAAACATTTGCTGTGTGGGAACATCGGAACTGACAGTGTGGTAAAAGATCAATAAAAACTACAACTGTAATGATTCTCTCTGCCACTGGGGAAGAGTTAACTTGTGAAAGCCTGCATCGACAAGTCAGCACTTCCAGCTGTGGAAAAACCTCTGCAGTTTTTTAATAAAATGGCTTCCTCCAATGTCTCCGGTCTGATCTTCACACAAACATTTTTAGTTGGATGCAAATTTCTTGGAGTGCCAGATTGCATCAAAAAAGTGAAGTTAGAGCTGAAAGATTTAAATGCAGTTGTTCTGAATATGGGGGTGGGGGGGGGCGGGCGGAAGAGGAAAAATTTGAATGGATACAGGCCTAGGATAGTGATAAGAGGAACGTAAAATTGGACCACGTGGGCTTGAGCACAAATCTAAAGTCAGTGATGCTAGAAAGTATCTTGCTGTCTTCAATGGTTCTTGGGAATATCTGGGCTATAGGGTCACTGGTCATGTGTATCTGCACTTAAATATAGTGCCTTTATGTCA